>NC_041386.1:357975957-358008296 GCF_002162155.2 Triticum dicoccoides | reverse complement strand
TAAGAGTCCAGAACGCTCCACCGCGAGGTTCCTTGCTCCGTCGTCAGAAAGCGTTCTTCGTTTTGCTGACACATGGGACATCCAGCATCCAGGTCCACGGGTCACGCAAGAAAATGGAGTAAGTAGTAGTAGATACTCGCCAACGGTCACGAATGTAGGTGGCATACATACACGAATCACCCAAAAAAGGAATACGTGCACAACGAGAGGAGGTGCAGTCACTGACGCATGTACTCTTTGCCTCTTTTGTACTTACGCGCAGGTACACGGTGAGTTCATTTCTGTATGAAGAGGCATCTCACATGATAATTGGGCGAGTATAGTAGTTGTCAGTGGTGGGTTGGGAACCAGGCGTGAACGAACCAAATTTCAACCATGATGCTGTGGCGCCTTATATATAATTTATAAATGAAGTTATTCTATTCGATGGCACGCATGCAACATTATTTTTTTCAATGGAACGTGAATCATGCACACACTCAACAACAGAGCAAGGGATGGTACTCCCTCCGTCTATGTGTAGTCATCTTATGAAAACCAAAAACCCAACCTTAGACTTTCAAACAGTGGTCAGTTCATGGCATGCAATGCTATTAATTAGCAAACAAGCATCAAAATCTCTCGTTTTTCCCTTTGCCTTGGTCACGGTGCACAACCTATGACTTATACACCTAGACAGAGGGATTAGCCATGCACATGGTCGGCCTTTTTTGGAGCGAGTACTACATCTATAGGAATCTCTAAGACCAAGGCAAAAATAACTTGGGGTAGTTATAGAAAGTAATAGGTTCCGCGTAGACAGCTGGGTATAGGAAAGTGAGAATGACCACTTAAATCGGGCATGCATTGGCTTCTTACATTAATTAATACGGTTGCATGCAGCCCCATCTCTCTCCTCCTTGCATGTAGTCTTGACTGTCATGCTTGCATGCAGTCCCTTCTTTCTTGGTAAGTTAATTCACCCAATGAGTAAATGCAATGCCAACAGAACCAAGCGAAAAAGTAGGGTCTTAGTTTCGTCCGGCCTAATAATTCCGGACTACCCTCTGTGGAACTCCGTCCTTTGGAGTGTAAATAGTTAAGCCAATGACATGTGGGTCCATCATAAGAGGGCCCATATGTCAGTTGATGGAAGAGAGAGGTGCGTAGGCATATTTGCGGAAGCGTGCTCCACTAGCAAACATGATGGCAGTAGAGGGTAAGGCGGATTTAGTAACACCAACATGCTGGCTCAGCTTATTAATTAAGTGTCCCATTTGCTACAGCGTGTATTGTCACTTCACCGACTAGGTGAATAAGTACTCTCTGACTGAGACGGGGAAAAAGTATTTCTCTCTGACCGAGATGGGGAATAATGGATAGCCTAGATTTCCTATCTACAGTATCCCTATGCCTCTACTCTCATCGTTTCTAACAACAAGAACCATTGGTCAAGGCACCCGGCGCCAATTACGTAGGATTACTACTAGTACTAGTACCTACTCCCTCCTTCCGGTTTTTATATGCAGGTCAATAAAAAATCATGAACCAAGGTAGTTGTAAATGATGAGTACCCGAAGATTTTTTTCCAAAAGTAGTACTCAATAATGGGCTCGTTTTCCTCACAAAAATTGTGTTTAAGAACGTATTAATTGGAATGCATGCATGCATGCGTGAAGATCAAAGGATCGGAACTTTAACATGCATCAGTGAGTTTTCTCTTAATTCTTGAATGCAATGTTTTAATGAAGCTTGAAATATGAACATGTCAATGGGAGGGAGTAGAAGCCTCATGCATGCATGCGTGCATGCATGCAGGCAACACTCACACATACACATCCACGCACGCAACACTCATGCATCTCTCGGGGTTCTAGGAACGGGGGTCCCCGGACTTGCCTACCTGCGGCCCGCAGCGTGGCTCCACCAGCGGCCCCGTACGGCCCATCTTCACCAGCAAACATTCAAGACCCTCATGAGGCGAATGACGCAAGATCTCCTCAGGGGCCGCCTCACTAGGCTGGCTCGCAAGAGGCGGGGAGATCAAGGCAAGGGGCACTTCACGAGGCTTCTGTGACGCAAGCCATAATGACTGGAGCCAGGCGGGCACCAGCGTGCGCAGTGTTCTCGTTACCTCTTTGGTGCTAAAGGGGCAAGCGCATGCGAGGAGTCTCGAGGCATCATCCAAAGGTTTCCAAATCGGTGCAGCAAGAGCAAGACCAGCAGGACGGCATGACGGAGGTCACCGTGGAGCCCAAGACGGTGTCACCACCAGAGCCTTTTGCAGGCGAAGACTACTTTTATCAGGATAGCTTGTACTAGTTGTCTCCTTCGAATTTGGCCATTGTGGGATCCCTTCCCGCTCAATATTTGGGAAGAGGACCAGGGCCTCTATAAATAGGTGTAGCCACCACCATAGGGAGGCATCTAATTCGGACCTAGATCGAATCCATAGCACCCCAACCACTCAAGTTCACCAAGAACAAGAACACCTCTCCTCGCGAGGCTATTCTTCCCTTGTAACTCTTCATCCTTAGCCCAAGAGGCAATCCACCACACCACAATGGAATAGGGTATTACACCACAACGGTGGCCCGAACCAGTATAAATCTTGTGTCTCATTTTCTTTGGGTTCATCGAGCTAGGCCGTGAGATCATAGAGTGTGCGAGCTAGACAGGGGGAGAGATCTTTGTGCGCACCCTAGTGTTCGAACCTCAAGGGTTTTGTCGGAATGCAAAATCTGACATTTGGCGTGCCAGGTAGGGGTGCGCCGAAGCTTTCCTCTTTGTTGATTCGTGCTTCACCACTCCGCCAAGTTCATGGCCGATGCTTGCCAGGGCCGCGATGAGCGCCGGGCCCCTCTCGCCACCCGTGTCGCTTAGACAGCCCCCGTCAGCGGACCTCCCCGTTGTTCTTCGTCACCCGCCGCCAACGCCGCCACCGGCCCGGCGGCAAACGAGCAGCAAGCCTCTTCACTGCACCCCTCTGTGCGGCGAGGCGGTCGCACCGCCACCCCATCGCTGACTTTGGCCGTCTCATCGTCTCACGCTCGCCGCGCTCCCACGGACGCACAGGCTGCGCTGCTCATGGCACGCGAGCTCCTGCGCTACCGCCCGGTCGACGACCTCTACGAGGACTGGTTGGACCGCATCATCGAGCTCGTCAGCGCCACGGGGGGCTCTCCTGCACCATCCCTCTCGCTGCCTCGCCCGCCCCCTCAGCACCAAGATGGCTCCCTCGCACCGAGGCGCGCGGCTCATGGAGCACCTCAGCCTCCCGCATGTCAAGACGGCGTCCTCCCTCGCATCATGGAGCGCCTCATGTCGTCCTGTGTGTGCGCGCACAAAGAAAGAAGTTGCCAGGAGGTTCCCCGTCCACAAGAAGATGCTCCACCGCTTCCAGCACCACCACGTCACGATCGCTTGTTGCGGAAGGGCCATGTGCCACTTGCCGTGGCGGCATAGGGACACCAAGGTCAAGCTCCAGCTCCACGATGGGCCCCGGTGGCCATAGCGGGCTGCCGCGCCTTCACTCCTGAGCTATACAACGTCATCTGGCTGGGAAAATTCAAGTCGGATCTACCTCCTCGCTATGACGGCACCCCCGACCCTGCAGAGTTTCTACAGCTCTACGAGCTGAGCTTCGAAGCGGCCAACGGCGACGAAAAGGTCATGGTGAACTGGTTTCCCATGGCTCTCAAGGATGGCACCCGCTCATGGCTCCTGAACCTGCCCCCAGGCTCGATTTCCTCCTGGGATGAGATGCACAACCACTTCACCGCCAACTTCCAGGGCACTCGCGACCGCCCCCCGGTCACGGGTGACCTGCGCCGCATCAAGCAACAACCGGGAGAAACCCTACAGAAGTACATCCAACGTTTCAGCAGCGCGCGTATCAAGATCCCCAAGGTGATGGATGAGGCCATCATCTCAGTGTTTTCAGACGGCGTCCGCGCTGTCAAGATGAGGAGTTGTGCACGACCTTGGAGCTGTTCAACATAGCAACCAAGTGTGCAAGGGCTAAGGAGGGGCGTTTCTCCCTCCTCTAGCTCCCTGCTGCGGATCCAGAGGAGAAGAAGGCCAGGGTCAAGGACGTGAAGCGCAAAGGAGTGGCCGTACTCGCAGCAGAACCAGACACCAAGCATGGCCGAAATCTTCCCGAGTCGTCCAAGGGCGGCCGTACATTCTGCGCCTTCCAGAACATGCGCACGCACAACACCAACGATTGTCAAGAGCTCAGGGCCATTCGAGATGGACGCTTCGGTGGATGCCCCGAGCACAACAACCAGGGCTATGGCGGAGGAGGTGGAGGATGTTGGGATGACCGTGGGCCCCGCCAAGAGTGGCGCAACCAGCCTCGCGAGGATCGTTGGCAGGACTAGCCTCGTGAGGGCGCCTGGAGGGACCAGCCTCTTGAGGATTGTCCTTAGGGCAACCCTGGTCTCCCACCACTGATGCCGCCAAGAAGGAATGACGACCATCAACAGGACGAAGGGACTAGGGGCTTCCAGGAGCCGCACGCCATCGCCTGCATCTTGGGTGGCGCTCAAGCCCTAGCCTCCCAACGCATCTTCAAGCAGTTCTCCCGCGAAGTGAATGCAGCCCTCCCCAAGCTCGAGGCTATGCGCCCGCTCAAGTGATCCAAGCACGCCATCACCTTTAGCTCGGCGGACCAGCTCAAATGCGCGGCAACCGCTGGAATCCTCCGGATGCTCCGTTCACCCGTCATCAGCAATGTCCAAGTCACCAAGACGCTCATCGACGGCGACGGAGGACTCAGTGTCCTGTCCGTCGAGACGTTCGACAGCCTTCAAGTACCATACGATCAGCTCCATCCCACCAAGCCATTCTCAGGAGTGACAGACGGCTCCACTACCCCGATAGGGCAAGTTCGCCTACCTGTCACCTTCGGTCAGTGTGACAACTACCACACCGAGCTCATCGATTTTGATGTCACCCACATCCGCCTGCCATACAATGCCATCCTCGGGTACCCAGCACTGGCCAAATTCAAGGCAGTCACCCACCACGGCTACAACGTCCTCAAGATGCCGGGAAGCGGCGGGATCATCACGGTCCCTTATGAAGAAAGCGACGCGGTGTACTCCCTCAAGCGCGCCTTCCAAGCTGCATCAATCGAACACCCTGATAGCACGGGTGCGCAGTACCCTCCTGAGGCCAACCCCAAGAAGAAGAAGCACCTACTCCACACTGGGCCTTAAGGGAGCGGCACCTCCTACGGCGCCACTTCAGGATCCGTGCCAGCGCCTGGGGCGCCTCCCTCCCATGCATAGGGAGTCGCGCCCGGCGCTCTCCTCGGGCAGGGCTCAGGGGCCCTCTTCTGGAGGGCCTCGGACCTGGCCATCATCACGAGGGAGGAGCTCGGGCACCAGGTGGAGGCGTGCTTCATGGCACGTTTCCGTCGGGAGGAGACCGGGCGAGGAGCGCCTGGCGCTCAGGAGTTCATCACCAAGGCATCTCAGGAGCTTCAGGCGAGGGTGGTGAGTTGTGCATCTCCACCCAGGCGAGGGTGGTGAGTTGTGTATCTGCATCGACATCCCAGGGATCAACAAGGCCGCATCTCAGGAGCGCTTCTGGCCTTCGCGTGCTGGCCGGTGTGAAGGCCCACCTCATAGCTACATTCACATGCCGTTCGGCCTGCCGAGCATGGCTGTCGCCTTCCAGCGCAATCTGCGGAGCATCTTGGCAGGTCAGGAGGCCAGGCACCACGCGGTCCTGGCGGAGATGGAGACGGTCCTCCGGAGGCCACCTGAGCCTCCAGAGCCTCCCGAGGCTCAGGGTCTCGGCGGCTTGTGAGAAGCGACTTCTTCGCTACGTGTCTTCAGCTACCCCAACACCCCTTCGGCAACCAAACCAGGTGACATTTTTCCATGTTCATTCAGTTCGGAGCGCCCCCTGGGTTGCATCATCCCCAGCCCGCGTGGGTCCATCCCTGCGGCACGTATCCGCTTGCATCTTCAGTTCACTCTGCTGGGAGCGCCCCTCGAGCTGCATTAACCCCAGGCTGATCGGGTCCAACCCAGTGGCATGTATCATTCTCGCATTCACCTAAGCTAGTTGCTTTTCATGTGTAATCTATCTATGTATAGCACTTGCCTGATTGTCACCCACCATGGGAGCCTCGCGCCGATTGTATTTCTTCAGGATCATTCGCGTAAGAAGGCTAGGCACGGCGTCTATGCTCGGGCCCGTCCCTGGAACATCAATAAATCCAACGGCTGAGCTTTGTCTGGCGGGCCGGCCCCGTTCACGTCACCTCCTGGGGTCGTTGGTGATTGGCCTTCTCGTGTGATAGCCTCAGGAAATCCATTCGGCGTGGGTTGCCTAACCATCTCGCAAGAACACCACAGCCATCAAGAACCAAGACCAGGCGCAACCCGCCTTGAGGTAGGGCCTCGTGAGTCCCGCGCTGGCTCACGAGTGCCCAAATACACCTCGTCTAGCCCTGTCATGCAAGCCACGTTTCAGGGCGGGGTTGTACACGCCCCGGGGGCTCCCCGCGGTAGGGAGTATCCTCCCACGTGCCAGCGACGGACCAACAATCACGATGGCGATTTGCGCCCCTCCTCGCGCTAACCTGGAGGAACTTCCTGCGGACTATAGCGGGTGGTACCGCGGACTCTCTCTCTTCTCCCATGCAATCTGTTTGTGCGTTAAAAGGGGTTCTCTTGAGCATCATGACTCGGGAGCTCTTACTGGCTCTCCAGCCCTCACCCCATGGCATCGCGACCTGGCATACCAGCGGCGGCTGAGCTCGCTCGAGGGCCGGGACCTGAGGACGTAGAGCACCAGGAAGAGCATGGAAAAGAGGGGGAGGCCCGCACGGGCCTAAACTAGCTACCCAGCAGCGGCCGACGCCCAAGTCTGGTGTGACACGAGAAACCGGCTCTGGAACGCCAAGATAAGTCTTATACCTAGACCAACCATCGGTACGGCATAAGGTTCTCGCCTTTTGCCACCCTGCTGTGGCAACGTCGCCTCCCTCTCCCATCCTCAGGTAGCTGCTTGCATGCTAAAGGGGACCTCTTGAGCATCGCGCCTCGGGAGCTCTTACTGGACCTCGGGCCGCTCACCTCCTGGCCTTGACCATGGCATCATGACCTGGCGTACCATCGATGGCTGCAGCCTGCCTGGGCACCGGGACCTGTCAGCATAGAGCACCAAGCTGCCGCGGGATTGGAAAGGGGAGACCGAGCGTCAGCAGGACGTGCGCTCGCAAATTTTCACAATAAGGATAATATCGACAAAAGACATTACAGACGCTTTACACACCCCCGCAGAGAACAGAAGGAAGGGAATTCCTAGGAGCTCTATGTACACACACCGGACATCGCCGACGTCATCATCAATAGTGGGCCATGGGAGGCTGGTGCAAACCCCATCCAGATCAACGACAGCGGCGCCGAACGCGGCGGCCTTGCTCCAGGCCCGGGGAGAGCTTGGGGGCACGTAGCTGTCGTCGCTCGTCTATGGAGACTCGACAAGCTCGGGAGAATCGCTGGACCACCAGGAATCATTGCTGTCGCTGGAGGAGCTGCGGGCGAGGCCAGCGGCAGGCCCGGCGCCAGCCGCTGCGCCGTCCTTGCGACACCCTTCAGGGCAGCACTCTAAGCGGCAGCCTTCCTCATCGAAGACCTTGAAGAACAGCGTGGAGGCGCCATCATACTCCAAGTGGATGGCGAGGGCGCCGAACACGCGGCAGACTCGGGCGACCTCGCCCTAGCCTCGAGTCATGAAGATCCTCCCGGAGGCGACGGCTTCAACCTTCGCTCCAGTCGTCGGGGCATCGCAGTCGGCGTGCTGCAGCCAAAGCTTGAGAGGGCCCCTCGACGGCATGTCGACGGTGAAGAACTGCGGGAGGCGAATCCAAGTGCTCGGAGGCATCACCGCCCACAGGACGAACTTGCACGAGGAGTCTGCGGCATGGACCCCTAGGGCGACGGCGTGCGTCTCCGCGGCACGGCAACCACGGCCCTGGCGCGGGCGGCGGCGGTCATCGCTCCTCCCTTCGGAACCCTCGACGTGAGCGCACAAGGGCAACAGGTACCCAGGAGGTGGCCTCTTGTACCATGGCCGCGACACTGCCGGCCTCACGACCATCTCATGATGATGGGACCGCCTTTTCTTTGGCGGGAGTAGCTCGGGCTCGTTGAGGGGAGTCTTGCCCTTCTCCACGGCCGAGAACCTCCGTATCGGCGCCATGACCGCACCAGCGAGAAGTGGAGCAAGGAAGAAGAAGAAGCGGGAGAAGCAAGGAAGAGACCGGTGACGGGGGCTCCGCCCCCCCCCCACTTCCCATTTATAGCCGAGGGAAGGCCAACTGCCGGCCTCCACAATCTAAGGTAATAATGATTTTTTTCTGCATGCAGCAAGGACCCGTCAAGTCGGGCAGTTGCCGAGGCAGCATGGGGAAGCGGAGACGCCCACGTCCAATCAGTCGCCACGCGCCAGCCATGGCCGCAGGCTGATGGGGCCCATGGCGCTCCGCGGTTGCCCTTTGGCTTCACCTCAAAGTCAAGACCGAGCGTGCCTTGGGCCCGGGGGCTACTGTCGGCGTTCTGGGAACGGGGGTCCCCAGACTTGCCTACTTGCGGCCCGCAGCGTGGCTCCACCAGCGGCCCCGTACGGCCCATCTTCACCAGCAAACATTCAAGACCCTCGTGAGGAGCCAAGCCTCACGAGGCGGACGATGCAAGACCTCCTCAGGGGCAGCCTCACCAGGCTGGCTCGCGAGGGGCGGAGAGATCAAGGCAAGGGGCACCTCACGTGGCTTTTGTGATGGAAGCCATGACGACTGGAGCCAGGCGGGTGCCAGCATGTGCAGTGTCCTCGTTTCCACTTTCGTGCTAAAGGGGCAAGCGGAGGCGAGGAGTCCCGACGCATCAGGCAAAGGTTTCCATATTGGTGCAACAATACAAAGACCAGCAGGATGGCAGGAGGGAGGTCGCCGTGGAGCCCAAGACGACGTCACCACCAGAGCCTTTGGCAGGCGAAGACTACTTTAGTCAGGATAGCTTGTACTAGTTGTCTTCCTTTGAATTTGGCCGTTGTGGGATCCCTTCCCGCTCAATATTTGGGAAGAGGACCAGGGCCTCTATAAATAGGACTAGCCACCACCATAGGGAGGCATCTAATTTGGACCTAGATCAAATCCATAGCACCCCAACCACTCAAGTTCACCAAGCACAGGAACACCTCTCTTCGCGAGGTTGTTCTTCCCTTGTAATTGTTCATCCTCAGCCCAAGAGGCGATCCACCACACCACACTGGAGTAGGGTATTACACCACAATGGTGGCCTGAACCAGTATAAATGTTGTGTCTCATGTTCTTTGGGCTCGTCGAGCTAGGCCGTGAGATCCTAGAGTGTGCGATCTAGAGAGAGGGAGATATCTTTGTGCGCACCCCAGTGTTCAAACCTCAAGGGTTTTGCTGGAACCCGTAAACTGACAGCATCCATGTAGCACACAGCACACGATGCAACACACACGCTCACGCTCAAGTGCTCAACCTAGTCCCTCCGTCCGTGAAAGACTGTACATATAGAGAATTACACATTGGCCAAGAGGAACGGAACTCCATGTCATTTAGGGCAAGTGCTCCCTCTATTTCTTTTCATTGATTTGCACATCATTTAGAGCAAGTACTAGGATTCTTAAAACGCAGGAATAGGAAAAACAAAGGAGTATTAGTACTGAGTGTTTGATGCCACAGGAGAAAGAAAGGAAGTGAAAAAAATGTTGGAGCGGATTCTAGATTTCAATGAGATGGCTGACTATGTATTATTCTTGAGAAAAAAATTCAGCGTATTATTTATGAAAATTAATTTAAAAATTGTATTATTTAAAAAAAATCTAGGATTCAATCCTATGAATCAAACGACAAATGTACTATGGTCCACGGTCAAGGCAGCATCGTGCGGACGCGACCTCTCACCGCGTCCGCCATTGAAGCGGCGCGCTGGCCGAGGGCGCCGCCTGCTGGACGCTCGGTTGAACGAGCCTCCTCGGTGCATTTAAATGCCTACATTAAACCCGCATGGAATCCAAGAAACATACTCCATGTGGAAACCGGTTATTTAATGTAAATGTAATGAAATACGGCTGTGTTGGCACGAATTTGTTAACATACAATCTGAGTGCATTGCTCTAGTGGTCATCACACGTGAGACAATCGATTCCCACCCTTCCACGGTCCATTTTGTTTTGCGTTACTTCTTCCATCCAGCACGCTGACAAGTGGGCCCCATGCTCATTTATGCCAATGTGGTAGTCTATTATTTTGCCAGAGTTAGCTATCACACCCTTCCGGTGCCACGTCAACGAATTCACTAGAAACAAGTCTAGACTTGTTCAGTTCAACTACATCTCTAGGTGTTTGGAGAGGAAGTGGTCGGCACGAGGCAGTCCTATAGGTGGGCAGGCGGCAAAAATCAAGGGAAAACGCGGGAAGCAGCTATGCGAGGGAGGGAAGCTTCTACATTCACGGGGGACGTGGCATTGTCCATTAGGCGGCAATAGGCGGTCATCTGGGTGGGCCATAATGGATACGAAGAGGCATCCTATATCAGCAAGGACTAGCTTCCCTACCGATAGCTCATCTAACAGAACTCTCAAGTTAACTATGCTAAGACTCGAGTAGTCATCAGATGGGTGACCGGATGGGAAGTTGACTCAATATTAACTAGTTGGATGGGTCACTTTAAAGGTTTAATTAAAATTTTACAGTGCTCTGTCCTATTAGTTGAACCTCGAGGTCTTTGTTTTGTAATTTTCGACTTTTTTTGTTTTTTGAACACATGTTAATCGAAGGCCTATCGCGTTACTTTACGACATGTTTCTAAAAATTTTGATATGACCTCTGTCAACTTATAAGTCATGTCTGTCAAATTAAACCTCGAGGTACTTGTTCTCAAATTAACCTCTAGGCCTTGCAGGACTGCTGCAATGGGTCAGCGTCAATTGCAAGATGAGGCACCAAGCTAGCAGTGGAGTTGCCAACATGCTCAAAGTGCACGCAACATTGATTAGAACGGATGTCAGGACAAGGAGCGGGAAGTGATTGGCTGCTGGATATAATATAACTAGGTGTCGCACGGAGGCCAAGGAATATGGTGAATGCGTGAGGTGGGCCATGTATGATGTGTTTCGGACTCTTTCAGTTAAACATGGAGAGATTTGGTTGATTCTATATCGCTGAATAATATAAAATATTATGAGTGCACATGCTCCATCACGAGGTTCCTTGCTCCTTCTCGATCGTCGGGAATCTATGTTCCTCCACTCTTTTGTTTTAGACGTGAGCCTTGTTCATCCTTTTGCTAACACGCGGGACATCTAGCATCAAGCTAGATGTGTCATGCAAGAAAATGGAGATAAGCAGTGCGTAAGTAAGTCATGCACTTCGATGGCACGCACTGTGCAATTTTTCTCCTCAATGGCACGTGAATCATGTATGTAGACGGAAAACGGGATGGTAGCCATGAACATGGTCGGCCCTTTTTGGTGAGAGTACTAAATAACTTTGATGTCTCTCATCAACTGGCAGAATGACAAGAAGCTTTCTTCCTATGCCCTCTCCCTCGCTCACGTGCGCGCGGTGGCTTGTATCACGAGGAGGAGCTTTTGCTTACAATTATAGTGGGATTTATACAAGCGGTGGATGTGCTGCAGTCATTCGGTGTCAGATTTCCAGAAGTATATATATACTATAGTACTTACCATCATCATTGTTCAACTATCAGAAGAGGGGAAGAGCCAAGCGCACGCTCACCTACGCACAGTATAATTGGCCGTGTTTGCACAAATATTTTAACGTACATTCTGAGTGGATTGCTCCAGTGGTCATCACACGTGAGCCAATCGGTTCGTACCCTTCCACGCTCCATTTTTGTCTTTGTGTTCCATCCTCCTTCCAGCACGCTGACAAGCGGGCCCCATGCTCATGTATTCCAACATGGTAGGTAATTATTTTGTTAGAGTCAGCTATCACACCCTTCCGGTGCCACGTCAATGTATCCACTAGAAACAAGTCTAGACTTGTTCGGTTCAACCGCCTCCCTAGGTGTTTGGAGAGGAATTGGCCGGCGCAAGGTAGTTCTATAGGTGGGCAGGCAGCAAAAAAGGGGAAAACGCGCGAACCAGCTAGACAAGGGAGGGAAGCTTCTACATTCATGGGGGATGTGGCATTGACCATTCGGTGGCAACAAGCAGTCATCTGGGTACGGAATAAAGGATACAAAGAGGCATCCTACAGCAGCAAGGACTAGCTTCTGTACCGATAGCTCATCTAACAGAACTCCCAAGTTAACTGTGCTGAGACTGGAGTAGTCATAAGATGGGTGACCGGATGGGAAGTGACCTCGATGTTAAATTAACTGATTTGTTGGATCACTGTAAACATTTAATTGCCTTGAATGTATATAGTGCTCCATCCTATTAGTTGAATTAACCCCGAGGTCCTTGTTTTGTAATTTTTGACATTTTTTGTTTTCTGAACACATGTTGATTGGCTTGAAGAAGGTCTATCTTGTTACTTTTTTATATTTTTTGTTTTTTCAACACATGTTGATTGGATTGCATGAAGGTCTATCCCGTTACTTTATGACATGTTTCCAAAACATGGACCTCGAGATTAATTCAACTAATAGGACGGAGCACTATAAACATTCAAGGGAATTAAATGTTTCCCAAAAAAGTGATATGCTTTCTGTCAAACTTATATTCATGTATGTCAAATTAACCTTTGTGTACTTGTTCTTAAATTAACCTCAGGGGCTTGTAGGAGTGCTGCAATGTGTCAGCGTCAATTGGAAGATGTGCCATTTTTTAACACATGTTTATCTAAGGTCTATCTCATTATTTTACGACATGTTTCAAAAAAAGTGATATGACTTCTGTCAACTTATAAGTCATGTATGTCAAATTAACCTTTGTGTACTTGTTCTCAAATTAACCTCTAGGACTTGCATGAGTGTTACAATGTGCCAGCGTCAATTGCAAGATGAGCCAGCAAGCTAGCAGTGGAGTTGCCAACATGCTCAAAGTGCAGTCAACATTGTGTAGATAGAAGCATGCCTAGGAAATTAATGCAGGCTTAGGGAGGCCATTTGCTCAAAGAGCAATTATTATAAGATACAGTCAACTGGCTATAAGGATGAGGAGCGAGAAGCGATATGGGCTGCTGGATATACTATAACTAGGTGTCGCGCGGAGGCCGGGGAGTATGGTGAATGCGTGAGGTGGGCGATGTATGATGTTTTTCGGTGTTGCACATCAATTATCATATAGAAACATATACCTAATTAAAATACACATGCCAAACCTATAGATGTTTTTTCCCAATGATATAGAGATATTGTTACACCTTATTATACATTTTTTATTATTTAATTGCAGGTAACATTACAACCAACTTACGAAAATAATGGTAACCGGTTTTACATGTTTGTAATGGTATTATCATTGGACTGCCATGTAGGATAAATGATGAGGTGGATAAGAGAGACCATACGAAAATGCATGTCTTCTCTTGATTAATAGATGATCTCTTACCAACATTATGTCTCACCAAATATTTAGAAATATCGCGTTATCAAAGATTAGACTAAAAATAACCCACTACAACATATTTTGATGTCTCTTCTAGATTACGTGATGGTCTTAAGATAAAATTGTCTTATCAAGCACTATGCATGCTCTAAACAGTATTAAATTAACATTTGGGTAGTCAAGAATAACATGTGATATTATGAACATATCTTTTTGCAAATATATCAGAACAAAATGTTCATTTTATTGCTGGTAAAAAAGAATGTTCAATGTAACTAATTAGCTCCATGGTGGCTTTGACTACTTTAATTTAAAAATTAACCACGTGTTTTCTTTGATAACACAAAATTAGGAACTAAATGGCGATTGGACACCATGTCCTGTCACATATGTAAGTGCAGCAACCAAGATTTATTCACGTACAGGGAAGGCTTGTACTCCCTATACGTGTGTTTAGATCACTAAAGTAGTTATCTAAAACTCTTTTATTAGTTTACGGGGGGATTACTTCATAGAAAAAAGTAAGGAAAAGAAATAGGCAAGCTGACTATGATAGCATGTGAAGTTGTGAACCCACATGTTGCATGAGCACGTGCCCTACAAGTCTCTACGACAGCATGTCCGGGATGGTTCACCAGCTGGCATGGTAGTTTCTGCGTTGCAGCAGGATGTGCAAGGTGGCAACAATCTAAGTGCTAAAGAGTTGATCCAGTAGGTGGTTTTATTTGGATTTTCCAACTATGACCATTGGATAGAGTGAATCAATGGCTTACATTCAAAGTTATTCTCACACTATAGAATGGTATAGGAATGTGAAGAGATTTGGTTGATTTTATATCGCTGAATAATATAAAATATTATGAGTGCAGACGCTCCACCGCGAGTTCTTGTTCCTTCTCGGTCGTTGGGAATATTTGTTCTTCCACTTTTTTTACGTGAGCTTTGTTCATCCTTTTGCCAACACACGGGACATCTAGCATCAAGCTCCAATGCGTAAGTGAGTCATGCACTTCGATGGCACATACTACACAATAATTTTTCTCCTGGATGGGACATGTATTGTGTATGTAGACGGAGCACGGGATGGGTGCCATGGACATGGCCGGCCCTTTTTGGAGAGAGTACTAAATAACTTTGATGTGTCCTGTCAACTGGCAGAATGACGAGAAGCTTGCTTGCTACACCCTCTACCTCACCCATGCGCGTGCGGTGGCTCACAGCACGACGAGAAGCTTTTGCTTACAATTATAGTGGGTGTTATACAAGGGGTAGACGTGCAGCAGTCCTTCGGTGTCAGATTGCCAGAAGCATATATATTGTAGTACTTACCATTATCATCGTTCGACTCCCGGAAGAGGCGAAGAGCCAAGCGCATGGTCACCTACTAACCTTAAGTTGGGCCACCTTTTTAGAGCATGGTTAATTAATATAGATAGCTCTTGCAGCGGCACATCATCTAGAGCAACTACTCTCTCCATTTCTTTTCTTTCATTCATAGGAACTTAAAACGCAGGAATATGAAAAATAAAGGATTGGAGTGGCATGTCCACTTCAATCCCATGTCATTAACACAGTGTTTGACACAACAAAAACAAAGATAATGAAAAAAAAACTTGGAGTGGTTGCTAGATTGCCAATTAACACATGATTTCATAGGAAAAATTCCTATAGCATTCTATCCTATGAATCAAACGACCAATGTAGGAAAATTATGAGGGGGGTCTCTCCAACAGTGTTCCTCGGCTTGCACCTAGCATCACGGGGGTTGAACTTGGAGTCATTCATCTGGTACACATGGCAATGGCATCTCAGATCAGGACACAAGGTGACGTACACTGTCAAGGTCCGTTTTGGATAATGTTGTGCTCGAAGTGAGACGTAAACAGTCAAGGTCCCCGGTCAAGGGTGTCAGGGCGGACGCGACCTCTCAGGCTGGTCATAGTGGGAGTAACGTAGGTAGTAACATAGATGCCATATAAGCAAAAATAGTGAGGTGGCAAGTAGTTAATGAGGAGAGAGGAAAATAGAGTAACATTGATATAAGTTACTACCTCCGTCCTGGTTTATAGGTCACCTTTGTAGTTAGTGCCAAATTTTGACCAAAGATTTAGCTAACAAAATGATATAATTATATGCATGAACGTTTTGTTAGTTCAATCTATAGTCAAAATTTGACACAATATATAATGGGGACCAATAAACTAGGACAAAGGTGCCCTCCACTACGTCCGAGGGCGCCACACACTGCATTCCCAGCTGTACCCGCCTCCTCGCCGCATGCAAACACCTACATTTAAACCCGCATGAAATGCCAGAAACCCACTCCGGCCACACGTCCGTTCAAGAGTGGGACGTCGGCCAAGCTCCTCCTTCCACCATTTTCTCTACTCTTTCGGTGGCATCCGACGAGCAGGAAGGGCAGTTCTCCGGCATAAAAGCCATTTGGTTGGCCCGCCGAGCCCAGCAGTTATGAGCGAGGTAGCTCGCTACTCCACCTACCTCGCCTAGCCCGACGGAGCCAGTTGCCACCCTAAGCCAGCGCATGGTTTCGCAGCTGGCCACTCCAATCCAGCTAGATGAAGAGTGTCGAGTGGCTCCACGCCGGCTTGTTGGGGAGCACGGCAACAGGGGCATCATTGCTGCCCTTGATGCTGCCGCGTTGTATAGAGCCTCCAGTGCCTACGACTGCGCCATCCGCCATCGACGCGCGCGTAGCCGTGCCATGCAGGCAGAGAAAGAAGCCGACGCGGATGTCGACAAGGTGATGCGGCTACATGGATGTCGACAAGGTGACGACCAGCACATCCCCGCTCGCCGCCATCATCGAGAGATAAGTACAACACTGGTGGCCGCCGCCGATTGTATCCCATGAAGGCCATCGCCGAGTCGACGCTGGCGAAAACAACTGGTGTCTTGCACGATTCTTCTTCAGCCGGATGCTGGAGGAGGAGAAAGAGATCGGCCAATGACCATTTATATTAGGTATATTAATCCTAACATTAGCTCCATACTAGCACAACTTATTTAATGTAAATGTAATGAAATCTGTCGTGTTTATATGAAATTCGGCCGTGTTTGCATGAATTTGCTTTCATGTTCACGCTCTCGGGCGAGCGATGTCCGTCGCTAGAGTGGGACGACAGACTCCGTCTCTGACAACCCCGCAAAGTGCGTCACCACCTCTGTGATGGCAGACGCAATGAAAGAACGATGTCCTTCATTCCACGGGTGATGGCCATTACCGCGCGCTCGTCTAGATGGCTCGGTAGCTCATGAAGCAGCACCAACAACATGCCTTGTGCGTCTAGTTCTGCATGCGCAACTCGGGTTGAAGTTGCAAGTGAGCACGGCGACGCCGCGTGGCCATCCATCAATAGTGGTTGGTATGAGGATAACATCGCCATGTACATCCTATTTGTACTAAAAATCATGAATGAACACTATAAACATGTTTACGTACAACCTTAGTGGATTGCTCCAGTGGTCATCGCACGTGTGGTGTCATGCAAAGCTTCATTTATTAGGTTATAGAGTCATTTTTTTGGCATGTGTGATGTTACTCGTAGATTGAGTAACTAACTATAAGTTACTTAATTTACCTCTCTCTTCATTAACTAGTTGCCACATAGGCGGTTTGCTGAGTTGGACCCGATGTTACTCTTGAAGTTACGCCCACTATGGTTAGTCTTAGGCCTGGTTCGGTTCAACCTCCTCCCAAGGAGATTGGAGATGAATGGAGGGGAATTTGGCTTGTACATGATTTAATCCCCCACAATCCCTATTTATCCCCGTTAAAACCCCTTGAACCGCAGATGCCCTTAAGGTCAAAAATGACAGGGATTATAGAGGATAGGGTACAAACTTCAGGGATTTAAAGGTGAGGATTTGTTTCCGACTAGCTCTACAACCTCAGGGTTTATAAATCGGACTTCACTCTCCCCTCATGCACACGCGCGGGTACACTCATGGTGGAGCGCATTTGCACACAAAAAGGCAGGTAACGAGACAAATTGGGACATCTAGTCGTCTAATTAATGTGGGGTCTGGGACCAAATGTCAGCCATACCGAGTGCGACTTGAACGTGGTGGCGCGGTTATTGATCGAGTTTCTTTTTACTGGTATGTTAAATGAAAAGAAGACTCCATGTGTATTCAATTTAAATGGGGTGTTGGGTTGACAATGCAACTAAGAATGAGCACGCCTAGATTTCTTGTGGTCACATAGGAAAGGTCACTGACGAGAACAAAGAATGCACAAATCTAGACATGTTTTGCTTGTTTGCTGCACTCGGCAACACCTCTGCCTCACCACTTTATGCCTCGATGGATGTAAAATGTGCTTGTGCCTCCCCTGTCCCTATGCCCTTACTGCTACTATTAATCTAACATCATAAGTAAAATGAAACAATGCCACTGTTAATGTGATGTCGCTGTTAAGTAATGATGTTGTCAATCTATTGCCATTGATAAAATGAATAAATGCCACCACCATTTTATGAAATGCTTCTGTCTTGCTTTATTTCTCATAAAGACTGTGTTCGGCTGTTACACTAAACTCTGACACCAGTAACATAGCTGCATCTCTATTGAACTGCACAAAATTTATTTGCATAATGGTTGAGATGATGATGTGTTTCTCCTTTCCGTATCACCCTTTGTTAGAATGGTCGTTCCTATTAATCGTGCACGTATGTACTAATCAAGTGCTACTCCCAATCTGTCATCACATAGTCATAGTGCAATTGTTATGCATGTTAATGTAAGCCCCCCTTAATCTAGTGTCAGTGTTGATTTGATGTGATGGCACTTTGAAAGTGCTAGTTATTGACTAGAGGGTGGTGAATAGGCGATTTTTATGAAAGACTTCAAAACACGAGGTCTTTGAAGACAAATAGCAGAATTGAACCTATTGATATGCAGTAGAAGGAGGACTACACTAGACAAGCCATAGCCAAGTAAGCAATGAAGTTAAAGCATGAAGATTATTAGCAGCTAGGTAGTCTGGATCAGGATGGAAGATAGTATGAAGCCAAACAGTAAGCAGACTTCACACAGTGAAGTCAATCAGATCAGACAAGCAGGCAATGACTTCACGAAGATAGACTGTAAAGTAAAGGGAAGTGGGAGATAGAACCAGTTGCTTGGTGAAGACAGGGATTTTATAGACTAGTTCCAGTTGCTGTGACAACTGCACGTCTGGTTAGGGAGGATGAGATTTAACTCAGAAGACCACGTCTTCACCTTATTCCCCTTGAGCTAAGGACACCCAGTCCTCGCCCAATCACTCTGGTAAGGCTTCAAGGTAGACTACCAAACCTTCATAGACTTTTTTCACTAGCGATCCACAATGGCTCTTGGATGCTCAGAACGCGACGCCTAACCGGCTAGAGGATTCATAGTCCTCAAGTGTAACAAGTCTTCGGGTCACGTGGACAGAAAGACTTTAGTGATGCCTAACACTCTTTGGCTCTGGGTGTTTTGGGCTTTCTCCTTGCTAGGATCTCTCTCTCAAATGCTTCGAAGGTGGGTTGCTCTCAAACGAAAAAAGTCGTGCACTAACTCTGAGTAGCCACCAATTTATGGTGTAGGGGGTGGGATATTTATAGCCGGGAGACAACCCGATCTGATTTGTCCGAAATGACCCTGGGTCACTAAGGAACCGGCACATGTCCAACGGTCGGATTTCAAACACACGCGGCAGCTTGACTTGGGCTACAAGTAAAGCTGACTCATACAGCTCTGGATAAGGTTTGCTCTCATTATCTTCTCTCGAAGACATAGGATTTTTGGTTGAGCATCACTTTAGTCACTCTGACTTTGTTCACTTGGACCCCACTTAATAGTACGGTGGTTCCTATGAATCAACAGAGAAGAAAAGGAAACTACAAAACAAATATGTATTCGCACTCCATAGTCTTCACATGAATGTCTTCTCATGTCATAATCTTCACTGTGAATGTCTTCACAAACCACCACTATCTTCAATGTCTTCACACATTTTAAGGGGCCATCTCTGGTAGGTAAACCGAATCAATAAGGGACTACTACCTGTGTTATCCTCTAATTCTCACAAACACATTAGTCCCTCAACCAAGTTTGTCGTCAATACTCCAAAACCAACTAGGGGTGGCACTATGTGCACTTACAATCTCCCCCTTTTAGGTGATTGATGACAAACTGGTTGAAGTTTTCAACGAGGATAGAAGTATGTGAGAGTTAAGGATAAAGGCATTGTCTTCATAAGTTGCAAAAGGCTCCCCTTGAAGGATAAAGGCAGGTTTTACTTTGTGGAGATCCTCTTCAACTTACGAAGACAATTTATCATGCATATATGAGAATAACGAAGATAATGACATGCACAATGAAAAATGGGCATCTGCAGAATGACTTCATGCGGAATTTATCATCGCATCACAAAGTAGAAATAAAAGGTAGGAGACGACCATCGAGTTTAAGTGTTACAACTCAAAAGACAAATAGTTTCAAAACGAGGGTTGTAAGAACTTAGCAAAATAATGCAACCACCCATATAGACCCGTTTGAAGACTATCTGAAAGTGCTAGTGATCGACTAGAGGGGGGTGAATAGGCGATTTTTATGAAAGTCTTCAAAACATGGAAGTTTCAAAGACAAATGATAGAAATAAACCTATTACCATGCAGCGGAAGGTAGACTACACTAGGCAAACCATAGTCAAGTATTCAATGAAGTGAAAGCACAATGACTAATAGCAGCTAGGCAGTAAAGATCAGGTAGGAAGATATAGTGAAGCCAATCAGAACAATCAGTCACTCAATGAAGAGAAAAAATAATGCAATCAGGCAATGACTTCACCAGGGCCAACAGTAAGTAAAGGAGTGGGAAGGATGAAACCAGTGACTCGTTGAAGACGAAGATTTGTTGGACCAGTTCTAGTTGCTGTGACAACTGTACGTCTGGTTAGGGAGGCTGAGATTCAACTCAGAAGACCGTGTATTCACCTTATTCCCCTTGAGCTAAGGACACCCAGTCCTTGCCCAATCACTCTGGTAAGTCTTCAAGGTAGAATTCCTAACCTTCACAGACTTCGTTCACCGGCGATCATGACTCTTGGATGCTCAGAACGCGACGCCTAACCGGCTGGAGGATTCACAGTCCTCAAGTGTAATAAGTCTTCAGATCACACAGACAGGAAGACTTCAGTGATGCCTATCTCTCTTTGGCTCTGGGTGGTTAGGGCTTTATCCTCGCAAGGAATTCCCTCTCAAAGGCTTCGAGGTGGGTTCCTCTCAAACGACAAAAGCCGTACACTAACTCTGAGAAGCCAACCGTTTAAGGTTGTAGGGGGTGGGCTATTTATAGCCACTAGGCAACCTGACCTGATTTGTCCAAAATGACCCTCGGTCACTAAGGAACTGACACGTGTTCCAACGGTCAGATTTCAAACACACACGGCAACTTTACTTGGGCTACAAGCAAAGGTGACTTATCCAACTCTAGACAAGATTTGCTCTCATAGTCTTCGCTCGAAGACATAGGATTTTGGTTAAGCATCACTTCAGTCATTCTGACTGGTTCTCTTGGACCCCACTTAACAGTACGGTGGTTCCTATGACTCAACAAAGAAGAAAAAGAACGACGAAACAACTAAGTCTTCACGCTCCATAGTCTTCATGCGATGTCTTCTCTTGCCATAGACTTGAATGTGCATGTCTTCACATACCACCTTTGACTTCAATGTCTTCATACATTTTTAGGGGTCATCTCTGGTAGGAAAACCGAATCAATGAGGGACTTCTACCTGTGTTATCCTGCAATTCTCACAAACACATTAGTCCCTCCACCAGGTTTGTCGTCAATACTCCAAAACCAACTAGGGGCGACACTAGATGCACTTACACTATCAACCTCATATGCTTCTCCCCCTTTTGTCAGTAATGACCAAAAAGGTTTCAAGACATAGAGGATCTACTCTTTCCCAGTTGGAGTAGAAGATGGAGCAGGGTTGTCCTTGGAGTTTGGTGGTGTAGACGGTCCTGACGCAGTATCATGATGGAGTACAGCTAAGGTTGGTGAAGTGGCGTTGTCTTCTTCATCGATGACTCAGGCAACAAGAGTTGCAGCCGAAGATGAATGCTCGGAATCTTCAATTGAGGGAGTGTGATGCTAGCTTGCATTTTGTGGAGGCCTAGAGTCAAACTTGAAGTTCTCTGTGAAGCCATCTTCATGAATATCTTCTTCAGGACAAAGCATTGTGATGCTCTTCCAGGACCACCTACAGGCTTCATGTGCAACAAATGAGTTCTTGCTGGCCAAGTTGCAAATTCGATTGACATCCACCAAGAGTCTCTGCATTTGATGCTTCAGCCAGTCATGATGCATATCTTCCTTTTGATGTAAAGCCAATAGAAGCTCAAGGTTTTTGAGGGCACGAGGATGCTTCTGAGGCCTTTGAGCTATGTTGCTTGAAGTGGCTTCGGTATTGGCTCGATGTGGTATGCGTAGGTTGCCAGCCAAAGGATATGCAGGAGTTGCAGCATTAGGCACATGTATCCCTTCAATGGGTTGCGTGAAGCTCTAAAATTCTGCATTCTAAAGATGGAGTGGCTTCTTGGCAGGCTTGGGGTAGATGGCTTCAATGGACATATCAACATCAGGTAGAAACACAATATGGTTGCACGCTGAACACTGATACTTAATGGTGGAATGAAGCTTAATCAAGCGCATCACCCATGGAGCATAGAATTTCTGACCAAACAGATCAATCCCAGAAGCAGCAAGTTGTCTAATGAAGAAATCCTGAGTGTTGAATCTGATGCCATTGATAATATGGAATACCAAAGTCTTCATAGCGCCTTCAAGTTTAGCTTCAGAAGAATTTCCTTTGATGGGCTAGAGAATACGCCTCAGAATGTGGTACACTATGTGTGACAAGTACTTTAGGTCCTTGACAAAGAACTCCTTGGGGTATTTGTTATCTTCTGGCAATGGCTTCATCATGCTAAGCATTTGGCTCATATTTGGCTCTGGCTTTTGAAAAATGCTCTATAGCTCATTTTGATGAAGCTGACAACCAGGTTCATATAACTCACCTGGAGTGGGCAGGGAAGTAAGCTCGATGATATCTTAAGCTTTGGCTCCATGATGTACATCACCTGTCATCCACTCAAGGATCCAAGTCTTCGGATCCCTGTTGTAGCCTCGAATATGAAGAGTAGCATAGAACTGCAGGAGAATCTCTTCATTCCAATGCTCCTTGTCGGTCACCAAGGGTAGAAGACCAACATCCCTAAAGCAGTCAAGGGCCTCTTCAAGACATGGCAGCCTAGCCATAGCATCACAATCTAGACGCTTGTGCGAAAAAATCTGGACTTGATTGCACAGGATGCAAGAGTAATAGCTTCGCTGCAGATGGCTCCAAAATCTGTCAGACGTGATCTTGGGCTTCATGTACGGGTTCTTGGCGCTGTCAAAGAAAGTATTGTGCTCTCTGAAGCTAAGCACACTGAATGATGAAGGAAATATGCCCTAGAGGCAATAATAAAGTTGTTATTTATATTTTCTTATATCATGATAAATGTTTATTATTCATGCTAGAATTGTAGTAACCGGAAAGTCAGTACATGTGTGAATACATAGACAAATAGAGTGTCCCTAGTATACCTCTACTAGACTAGCTTGTTAATCAAAGATGGTTAATTTTCCTGACCATAGACATGTATTGTCATTTGGAAAAACGGGATCACATCATTAGAGAATGATGTAATGGACAAGACCCATCCGTTAGCTTAGCATAATGATCATTTAGTTTTATTGCTATTGCTTTATTCATGACGTATACTTGTTCCTTTGACTATGAGATTATGCAACTTCCTAATACCGGAGGGACACCTTGTGTGCTATCAAACGTCACAACATAACTAGGTGATTATAAAGATGCTCTATAGGTGTTTCCAATGGTGTCTGTTGAGTTGGCATAGATCAAGATTAGGATTTGTCACACCGTGTATCGGGCAGGTATCTATGGGCCCTCTCGGTAATGCTCATCACTATAAGCCTTGCAAGCAATGTGACTAATGAGTTAGTTGCGGGATGATACATTAAATAATGAGTAAACAGACTTGCCAGTAATGAGATTGAACTAGGTATGATGATATAGACGATCAAATCTCGGGTAACCGACGACAAAGGGAACAACATATGTTGTTATGCGGTTTGACCGATAAAGATCTTCGTAGAATATGTAGGAGCCAACATGAGCATCCAGGTTCCGCTATTGGTTATTGACAGGAGATGTGTCTTGGTCATGTCTACATAGATCTCGAACCCGTAGGGTCCGCATGCTTAACGTTTGACAATGATATGTATTATGAGTTATATGTGATTTGATGATCGAAGTTTGTTAAGAGTCCTGGATGAGATCACAGATATGACGAGGAGTCTCTAAATGGTCGAGACATAAAGATTGATATATTAGACGATGTTATTCTGACACCGGATGAGTTCCGAGAGGTACCGGGTAACTATCGGAGTGCCAGAGGGTTATCGGAACCCCCGGGGGAACTAATGGGCCTTCATGGGCCTTAGTGGGGAGATAGAAGGGCCACAAGGGGCTGGCTGCGTGCCCCCCCCCCACGCGTTGCAGTCCGAATTGGACTAGGGGAAGGGGGCGGCGCCCCTTTCCTTCCCTTCCCCTCTCCCTTCCTCCTTCCCCCTTCCACCAAGTGGAATCCTACTAGGACTTGGAGTCCTAGTAGGACTCCTCTCCTTAGCGCGCCCTACAGGGGCTGGCCGGCCTCCCCCTCTCCTCCTTTATATACGGGGGCAGGGGCACCCTAGAACACACAAGCTCAATTGTCCTAGCTGTGTGCGGTGCCCCCCTCCACAGTTACACACCTCGGTCATATCATCGTAGTGCTTAGGCGAAGCCCTGCACTGGTAACTTCATCATCACCGTTGCCACGCCATCGTGCTGACGGAACTCTCCCTCGTCCTCAACTGGATCAAGAGCTCGAGGGACGCCATCGAGCTGAACGTGTGCTGAACACGGAGGTGCCATACATTCAGTGCTAGGATCAGTTGAATCGCGAAGAGGTTCGACTACATCAACCGCGTTACTAAATGATTCTGCTTTCGGTCTAGGAGGGTATGTGGGCACACTCGCCCCTCTTGTTGCTATGCATCAACTAGATAGATCTTACGTGATCGCAGGAATTTTTTTGAAATACTGTGTTCCCCAATAGTGGCATCCGAGCCAGGTCTATGCGTAGATGTTGTATGCACGAGTAGAACACAAAGAGTTGTGGGAGATAATAGTCGTACTGCTTACCAGCAACGTTTTACTTTGATTTGGCGGTATTGTTGGATGAAGCGACCCGGACCAACATTACATGACCGCGTTCATGAGACTGGTTCTACCGACGTGCTTTGTCATAGGTGGCTGGCGGGTGTCTGTTTCTCCAACTTTAGTTGAATCGAGTTTGACTACGCCTGGTCCTTGTTGAAGGTTAAAACAACACACTTGACGAAAAATGGTTGTGGTTTTGATGCGTAGGTAAGAAAGGTTCTTGCTAGAAGCTCATAGCAGCCATGTAAAAGTTGCAACAAGAAAGTAGAGGTCGTCTAACTTGTTTTTGGAAGGCATGTTGTGATGTGATATGGTCAATACGTGATGAGATATAAATTGTTGTATGAGATGATCATGTTTTGTAAAAGTTATTGCCAACTAGTAGGAGCCTTATAGTTGTCGCTTTATTGTATGAAATGCAATCGCCATGTAATTGCTTTACTTTATCACTAAGCGGTAGAGATAGTCGTAGAAGCAATAGTTGGTGAGACAACAATGATGCTACGATGGAGATCAAGGTGTCAAGCTGGTGATGATGGTGATCATGACGGTGCTTTGGAGATGGAGATCGAAGGCACAAGATGATGATGGCCATATCATATCACTTATTTTGATTGCATGTGATGTTTCTCCTCTATGAATATTATTTTTCTTAGTACGGCGGTAACATTATAACATAATCCCTCACTAAATTTCAAGGTACAAGTGTTCTCCCTGAGTATGCACCGTTACTATAGTTCGTCGTGCCAAGACACCACGTGATGATCGGGTGTGATAAGCTCTACGTTCACATACAACGAGTGCAAGCCAGTTTTGCACGTGAAGAATACTCGGGTTAAACTTGACGAGCCAAGCATATGCAGATATGGCCTCAGAACACTGAGACCGAAAGGTCAAACGTGAATCATATAGTATATATGATCAACATAGTGATGTTCACCACTGAAAACTACTCCATCTCACGTGATGATCGGACATAGTTTAGTTGATATGGATCACATGATCATTTATATGACTAGAGGGATGTCTATCGAAGTGAGAGTTCTTAAGTAATATGATTAATTGAACTTTAATTTATCATGAACTTAGTACGTGATAGTATTTGCATGTCTATGTTGTTGTAGATCAGTGGCCCGTGCTACCGTTCCCTTGAATTTTAATGCGTTCCTAGAGAAAGCTAAGTTGAAAGATGATGGTAGAAACTACACGAACTGGGTCCATAACTTGAGGATTATCCTCATTGCTACACAGAAGAATTGCATCCTGGAAGCACCGCTAGGTACAAGACCCGCTGCAGGAGCAACTCCGGACGTTGTAAACATCTGGCAGAGCAAAGCTGATGACTACTCGATAGTTCAGTGTGCCATGTTGTATGGCTTAGAATCAGGACTTCAACAAAGTTTTGAACGTCATGGAGCATATGAGATGTTCTAGGTGTTGAAGTTAATATTTCAAGAAAATGCCCGAATTGAGAGATATGAAGTCTCCAATAAGTTCTATAGCTGCAAAATGGAGGAGAATAGTTCTGTTAGTGAACATATACTCAGAATGTCTGGGTACATGTCGGATTGCGGGTTCCGGCTAACCCTTGAGGTTTGAACTCTGGGGTGCGTATGAAGAACACTCTCTCCCTAGCTTGCTCGCTCAATGATCCCACGACCTAGATCGATGAACCCGAAGAACAAGAGACACAAGGGTCTATACTGGTTCGGGCCACCTTGCAGTGTAATACCCTAGTCCAGTGTGGTGTTGGTGGATTGCCTCGTGGGCTAAGGATGAACTAGTACAATGGGTGAACAGCCTCAGGAGGAGAGGTGTTCTTGAGCTCGGTGAGCTGGTGGATGTGGGGATGGAGTGGATCCAATCCAAGATCAGTCATCCTCTTGCCTATGGTGGTGGCTATTCCTATTTATAGTAGCCTTGGTCCTCTTCCCAAATGTTAGGAGGGAAGGGATCCCACAATGGCAAAGTTTGTAGGGGGACAACTATTACAAGCTACATTGACAAAAGGTGGTCTTCGCCTGCCAAAGGCTCTGGTGGTGACGCTGCTGTGGGCTCTATGGGGACCTCTGTCGTGCCGTCCTGCTAGTCTTTGTCTTGTTGCACCAATATGGAAACCTTTGCCTGATGCCTCGGGACTCCTCTCCTGCGCCTGCCTCTTTAGCACGAAAGAGGAAATTGGTATACTGCGCCCGCTGGCCCCCGCCTGGCCTTGGTCGTCATGTCTCACGTCACGTGAACCTCACGAGGTGCCCCTTGCATAAATATCTCCGCTCCTCGGGAGCCAGCCTAGGGAGGCTGCTCCCGGGGAGGTCTTGGTGTCGTCCGCCTCACGAGACTTGGCCCCTCGCGAGGGTCTTGAGTTGTTGCTGCTGAAGGTGGGACGTACCAGGCCGTTGGTGGAGCCACGCACAAGCCCGTAGGCAGGGAAGTCTGGGCAACCCCAGTCCCAGAACGCTGACAGTAGCCCCTGGGCCCAAGGCACGGTTGAGCTTGGCTTTGGGGCGAAGCCAAAGGGCAAGTGCGGAGAACCGCGGGCCCCAACCTCCTGCGGCTTTGATTGATGCGTGGCGATTGGTGGGACTCGGGTGCCTCCACTTTCCCACGCAGCCTCGGCAACTACCCGACTTGACGAGACGCTGCTGCATGCAGAGGAAAATCATCATTACCTGTGATCGTGGATATCGGCGGTTGGCCTCCATCTGACTATAAATATGGAGAGGGGCGGAGCCCCTGTTGCTCATCTTCTCCTCCACTCCGTTTGCTTCTTCTCCTTCCTCTTTGCCCTGCCGTCTCGCTGTGAACCCATGGCACCGATAAGGAGGTTCTCCGCCACTAAGAAAGGAAAAACTCCTCGTGAAGAGCAGGGGCCACTCCCGCCGAAGAAGAGACTGGCCCGCCCCCTTGGCATCGTCGTGAGGCGGGAGGTGACGAGGCCCTGGTACAAGTGGCCTCCCCAGGCTACCCGATGCCCTTGCATGCCCAAGCGCACGACCCTGGAGGAAGAGGCGGCACCTCGCGCCGCTCGCGTCGCGACTATGGTGGCCGGGTCGTGGTGGCACGAACTGCAGTCCCACAAACTCACGTTGAGGGCTCCTCCCACGAGTTCGTGATGTGGGCGGCGATGTCACTGTGCACGTGGATCATATTCCCGCAGTTCTTCGCAGAAAAGATGCCGCCGAGGGGGCCGCTCGAGCTGTGGTTGCAGCACGAAGAATGCAGCACCTCGGTGACGAGTGCGGAGGTTGAGGTCGTTTCTACGGGGAAGATCGTCATGACTCGTGGATGGAGAGAGGTTGTCTGCATCTGCCGCACGGTGGGGGCTCTCGCCATCCATTTCGAGTACGACGGCACCTCCATGTTGTTCTTCAAGTCTTCGATGAGGAAGGCGGCCGCCTGCAGTGCTGCCCTGCAGGGGGTTGCCAGGACGGTGCAGCGGCAGGCGCTGGGCCCGCCCTTGGCCCTGCCGACAGCTCCTCCAGCAGCAACGACGGCGCCTGGGAGTCCAGCGACTCTCCTGAGCCTGACGAGACTCCAGATACGAGCGATGATAGCTACATGCCCTTGAGCTCTCGCCGTGCCGGAGCGCAATAGCGACGTCCGCTCGTCGTCATCGTTAATCTGGATGGGGTTGGCATCGGCCTCTCTTGGTCCACTATTGATGATAGCGCCGGCGGCGACATCTGTAGATATGACTCCTGGAAACCTACTTTTGGGTTCCCTGCAAGGAATCGAGATGAACCCCATGGGGGTGTGTAAAGAATATGTAGTGCTTTTGTATCAATGTCATTTTGATTATGAAATTCACGGTTGCGTGTCTTTCTATGGCATTGCCGATTTTTCGTTCTCGCGGTAGCTTAGTGCTCAACGCCGACAGGTCCCAGTCCCCAGGCAGGCTTCAGTCGTCGCTGGTATGCCAGGTTGCGATTCCGTGGTCAAGGCCAGGAGGTGAGCAGCCCAAGGTCTGGTAAGAGCCCCTGAGGCGCGATGCTCAGGAGGTCCCCCTTGGCATGCAAGCAGCTTCCTAGAGGCAGAAAAGGTAGGTGGCATTGCCGGAGCAAGGCCGCAAGAGTCGAAAATCCCGAGCCGCGGTGCAGGGCCAACTTCAATGTGTGACTTGTCTTAGCGAGCCTTGTGCGATTCCTTGCACAGCCCTTGATTTTTGTCGTCAATGATGGTGACACTACTAGGTTAGACCCGCACCAACTTCCCCTTTTCATGCTCTTCTAGGTGCTCTGCGTCCTCGGGTCCCTACCCTCGAGCGAGGCTAAGCCACCGCTGGTATGCCAGGTCGCGATGCTGTGGTCAAGTCCAGGGGGTGAGGGCTAGAGAGTCAGTAAGAGCTCCTGAGGGCGATGCTCAGGAGCCCTCCCTTTAACACGCAAGCGAAGTGCATGAAAGAGAGCAGCTGGCTAGGCCAACTGTAGCTGGGCTCCAGAGATTCCTGCGGGTTAGCGTGAGGAGAGAGTGCAGCCCATAGCCGCGTTTGCCATCCTGCCATTGACCTTTCCACAAGAAGATGAAGGCATTGCGGATCTAGTGAGGTGATGTGTGCGGGGCAGGCCGCGAGCCAGAGCTTGATCGCACAGATTTATCAGCATTGCAGGGACAGACTTGAGCACAAGCGTCGTGCCAGCATGTGGAACCCCCGTTGCGGGGTGAGTAAGTGGCCGATCAGCAACACAGGAGGCCTTGATGAGTAATGATCAGGCGGGCGATAATCACAAAGCAACTCATGTAAGGAGGCAAATTAGTTCGAATAGATGCAAGACTTGGGGATGATCCAGCCTGAGGGCGCCCCCAACAAGGTAAACTAGGGATGCAAAAAGGATAGGTGCCGGAAGGACAGGCCCATGCGACATGGGGATGATGCAGCCCGAGGGGCGCCCCCAACTAAACAAACTGGAAAATGTCACCTGGTGTTGTCACTGGAGAGATGTCGAAGTAGCTGAAGATGCGCGTTGAAGAAGTCGCTCCTCACGAGTCGTCCCGCGGCTGGTTCCCAGGGGACCCTGGAGGTACCGACTCCTCCTCCCCTAGGACGGCCTGGTGTCTGGCCTCGTGAGCCGCTAGGGCGCCTTGCGTAAGCCAGTTGAAGGCGACAGCTGCGTTCGGCAGGCCGAAGGGCATGCGAACATAGCTGTGTGGGTGGCCTCCGCACTGACCAATGCTCGATGCCTAGAAGCGCCCCTGAGATGCGGCCCTGTTAAGCTCTGGAATGTCGACGCAGATGCGCAGCTCGTCGTCCTTCCCAGGACAAGGAGCTGTGCCAGGTGGTGGGCGGCGGTCACCGCGCATGGCTCTTGCCTCTTGAAGATCCTTGGTGGTCTCGGTGATGAACTCTTGAGCGCCTGGCACTCCACGCCTTGGGCTCTCCTGGGGGAAACATGCGGCGAAGCACGCCTCCACGTGGTGCCCGAGAGCCTCCCTTGTGAAGTCGGCTAAGTCTGAGGCCCTCCATAAGAGAGCCCCCGAGCCCAGCCAAAGGAGGTCGCCGGGCACGCCTTCCTATGCAAGGGAGGGAGGCGCCCCATCCATGGGCGCTAGTCTTGAGGTGGTTCCACTGGAGATACCGCTCTCCTGAGGCCCTTGGAGGAGCAACTACTTCTTCTTCTTGGGGATTGCCTCAGGAGGATAGATGGCGCCTTCGTTGTCTGGATCTTCGACAGCCGCAGCCTGGTAGGCGCGCTCAAGGGAGCACACCGCGTCCTTCTCCTCGTAGGTGACCGAGATGATGCCGTGGCTTACTGGCATCTTGAGGACATTGTAGCCATGGTGGGTGACCACCATGAACTTGGCCAAGGCTGGATATCCAAGGATGGCACAGCAGACAGATGTGGGCGACGTCGAAGTCGATGAGATCGGTGTGGTTGTTGTCGCACTGGCCAAAGGTGACAGGGAGGCAGATCTGCCCTATCGAGGTGCTGGAGCCGTCATTCACTCCTAAGAAGGGCCTGGTGGGTTCCAGCTGATCGTATGGCACATGGAGACGGTCAAACGTCTCGATGGAAAGATCATTGAGTCCTGCTCCACCATCAATGAGGGTCTTGGTGACAAGGACGTTGCTGATGACAGGCGAGCAAAGCATCGGGAGGGCGCCGGCAGTTGCCGCGCACTTGAGCTGGTCGGACGAGCTGAAGGTGATGGTGCACTTGGACCACATGAGCAGACATGTAGCCTCGAGCCTGGGGAGGGATGCATTCACCTCGCGAGCAAACTGCTTGAAGATGTGGTGAGAGGTTGGGGCCTGAGCGCCACCCAAGATGCAAGCGATGGCGCGAGGCTCCTGGAAGCCCCTATCCCCCTTGTCCTAATGATGGTCGTCATTCCTTCTTGGTGGTGGCGGCAGCGGAGGGAGGCCAACATTGCCCTGAGGGTGGTCCTCACGAGGCTGGTCTCCCCAGGCGCCCTCGCGAGGCTGGTCCTGCCAGCGGTCCTCACGAGGTCGGTCGTGCCACTCCTGGCGGGGGCTGCGGTCGTCCCAGAGTCCTCCACTTCATCCTCCTCCACGGTCGTAGCCTCGGTCGTTGCGCTCAGGGCGTTGACCGAAGCGCCCGTGGCGGATGGCCCTGAGCTCCTTGTAGTCGTTAGTGTTGTGGCTGTGCACATTGTGGAAGGCGCAGAACAGGCAGTTGGCCTTGGATGACTCGGGATGGTCACAGCCGCACTTCATCTTCAGCTCTGCCACGAGCACCGCAGCCCCCTTGTGCTTCACGTCCTTTGTCTTGGCCTTCTTGTCTTTTGGGTCGGCTGCTGGAAGCTCTAGGAGGGAGAGGCGTCCTTCCTCAGCCCTTGCGCACTTGGTCGCCATGTTGAACATCTCCAGAGCTATGCACAGGTCTTCGTGTATGGCAAGCTCCTCCTTCATCTTCACATCGCGGACGCCATCGGAGAATGCTGAGATGATGGCCTCGTTCGTCACCTTGGGGATCTTGAGGTGAACGTTGTTGAAGCATTGGATGTACTTTTGTAGGGTTTCCCCTGGCTGCTGCTTGATGCGCCGCAGGTCACCACCGGCAGGCGGGCGGTTGCGAGTGCCTTGGAAGTTGGCGACGAAGCGCTCGTGCATCTCGCCCCAGGAGGAGATCGATCCGTAGGACGGTTCAGGAGCCACGAGCGCGCGCCATCCTTGAGATACATGGGCAACCAGTTCTCCATGACCTTCTCGTCGTCGTTCGCCGCCTCAATGCTCAGCTGATAGAGCTGCAAGAACTCAGCAGAGTCGGGGGTGCTGTTGTAGCGCGGAGGCAGGTCAGGCTTGAACTTGCCGGGCCAGACGATGCTGCGCAGCTCGGGAGTGAAGGCGCGGCAGCTGGCCGTGGTCACCGGAGCCCGTCGAGGAGGCAGAGCCTGGTCTTGGTACCCGCGCGCCACCGCCGCAAGCGGTGCGCGATCCTGACGTGGTGGTGCTGGGAGCGCGGGAGCATTTTCTTGCGGCCGAGGGACTTCTTGGCAGCTTCCTCCT
>NC_041386.1:357955647-357975727 GCF_002162155.2 Triticum dicoccoides | reverse complement strand
GGTGCGAGGGCGCCGTCTTGATGCGGAGGTGGTGGAGGCGCTCCATGGGCTACATCGCCCGCTACTGGAGGTGGGCAAGGCAGCGAGAGAGACGGTGCGGGAGAGCCCCCAGCGGCACTGACGAGCTCGACGATGTGGTCCAGCCAGTCTTTGTAGAGGTCGTCGGTCGGGCGGTAAAGCAGGAGCTTGTGTGCCATGAGCAGCGCGGCCTGCGTGTTCGTCGGTGCGCGATGAGCGTGGGACGACAAGCCGACCGGAGTTAGCCATCGGCATTCTGAGAATGGGGGTCCCCAGACTTGCCTGCCTGCAGCCCATGGCGTGGCTCCACCAGTGGCCCTATGTGGCCCATCTTCACCAGCAAGCACTCAAGACCATCGCGAGGGGCCAAGCCTCGCAAGGCGGACGATGCAAGACCTCCTCGGGGGCAGCCTCACCAGACTGGCTCGCAAGGGGTGGAGAGATCATGGCAAGAGAGACCTCGCGAGGTCCCCGTGACGTAAGCCATGACGACCAAGGCCAGGCTTGCGCCAGCACACAGTGTCCTCGTTTCCTCTTTGGTGCTAAAGAGGCAAGCTCAGGCGCGGAGTCCTGAGGCATCAAGCAAAGGTTTCCATATTGGTGCAACAAGACCAAGACCAGCAGGACGGCTGGACGGAGGTCACCGTGGAGCCCAAGACGACGTCACCACCATAGCATTTGCCAGGCGAAGACTGCTTTTGTCAGGATAACTTGTACTAGCTGTCCCCCTTCAAACTTGCCCATTCTGGGATCCCTTCCTGCTCAATATTTGGGAGGAGGACCAGGGCCTCAATAAATAGGACTATCCACCACCTTAGAGGAGGGGAGAGGATCATTCGGACCACCAGACACCACACAAGCTCTCCAAGCACAAGAACACCTCTCCTCAGGAGGCCGTTCTTCCCCTTGTAACTGTTCATCCGCAACGGTGGCCCGAACCAGTATAAATCTTGTATCCCTTTGTTCTGCGAGTTTGACGCACTAAGACTTGAGATTGTGATGAGGGCGAGAGCTAGAGGGGAGAGATCTTCGTGCACACCCTAGTGTTCGAACCTCAAGGGTTTTGCCGGAACCCGAAATCCGACATTTGGCGTGCCAGGTAGGGGTGTGCTGAAGCTTTCCTGTCGCTGATCCGCGTCCCTTCGCTCCACCACACCCATGTCGGACGCGCGCCGAGCACCAGGCCTCCCTCGTCACTCGTGTCACATAGACGGCCCCTGCCGGCAGGCATCCTCGTCGTTCTCCGTCCCCTGTTGCCAACGCCGCCACCGGCCCGGTGGCAAGCAAGTAGCACGCCTCCTCACTGCACCCCTCTGTGCGGCTGTACGGTCGCACCGCCACCCCGTCGCTGACTCCGGTCGGCTCGTCCTCTCATGCTCGCCGTCCACCAACAGATGCACAGGCCGCGCTGCTCATGGCACGCGAGCTCCTGCATTACCGCCCGGTCAACAACCTCTACTAGGACTGGTTGGACCGCATCGCCGAGCTCGTCAGCACCGCTAGAGGCTCTCCTGCACCATCCCTCTCGCTGCCTCGCCCACCTCCAGCTGCTGGCGATGTAGCTCACGGAGCGCCTCCGCCTCCTCCGCACCAAGATGGCGCCTCTCGCAGAGACACACGGCTCATGAAGCGCCTCCGCCTCCTCCACGTCAAGATGGCGTCCTCACCCCAAGACGTGCGGTCCTGCTGCGTGATCCACCATGCCGTGTGCCCGCCCACGAAGAAGGAAGCTGCCGAGATGTTCCCCGGTCGCAAGAAAATGCTCCAGCACTCCTGGCGCCACGACAAGACCGCGTGCCTCCTGTGGCGGCGGTGTGTGGGCATCAAGGGCAGGCTCTGCCCCTGCAGGCTGCCGGGCTCTCATTGCCGAGCTGTGTAGCGTCGTCTAGCTAGGCAAGTTCAAGCCGGACCTGCCTCCACGCTATGATGGCACCCTTGACCCTGCAAAGTTCCTCCAGCTTTACGAGTTGAGCATCGAGGCGGCCAACAACAACGAAAAGGTCATGTCGAACTTGTTTCCCATGGCTCTCAAGGACGGTACCCGCTTGTTTCTCCTAAACCTGCCTCCAGGCTCGATCTCCTCCTGGGGTGAGATTTGCAACCGCTTCGTTTCCAACTTCCACGGCACACGTGGCCGACCTCTGGCCGCGGGTGACCTGCGCCGCATCAAGCAACAGCCAGGAGAGACACTGCAGAAGTACATCTAGCGCTTCAACAGCGTGCGTCTCAAGATCCCCAAGGTGATGGACGAGGCCATCATCTCAGCATTTTCCGATGGCATATGTGACATCAATATGAAGGAGGAGCTCGCCATCCATGAGGAGTTGTGCACGACTTTGGAGATGTTCAACATAGCAACCAAGTTTGCAAGAGCTGAGGAGGGGCGTCTCTCCTTCCTCGAGCTCCCTGCAGCAGATCCAGAGGAGAAGAATGCCAAGGTCAAGGACGTGAAGCGCAAAGGAGTGGCCGTACTCGCGGCAGAGCCAGACACAAAGCACGGACCGGACCTCCCCGAGTTGTCCAAGGGCAGTCGTACGTTCTGCGCCTTCCACAACGTGCGCAACCACAACACCAACGATTGTCAAGAGCTCTAGGCCATTCGAGATGGACGCTTCGGTCGACGCCCCGAGCGCAGCGACCGGCGCTACGACCAAGGAAGTGGACGAGGTGGAGGACGTTGGGATGACTGCGGGCCCCGCCAGGAGTGGTGCAACCAGCCTCGCGAGGACCGCTGGCAGGACCAGCCTCATGAGGGCGCCTGGAGGGACCAGCCTCAGGGCAATCCTGGCCTCCCTCCGCTGCCGCCACCACCAAGGAGGAACGACGACCACCAACAGGACGAAGGGGCTGGGGGCTTCCAGGAGCCGTGCACCATCGCTTGCATCTTGGGTGGTGCTCAGGCTCCGACTTCCCAACACACCTTCAAGCAGTTCTCTCGCGAGGTGAATGCAGCCCTCCCCAAGCTCGAGGCCACGCGCCCGCTCAGATGGTCCAAGTACGCCATCACCTTTAGCTCGGCGGACCAACTCAAATGGGCGGCAACCGCCAGTGTCCTCCCGATGCTCTGTTCACCCATCATCAGCAATGTCCAAGTCACCAAGACCCTCATCGATGGCGGCGTAGGGCTCAATGTCCTGTCCGTCCAGACGTTCGACAGCCTTCAAGTGCCATACGATCAGCTTCAGCCCACCAAGCCCTTCTCAGGAGTGACTGACGGCTCCACCACCCCGATAGGGCAAGTTCGTCTCCTTGTCACCTTTGGTCAGTGCGACAACTACCACACCGAGGTCGTCGACTTTGATGTCGCCCACATCCGCCTATCGTACAATGCCATCCTCGGGTATCCAGCGCTAGCCAAATTCATGGCAGTCACCCACCATGGCTACAACGTCCTCAAGATGCCGGGAAGCGGCGGAATCATCACAGTCCCCTGCGAAGAAAGAGACACGGTGTGCTCCCTCGAGCGCGCCTTCCAAGCCACAGCAGTCGAAGACCCTGACAGCGCGTGTGTGCAGTACCCTCCTGAGGCGAACCCCAAGAAGAAGAAGCATCTACTCTGCACTGGGCCTCAAGGGAGCGGCACCTCTGGCGTCGCCACCTCAGGATCAGCGCCCGGGCCTAGGGCGCCTCCCTCCCTCGCATAGGAAGGCGCGCTCAGCGCCCTCCTCGGGCAGGGCTCAGGGGCTCTCTTCTGGAGGGCCTCAGACCTAGCTAAGATCACGAGGGAGGCGCTCGGGCACCACGTGGAGGCGTGCTTCGCGGCACGTTTCCCTCGGGAGGGCACCGGGCAAGGAGCACCCAGCGCTCAGGAGTTCATCGTCAAGACCACTCAGGAGCTTCAGGAAGCAAGGGCAATACGCGGCGACCACCGCCCACCTGGTGTAGCTCCCCACCCAAGCGAGGGTGGTGAACTGCGCGTCTGCGTCGACATCTCAGGGCTCAACAGGGTCGTGTCTCAGGAGCGCTTCTGGCCTTCGCGTGCTTGTCGGTGTGAGGGTCCACCTCATAGCTATGTGCACATGCCATTCGGCCTGCCAAGCGCCGCAGCTGCCTTCTAGCACAATCTATGGAGCATCTTGGTGACCCAGGAAGCCAGGCATCACGCGGTCCTGGAGGATATAGAGACAGTCCTCAGGAGGCCACCAGAGCCACCAGAGCCTCCCGAGGCTTGGGGTCTCGACAGCTCATGAGGAGCGACTTCTCAGCGCACGCCTTCAGCTACCCCAACACTCCTTCGACAACCAAACCAGGTGACATTTTCCAAGTTCATTCAGCTGGGAGCGCCCCTCGGGCTGCACCTTCCCCAGGCCTCTCGGGTCTGACCCAGTGGCATGTATCATTCTTGCATTTACCTCAGCTAGTTTGCTTTCCATGCATAAGCTACCTATCGTCACTACCTTCTTGATTGCCGCCCACTGCAGGAGCCGCGCGTCGATCATCTTTCTTCAGGATCCTTCGCATAAGAAGGCTAGGCAAGGCGTTTGTGCTCGGGTCCGTACCTGCAGCGTCGATAAATCCAACGACTGAGCTCTGTCTGGCGGGACGGCCCCGCTCATCACCTCCTAGGTCGTTGGTGCTTGGCCTTCTCGTGCGATAACCTCAGGAGATTCGATCGGTGCAGGTTGTCTAACCATCTCGCAGGACCACCGCAATCAACAAGAACCAAGACCAGGCGCAACCCGCCTTGAGGTAGGGCCTCGTGAGTCCCGTGCTGGCCCGCGTGTGCCCAAACACACCTCATCTAGCCCTACCATGCAAGCCACGTGTTAGGGCGGGGCTGTACACGCCCCGGGGGCTCTCCGCACTAGGGAGTCCCCTCCCACGTGCCAGTGGAAGCACCATGATCTGCGCTGGCAGTCGACACTGCCGAGGAGCGGCTGTGCCCGTGCAAGCATGGAAGCGTTATGCTCCGCGCTGGTGATAAACAACTTAGGGTGGCCACACGGCCGTATCAACCTCAGGGAGCCTCCGAGCTCAGTGTCTGGCCTCATCGCAACACCTCCCCTTGGGAGAGTCGCGCGAGGGGGCTCGGTAGGGGGGCTGCGCTCGGGTCACGCCCAAGCGTACACCACCCCGCCAGGTCCCTCGGACCTGGTTGCCGCGCGCCCTCCCAAGCGGAGCCAAGGTATGAAGGTCGTTTGAACGTCAAGGGGGACTCCTGAGCATCATGACTCAGGAGCCTAACTAACCACGTAGGCCCTCACTCCTTGGTCCGTCCTGGTGATCCGGACGGCCCAATGGCGGTTGAGGTATGTGCGGGGTCGGGCCTTGCCGATATAGAACACTAGGCCTACTCCCAGATCTCCTTTCTATAGGCTATTTGCACGTCAAGGGGGACTCCTGAGCATCGTGACTCAGGAGCCTAATTGACCACGTAGCCCCTCACTCCTTGGTTCGTCATGGTGATCCAGACGGCCCAATGGCAGCTGAGGTATGCGCGGGGTCGCGCCCTGCTGACGTAGAACATAAAGCAAATGGAAGGAAATCACAGAATTTCAAAGGAAATATTACAAGACATATTGTTCTCATGAAACCAAACGCGAGTTTAACGCCTCCACGAGGCATGGTGTGTATTGTAGAAACTAAACAGGAAAGGAGCCGTCAGCAAGTCATCTCGTCATTCCCGGACGCTGCCGTCAGCCACAAGGGATGCTTCTCCTGTAGCAGCGTTGCTCTCGCCTGCACCACCCGCCGAAGTTGCAGGATCGGTAGCACCGCCAGTTGAAGGCACGTGATCGAAGGCGCGGAACCTCTTCAGCAGGGCCTCCACCTGGCTCTTCACGGCTTCGCCAGCAGTTGCGTAGTGCTCGGCGTCCATAGGTTCCAGCAGCTCATCAAGGTGGGCGGTGGAATTGCGAAGATGGAGGTGGCTGAAGACGCGCGTCAACGTGGCTGAAGAAAGAATGCGGGCTTCTTCCTGCGCCAAGGGGCCGACCCCGCTCACGACTTCCACAAGCGCCTCGACCAGATAAGGAAGCAGCTGGGTGATATGTCTCCAGCGTATCCATAATTTATGAAGTATTCATGCCATGTTTGCAATAGTTTTATATGATTTGGGTATGATTTGATTAGAACTAACCCAGACTGATGTTGTTTTCAACAGAACTACCGTGGTGTTGTTTTCTGTGCAGAAATAAAAGTTCTCGGAATGCGATGAAAATCAACAGAGAATTTTTATGGAATATATAAAAAATACTAGAACAAAAATCTACCGGAGGGGAGTCCCGTGGGCCCCACAAGGGTGGGGGCGTGCCCACCCCCCCTGGGCGCGCCCCTGTGCCTCGTGGATTACCCATGGGGCCCCCTGACTTGTTCTCGATGCCAACCTCCCCTATAAATACCCAAACCTCCAGAAATTAACCTAGGTCGGAAGTTCCTCCACCGCAAGCCTCTGTAGCCACGAGAAATCAATATAGGCCCTCTCTGGCACCCTGCCGGAGGGGTCCATCATCACCGGAGGCTATGGAGGAGGATCACGGAGGGGACATCATCACCATGAAGGCCAAGGACCAGAGGGAGAACCTCTCCCCACCCAGGGGGGAGGCCATGGAGGAGGAAGCACAACGGGGAGAACCTCTCCTCCTCTCTCTTGGTGCCACCAGAGTGCCATCGAGAGGGGATCATCGCCGCGGTGATCATCTTCATCAACATCACCCTCATCTCTTTTATGCGGTCCACTCTCCCACACCCCGTTGTAATCCCTACTTGAACATGGTGCCTTATGCCACATATTATGATCCAATGATGTGTTGCCATCCTATGATGTTTTGAGTAGATATGCTTTGTCTTTGGGTTGATTGATGATCTAGATTGGTATGAGTTGTATGTTTTTTTGGTGCTGTCCTATTGTTCCCTCCATGTCGCGTAAGCATGAGGAATTCGTGTTGTAGGGTGTTGCAATACGTTCATGATTCGCTTATAGTGGGTTGCTTGAGTGACAGAAGCATAAACCCGAGCAAGGGGGTTGTTGCGTATGGGATAACAGGGACTTGATGCTTTAATGCTATGGTTGGGTTTTACCTTAATGATCTTTAGTATTTGCGGATGCTTGCTAGAGTTCCAATCATAAGTGCATATGATCCAAGAAGAGAAAGTATTTTAGCTTATGCCTCTCCCTCATACGAAATTGCAATGACGACTATCGGTCTTGTTAACGATTGCCTAAGACAATTCTGCACGCCGACCCATCATTATTCCACACTCCCTATTTTTAATATTTAGTAATATATTCTAACTTTATGATAACATCACCTACTTTTATATTTTAGCTCTCTGATATCATGCAAAGTTATCCTCTTCATACCCACAACGTAATTTTATTTCTCGTTTCTAGTTGGAAGCAAACGTTCGGTGTACGTAGAGTCGTATCAGTGGCAGATAGGGCTGGAGAGAATATTGATCTTACCTTTAGCTCCTTGTGGGTTCGACACTCCATACTTATCACTTCCACCTTTGGGAATTGCTACGATGATTCCCTGCACTTGGGGTTATCGAGCTCTTTTCTGACGTCGTTGCCGGGGAGCAATAGCGTGGGGTTGATATTCTTGTGTATGCTTGTTTGCTTTCTTCACTGAGTAGACTTTGTTTTTCCTTTTTTGCTTCTGTTTAGTTGTGGGTGAAACATACAAAAACAATTAGAAGAATGAAAATACCAAAAAAATACTTGCCTCTCATGCCTAAAAAGTTTTTCCAATAAGAGAAGTGATTGGAAGATTATGCATCAAAGAAGTGAGGGTCGAGCTTGAGCACTTGTGTTCATGCCCATGGAAACAATGTCAAATTTTTCATGGAAGCTTCTCTGAAAATAATTATCCCCTTGTATATTTCCATTGTATTATAAAAATAATGTCCCAAGCTTCGGTTTTAGGATGATTTGATTGCTTGTTTACTATGTACAGTACAAAACCAGAAACTTTGGCTGTAGCACGTGATTTTACATTTTTTACTGGAAAGTCAAATGGGTCTGAAAGCTTTTGCACATTACTTCTGTAAAAAAAATAACTTGTTGTATTTTTTTAGAATTTTGTGGGGTTACAAAAGTTTACTAAACTTCCAGATTACTATAGACTGTCATGTTTTTGACAGATTCTGTTTTCTATGAGTTGTTCGATTATTTTGATGAATCTATGGTTAGTATCGGGGGTATGAACCATCGTGAAGTTGGAATACAGTAGATATAGTTCTAATATGAAATTGTAATAAGCTTGCAACAGTACCTAAAGGTAGTGATTTGCTTTATTACACTAACGGATCTCACAAAGTTTATGTTAAAGTTCTGTGTGGATGAAGTGTTCGAAGATCGAGGAGCTGTCAATATGAGAAGAATAAAGAGAGGAAATAGCTCAAGCTTGGGGATTCCCAAGGCACCCCAAGTAAATATTTCAAGGATACTCAAGCATCTAAGCTTGGGGAGGCCCCGGTTGGCATCCCATCTTTCTTCTTCAACAATTATCGGTATACCTTGGTTTTTGTTTTGTTCACGTAATTTGTGTCCTTTGTGTTTTTGTTTTTCCTTTAAGAACCATGCTAGTATGAGATAGCCCTTTATTGATTTATATAATACTTCGTGTGCTTCACTTGTATCTTTTAAGTATGATCTTATAGAATTGCTCTTCGTGCTTCACTTAAATCTTTTGAGTATGGTTTTATAGAATGCTTCATCTGCTTCACTTTATATTTTGAGCTTGGATATTGGTTAGACTATATTAATTGTAGAATTCTCCTTGAACTTCACTTATATATTTTGGAGCATTAATAATACTATCATCTAAAGTGGATTTAGAAGAAGTTTTCTCCCACTATTCCGATTGAGGAGAATTTTGCTTATGTGGAGAGTAGTAAAATTTCTATGCTCGTAGATCATGAAAAGAATGCTTTATGTGATGGTTATATTGTTGAAATCATTCATGATGGTACTAAAAATTATTATGAGGGAGGAATACATGTTTTTAGGAGTTGCAATAATATCAAGTTTCCTCTCTATATGCCTAAAGTTCTGAAGTTATATTTGTATTTCCTTCCTATGCTAGTTTATTCTTGTTCCTATAAATTATGTGCTCACAAAATCCCTAGGCATAGTAAGTGGGTTAGATTTAAATATGCTATTCATATTCTTCATGATACTCTCTTTATATTTCAGTTCTTATCTTTTATGTGAGCATCATTGAAATCATCGTGCCTAGCTAAAAGGCATTAAATAAAAGTGCTTGTTGGGAGACAACCCAATATTCACCCTTACTATTTTTGTGTGTTTTCATGATTAAACTACTGTAGTAATCATGTATTATAGATTTTGTTTCAATAAAGTGCCAAGTAAGACCTTCGGGAAGACTTGGGTGAAAGTTAATGTGATCTTGCTGTAAAAAACAGAAACTTTGCGCTCACGAGATTAGATGTCATTTTTTACAGAAGAGTGCGATTGAGTTGATTCTTTTTCAGAAGATCAATAGACAAATTCCTCACGTCCACCAATTTATTTAATAATTTTTGGAGTAGCAGAAGTATGTTTGGTGTTCGGATCATTACAGATTGTTCTATTTCTGACAGATTCTGTTTTCATTGCATAGTTTGCTTGTTTTCTAGTTTCTATGGCTTATATTTCTCAATATAAATTTTAGAAATGATTTGGTACAGTAGGCATTGTGTGATAACTATTATGAACCTTGTCTTTGACAGTACCAAAGTGAATGGTTTACTCTTTATCATACTAACCTATCTCACGAAGTTCCGTTAAGTTTTGTGTGATTGAAGTTTTCAAGCTTTGGGTGAGATATCGATATGAGGAGAATAAGGAGTAGAAAGACCCTAAGCTTGGGGATGCCCAAGGCACCCCAAGGTAATATTCAAGAAAGACTCAAGTGCCTAAGCTTGGGGATGCCCCGGAAGGCATCCCCTCTTTCATCTTCAAAACTATTGGTATACCTTACTCGGAGCAATATTTTTATTCGTCGCATGATATGTGTTTTACTTGGAGCGTATTTTCAATTTTATTTGCTGTTTGAATAAAATCATTGGATCTGAAATCTTGAATAAAAAAGAATCCTCGAATGGTTAGTTAATTATTTGACTACTCAGTGTTCTTCACTTATATCTTTTTGGAGTAGTTTGTCATTTACTCACGCGCTTCACATATATCCTATGAGTAAATGGTTGAATGAATTGAATATCATAAATCTGAATTTATATACGTTTCATATGCTTACAACATGGGGAGTAATGACTTCACACATAATAAGTGTAGGTAGTAAACTTATTGAAAATTAGCAAACACAGAATTGTTCACTTGAACAATTCATGAAAAAATATTGAAGGAAGAGAGATTTCACATAGAAATATACTATCTTGGACATCTTTTGAAATTGTGAGCACTCACTAAAATAAGACATGCTAAAAGTTTGATGTTGGGCAAGGAAGACAACTTAATTGGTTATGTTTTCCTATATCTGAAATGTTATATTGTCTTGGATCATCCAACATGTTGAGTGTAACGCCCTCGATGCGGCTATATCTCCTACGTGTCGAAGCACGACTTAGAGGCATAACCGCATTGAAAGCAATGTCGCAAGTAAGGTAATCTTCACAGCAACCCATGTAACTAGATAATAGGGGAAAAGGTACATAGTTGGCTTACACTCGCCACGTCACACAAATACATGAATAACATTACAATCATCCAATACACTCATGGTCCGACTACGGTACCAAAATAAAAGATCAACCCCAACATGCGACACGATCCCCGATCGCCCCAACTGGGCACCACTACTGATCATCAGGGAAAGACACATAGTAACGGTGAGAGTCTTCGTCGAACTCCCACTTGAGCTCAAGCTCATCATCTGGAACGGTATCATCGGTCCCTGCAACTGGTTTGGAAGTAATCTGTGAGTCATGGGGACTCAGCAATCTCGCACCCTCGCGATCAAGACTATTTAAGCTTATGGGTAAGGCAAGGTAATATGTGGAGCTGCAGCAAGCGACTAGCATATATGGTGGCTAACCTGTTCGCAAAAGAGAGCGAGAAGAGAAGGCAAAGCACGAACGAACAACTATGATCAAGAAGTGATCCTATAGCAACCTACGTGAAGCAATACTCCAACACTGTGTTCACTTCCCGGACTCCGCCGAGAAGAGACCATCACGGTTACACACGTGGTTGATTCATTTTAATTAAGTTTCATGTTATCTACAACCGGACATTAACAAATTCCCATCTGCCCATAACCGCGGGCACGACTTTCGAAAGTTCAAATCCCTGCAGGGGTGTCCCACTTAGCCCATCACAAGCTCTCACGATCAACGAAGGATATTCCTTCTAGCGGGAAGACCCGATCAGGCTCAGAATCCCGGTTACAAGACATCCTCGACAATGGTAAAACTAAACCAGCAACACCGCTCGAATGTGCCAACAAATCCCGATAGGAGCTGCACATATCTCGTTCTCAGGGCACACCGGATTGTCCAAGGTTCCGGTAGGCCAGCCTAGAGTTGCCCGTGGTGGCCACCGGCAGCTGACAGGTTGGACCAACACTCAGAGGAGCACTGGCCCGGGGTTTTAAATAAAGATGACCCTTGAGTCCGTGGAACCCAAGGGAAAAAGAGGCTAGGCGGCGAATGGTAAAACCAAAGTTGGGCATTGCTGGAAGAGTTTTATTCAAGGCGAACTGTCAAGGGGTTGCCATTATAACCCAACCGCGTAAGGAACGCAAAATCCGGGAACATAACACCATATGACGGAAACTAGGGCGGCAAGAGTGGAACAAAACACTAGGCAAAAGGCCGAGCCTTCCACCCTTTACCAAGTATATAGATGCATTAAGTTAACAAGATAATATGGTGATATCCCAACAATAAACAATGTTCCAACAAGGAACGATCTCCAATCTTCACCTGCAACTAGCAACGCTATAAGAGGGGCTGAGCAAAGCGGTAACATAGCCAATCAATGGTTTGCTAGGATATGGTGGGTTAGAGGTTTGACATGGCAATTTGGGAGGCATGATAAGCAAGTGGTAGGTATCGTAGCATAGGCATAGCAAAAGAGCGAGCAACTAGCAAGCAAAGATAGAAGTGATTTCGAGGGTATGATCATCTTGCCTGCAAAGTTGTCAGAGTTGACTTGATCCTCGTAAGCAAACTCAACGGGCTCCTCGTTAGCGAACTCGTCTCCCGGCTCTATCCAAACAAGACAAACAAGCAAAAGGAACAATCAACCACGTGCAATGCTCGAACAACATGATGCAAACATGGTATGCTATGCGGGATGCGATATGTGATGCATATGCAAGATTTGACAAGGAATGATTGAATCTGGCCTCAACTTGGAAATCCAAGAGTGCCACTGGAAATATGAGGTGATTTCGGTTGAAATCGATATAAGGAACACCGGAATCGGATGCACGGTTTGGAAATGGCAAGCAAAACAAATATGGCACCGGTCTGCGATAATCAGCATGTAGCCATCTAAATGCATCAAGATAAATATACTACAACACTCAAACATGACAAAAAAATATATGGCAGGGGTCCACTCAAGATTCTTGACAAAAGATGAACACTGAGCTACGGCCAATTCATCCATTAACAGGTTCAAACAAGCATGGCAAAAGTGCAAATGATAACAGGTTTCAGACTTAGTGAAATTAACACAAGTCTGGAATTTAACATCAGGAAGCACACTTTAAAGCATGAAAACTACATGCTACAGGAACTTAACATGGAAAAGCAAGGCATCACTTGAAGCTACTCAAAGCACTTAACAAAAGTAACTTAGTGACTTTGAGCCAAAAGGGATCAGAAAATACAATTGCAAGCATGTGAACATGGCAAAAACATAATCAGATTACAGACTTGGTGAAAAACTGGAGCATGCAAATCTGTTAACGAGTAGGCATGTTTACGAGCTCGATGCACTCACTACAGAGCATGGCATGGCAAACAAAGCATACACCCATCAAGAATACATGGCATAGAAGCTAGACATGGCAAGAACAACAAAATAGCATGCACGGATCAATAACAACATCCTCTGCAAAATCGCTAACAAGTCAACAATCTGCCAGGAATCACGAAATAGGAAAAGTAGAGCTTGATTGACTTAAGCTAGGGTGCTCCATAAATGCAAACAAAGACATGGATGGATAGAGCACCACAATGTTAACAAATCAGCCTTACCGATCATCCTCAAAAGAGGCACGGATCACTTGGAAACAACAGGAACATATGGCATAATGACAAAATCAGGACAAGGACTTGGAGAAATTCTAAGTCCCTGAAATCAGCATTACCGAATACGCTACTTTGCAAGCTTGTGCTAGTCACCACACATATCACAAAAATACATGGTAAGCACCTCTGTAAAGATGGCATGGCATATAACAAAACTCATGAAGAGCTTAGGAGCATATCATGCACACATTAATCATGGCAAAAATGACAAATAGCTATTTGATGAAACATATCTGACAATTTTATCACATAGCCCTCTTCCAACAGCATTCCGGGCATCAAGATGAGCTCAAATGAAAATGATGCAAGAAGATGAAATGATGTACCCTCTAAGGCGAACATTTTGATATGCTACACGCGCAAATCGGAGGCACGGTTGCGGAGATATGACGCAATGAAATATGCATAAAAACTAGGGTTAGGGCAAAAGTCAACCGAGGTTAGGGTTCCAGATCTGGATCCGGATCGGGCACTGTAGCAACGCGGAAAAACGATGATCTCCGGAGTTGGAGTCCGAGGTCGTCGGACTTGGAGACGCTCGCCGGCGCGAGGGGATGTCCGGAGCGGGTCGCCGGAGCGGCGAGGGGCGGAGCGGCCGGCGCGGCCACAGTGGTGGTACGGCGAAGAGGCGGCGGCGGTGGTGCGGCGGCCGGAGCGGCCTGCGATGTCGATGGCGGGCGGCGGCGCCGGGCGGAGGCTCGTCGGCACAGGGGAGGAGACGGGGCAGCGCGGTGAGGGGCGCCTCGCCCGGGGCGAGTGGCGGCGGAGGTGGGCTGCGAGGGCTCACCGCGGGCCGAGCGGGCCACGTGGCTGCGGGTGGCGGCGCGCCACACGATCGTGATCGAACGCTCTAGATGATGGAGAGGGTTTAGGTGGGTTTTGGGCCAAATTGGAAGGGTGTTGGGCCGCAACACAAACGAGGCTTTCTCGGTCCCTCGGTTAACCGTTGGAGTATCAAACGAAGTCCAAATGGCACGAAACTTGACAGGCGGTCTACCGGTAGTAAACCAAGGCCACATGACAAGTCTCGGTCCAATTCGGAAATGTTTAACCCCCACACACGAAAAGAGGTAGAAAGGGGCACCGGAGGAGATAGGAGCGTCGGAATGCAAAATGGGCAACGGGGAAAATGCTCGGATACATGAGACGAACACGTATGCAAATGCAATGCACATGATGACATGATATGAGATGCATGACAAAGGCAACAACACACGAAGACAAAAACCCGAACCCGAGGAAAATAAAATAACTTAGCGTCGGAAACGGCAAGAGTTGGGATACATATAAGGTAAATTACATCCGAGGTGTTACATTGAGCTTGCCTTTCCCTCTCATGCTAGCTAAATTCTTTCCACCAAGTAGAGATACTACTTGTGCTACCAAACATTCCTTAAACCAGTTTTGTCATGAGAGTCCACCATACCTACCTATGGATTGAGTAAGATCCTTCAAGTAAGTTGGCATCGTTGCAAGCAATAAAAAATGCTCTCTAAGTATGTATGATTCATTAGTGTGGAGAAAATAAGCTTTATACGATCTTGTGATGTGGAAGAAGTAAAAGCGACGGACCGCATAATAAAGGTCCATATAACAGGTGGCAATATAAAGTGACGTTCGTTTGCATTAAGATTTTGTGCATTCAACCATAAAAGTGCATGACAACCTTTGCTTCCCTCTGCGAAGGGCCTATCTTTTACTTTTATCTCCTACCCTTATACACGGGTCACGATGATCATCACCTTTACTTTTTACACTTTTTCCTTTGGCAAGCACTTTGTGTTGGAGCGATCTGGATATATATATCCACTTGGATGTAGGTTTGCATAAATTATTATTGTTGACATTACCCTTGAGGTAAAAGGTTGGGAGGCGAAACTATAAGCCCCTATCTTTCTCTGTGTCCAATTAAAACTTTGAACCCATTAATATCACATGAGTATTAGCAATTGTGAAAGATTAAATGATAGTTGAGTAGGTGGAGTTTGCTGAATCAAAGCTCTTACATAGACTCTTCCCGAAAATAAGATGAATTGCAATTGTTTGATGACTAAGAGCATGGTTTGTTAGTTCTCAAGAAAGTTTATGATCTATACTTTAACATCTGAATAGCTTTTTACTTGATCATGAGAAGTTTTATGAGTTGAGCTACTGTTATGATATATACTGATGCTAGAAAAAGTGATTGGAACTATCATTGATCAAATCTATGCACTTGCTAGCATTCACACTTCATAAATTATTTATTTTATCATTTACCTACTCGAGGACAAGCAGGAATTATGCTTGGGGATGCTGATACGTCTCCAACGTATCCATAATTTATGAAGTATTCATGCCATGTTTACAATAGTTTTATATGATTTTTGTATGATTTGATTAGAACTAAACCGGACTGACACAGTTTTCAACTGAACTACTGTGGTGTTATTTCTTGTGCAGAAATAAAAGTTCTGGGAATGCGATGAAAATCAACGGAGAATTTTTCTGGAAAATATAAAAAATACTGGAACAAAAATCTACCGGAGGGGAGTCTCGTGGGCCCCACGAGGGTGGGGGCGCCCACCCCCTGGGTGCGCACCTGTGCCTCGTGGACTACCGGCCCCCCTGACTTATTCTCGACACCAACCTCTCCTATAAAGACCCAAACCTCCAGAAATTAACCTAGATCGGAAGTTCCACCGCCGCAAGCCTTTGCAGCCACGAGAAATCAATCTAGGCCCTCTCTGGCACCCTGCCGAAGGGGGCCATCATAACTGGAGGCTATGGAGGAGGATCCCGGAGGGGCCATCATCACATGAAGGCCAAGGACTAGAGGGAGAACATCTCCCCATCCAGGGGGAGGCCATGGAGGAGGAAGAACAAGGGGGAGAACCTCTCCTCCTCTCTCTTGGTGGCACATGAGTGCCATCGAGAGGGGAATCATCGCTGCGGTGATCGTCTTCATCAACATCACCATCATCATCATCACCCTCATCTCCTTTACGCGGTCCACTCTCCCACACCCCGCTGTAATCCCTACTTGAACATGGTGCTTCATGCCACGTATTATGATCCAATGATGTGTTGCCATCCTATGATGTTTTGAGTAGATATCCTTTGTCTTTGGGTTGATTGATGATCTAGATTAGTATGAGTTGTATGTTTTTTTTGGTGCTGTCCTATTGTGCCCTCCGTGTCGCGCAAGCATGAGGGATTCCCGCTGTAGGGTGTTGCAATACATTCATGATTCTCTTAGAGTGGGTTGCTTGAGTGACAGAAGCATAAACCCGGGTAAGGGGGTTGTTGCATATGGGATAAAGGGGATTTGATGCTTTAATGCTATGGTTGGGTTTTACCTTAATGATCTTTAGTAGTTGCGGCTGCTTGCTAGAGTTCCAATCACAAGTGCATATGATCCAAGAAGAGAAAGTATGTTAGCTGATGCCTCTCCCTCATATGAAATTGCAATGACGAGTATCGGTCTTGTTAACGATTCCCTAAGACAATTCCACAAACCGACCCATCATTATTCCACACTCGCTATTTATAATATTTAGTAATATATTCTAACTTTATGATAACAGCACCTACTTTTATATTTTAGCTCTCAGATATCATCCAAAGTTATCCTCTTCATACCCACAACGTAGGTTTATTTCTCGTTTCTAGTTGGAAGCAAACATTCGGTGTACGTAGAGTCATATCAGTGGCAGATAGGGGTGGAGAGAATATTGATCTTACCTTTAGCTCCTTGTGGGTTCGACACACCATACTTATCACTTCCACCTTTGGGAATTACTACGATGATTCCCTGCACTTGGGGATTATCACTAGGTGGGGTCCTCGTCGGCGGTGGCCAGCGGCTCCTCCAAGCCCTTCTCGTAGAGCAACCGCGGCGCCTTGCGGGACCTCTCCTCTAGGAGCTTGAAGTCCGTGCGGTCCTTGGCCAGGACCTTCGCCTTGGCATCAAGCTCGGCTTTCTCCGCTTCCATCTCCGGCTTCAGCTTCTCCAGCCGGCTGCACTCCGTGGCCTGCGCCTTCCCCAACTGGTCCAACTCGATGTCGCGACCCCAAACGGCATCCTCTCGGGCCTTCATCCTCTCCTCCTCCACCTTGCGGCCACGAGCTTCTTCAACACTCTCGTTGCGCAGAGTCTTCAATTCGGCCTCCAGCAACTGGCAGCGATCCTGGGCGGCCCCAACATCTTTCAGTGCCACCTCGCGAGCGGCCGCGGCCTGAGCGTCGGCCTGCTTGTCCTTATCGGAGGTTTCCACTGCCTGGCTCAGCGCCGCCCGACCAGACACGTCTGAGTGAAGCCATCTAGAGACCAGCTTCAGGTGCACGGCTACCAGGCGGGGGTCAGCGCCCCGAAGATCTTCTCGCAGCAGGGTCATCGCAGAAAGAGCGCGCTCCAGGATGTCAGGGGAGGCGAAAGGACCTGATATTGAGGTGCGGCAGGAGGGGGAGGAGTCGACATCGTCACCATGGCCTGGGAGGCCAGAAGCTCCTGCCCTTCGGGGACCCCAGCACCCGGGCCGGACGTTGGCACCTCCAGAGCCAGCTGGGCCATGGGGGCTGACTCCTCCCGAGGATGCTCTTCCAAGCCTTGCGAGGATGATCGAGCCGGAGAAGCGCGAGCGCCATCGCAGCCCTTGTCCATGGAGAAGGTGTGGCTACCATAGGCGATCTGGTCCCGAGCAGCACCGCCTCTTCCTCCTTCCTCTTTTTCGCCGCGGGCGATGTCCTAATCAAGCAGTAGAGAAGCGTCAAGGATAAGCAGCAGAGGCAAGAACAAGACAGGACAAGAACACTTACTGGTCCACCACGGCATAGTTCCTCCGCTTCTTAAGCCTGAAGCCTGAGAGCCTTGCAGCCTGAGGCGCAGGCGTGCGGGCTCCAGGAGCGGAAGCGGGGGCAGCAGACGGACCGGAAGCAGCTCCAAGTGGTGTCGGGCAGGAGCGTCACCTCGGGAGATCAGTGCCGACCTGCCCCTCGTTAGAACGTCGACCGGCGACCTCCTCTGGAGGCTGGCCTTGGGCCTCGAGAAGCCCCCAACCACGGGTGGCTCCTCCCTCTCCGGGGGGACATCGGCCTCATCATCATCATCAGGAAGGGTGTGGAGGATGTCGGCCTTGTGTAAGGGGGAGGTCTCCCCCGCCCCTTCGCGGGTCGCCTCCGAGTCACGCTCCTCCTCTCCCTCTTCTTCCTCCTCACCCTCCTCATGAGACTCACCCGAAGACACGACCACCGGAGTTTTCGCTACCAGGATGTCGGTGGGCGCAGGCGGCACAAGCCCACGCTCATCGAAGGCTGGCAGAGCGGCGACGACCTCCGCCCCATCCGGGCGGCGGTACAGGGGAACAAGGCCATCAGACTGGTACCCTTGGTAATCCCCGACGAAGGAATGAAGTGTTGAGTGCAATTCCTCATCGGAAAGGAGCTCCAGGCACAGGCGGAGGTCGTCCCTCCTTCTCCAAGTTTCCATAGTGGGCGCGGGCATGACTGGAGGGGAGCCACGCGTTGCGCCATGAATTCTTGGGCAATCATCCTCTCTAGCACCCGCGTCGCCCACGGGTCGATGAGCTTCGCGTGAAGCCACCCCTCGTGGGACACAGGTATCTCTGACGGCAGCACCAGCCGGGGGTGGACGCGCTTGGCGTCCATCAGGACCCATTTGCTCCTGAAGCCCTCGGCCTTCTTCCTGGCCTTCGAGATGGCATTGGTCTTGTTGGTCGTGATGAAGCCAACACACCCTGAGCAGGGGCCCTCCTTAAGCCGGAGAAAGAAGAAGTGGCGCAGCAGCGCCACGGACAGCATCACTTCGACGTACGCCTTGCAGTAGAAGGCAAAAATCGATAGAAGAAGGACGGAGTTGGGATGAAGATGAAGGGCATGGATCTTGTAGTGACTGAGGATGGAGTAGAAGAAAACGGAGAAGGGGGGACCAACCTGGTGACGATGCTACTCGTGAAGAAGGGGTAGAAGGTGCTACCAGAGTCCTCAGGCTCGGCGGAGCCAGCTCGAAGCATAGTCTTTCTCTTCTCACCACCCTCCACCATCATCAAGCGCACGGTGGCCAGGCTCTTATCGACACGTTCGGCGCCTCAAGCGCGGGCTCGTACCAGGATGGCGAAGGGGTAGCCCGGGCTTTCTTGGGCGCCATTGATGGCAAGCTCGAAGGTCTGGGTGGATCTGGAGTCTGTGGAAGTGAAGGGCAAGAAAGGGGATCTGGAGCAAGATAAAGGAAAGCAATGAAGGAAAATGTAGCCCGTTCCAGCCTTTTGTCAGGCAGGTAGTTGCCGAGGCAGCATGGGGAAGCGGGGACGCCCACGTCCAACACTACAAAAAAATACACATCCATGACATTTTGGGCCAAACGAAAATTTTTTTCTATCACACCTATGACACTTCTATGACAATAATTGTGACAAAACCCGGTATCATCATAGATGTGGTGGGCTCCTACTTCTATGACAAAAAATAATGACAGAAAATGGGCTTTTCGTCCAAGGCGGGCCGGAGACGCATCTACATGACATTCTTTGGGCCGTCCATGACGGAAAAAACCATGGTAGAAGTGAGGGGGAGGAAAATTTAAGGGAGTTCCCGGTTATGGTGGGAGGTCGGGGGCCGAGCGATGCGCGTTTCTCTCATACACGTACGCGCGTGTGTGCGAGGCGTTGGCTCTAACTGAACCCGAGCGAGGCATTGGGCTCTAACTGAACCCGAGCAATTGCACTACAGGCTACGCATTACTGAACCCGAGCGATCGATCAATGGTTGTTAACTGAACCCGATCAAGCGATTCCTTCACTACTGCTGCTAACTGAAGCCGATCGATTGGATGAACAGT
>NC_041386.1:357918529-357955008 GCF_002162155.2 Triticum dicoccoides | reverse complement strand
AACAGGACCCCCGTTTCGACCGTAGGTGGTCCGTTTCCTTCGTTTTGCGGTACGCCACACCCCTCCCGATCAACAGGACCCCCGTTTCGACCGTAGGAGGTCCCTTTCCTCTGTTTTGCAGTACGCCACACTCCTCCCAATCAACTGGACCCCTGTTTTGACCATAGGAGGTTCGTTTCCTCCGTTTTGCGGTATGCCACACCCCTCCCCATGAACACGACGCATTCCGTTGCCTCCCCATGAACACGATGCATTCCGTTGCCTCCCCATGAACACAACGATGATGCTGTTTCTCCATTCCGACTTAGCCATGTACACGAGCCCTCGCCGTACGTATGCCCGTATGTATATACGTGGCCATATTTTCTTTCCTGCACCCTGGCCGCTGTACGTACGTGTACATGCTACGTGCGCGCCTCTACTACGACACGCACACTCCTCTACTATGACACGTGCGCGCCTCTACATCGACCAGTATATATGTACGTACACGTTCTCGACCAGAATGACAAAGCTACGTATGCTTCAACCAGGTGGGTCCTGACTGTCAGGCACTCCCTTGCCTGTGAAGATGTAGCTGGTGGGTCCCAGCAGTCAGGGGGGCGAATCGTTTTGGTTTTTTTTGCCCGGACGCACTTCCTTGCGTGCGAAGATGTAGTTGGTGGGTCCCAGCAGTCACGGGCGAATTGTTTTTTTTCCCGGACGCACTTCCTTGCGTGCGAAGGTGTACCTGGTGGGTCCTAACAGTCAGGGGTAAATGTTTTTTCGTGAAATACGGTGGCCCGTCCGGTGGGTCCCTGCTGTCAGGTGGAGGAATCATTATTTTCCGCGTAATAAGGAGGTACTTCCTTGCTGCCACCATGGACCTAGCTGTCAACCTCTCCACGTACAGTCCACGTCCAATGGAAGTCATTCCTTGACTACGTTGACCAGGCCGCGCCAAGAGCACCAGGGCGGTGGACGACGCGGAGCCGGTGAAGATGCGGCAATGGATGCCCACGCGGAAAGGAGTATGAGGGTTCACCCGTTCGGTTGCGGTGTGCGGCTGCCGTTGCCGCAGGGCCTGGCCAGCGGTGGGAATAGTAGGGGGCGGTGAGGCCTCCGCGGCAGCACAGCCGGCCATGGGGGGCAGGAGCAGGCAGCACGACTGGCGCTACTTTGGGTGGCTGGAGCAAGAAGACCAGAGGTTGAAGAAGCACTACGGCCATTGGATGGACATCATACGGTCACTGGAGCTAGAATCGTTCATATTGACTAAGTTGACAAATCCCTCCATCCTCGTCAACTTAGTAGGCCCACAAGTCAGCCTCCCACCAAGGTGGGTCCTAGCATCCAGGGGGAGTATTCATTTTTTTGTGTGTAATAAGGAGGCACTTTCGGTGGGTCTGAGCTGACAGCGGGGGGAACGTTTTTTGCGAAATACGGTGGCCCGTCCGGTGGGTCCCAGTAGTTAGGGGGAAACGTTTTTTTTGCGAAATAAGGTGGCCCGTCCGGTGGGTCCTCGCTGTCAGGTGGAGGAATAATTATTTTGCGTGTAATAAGGAGGCACTTCCTTGCGGCCGCCATGGACCCAGCTGTCAGCCTCTCCACGCACAGTACTCTTCCGATGGAAGTCGGTTGTTGACCATGTTGACCATGCCGCGCCGAGAGCACCAGGGCGGTGGATGACAGCGAGGCCTAGGAAGGGGACGACGCGGAGCCGGGGAAGACGCATCAGTGGAAGCTCGCGCGGAGAGGAGTACGAGGGTTCACTGGTTCGGCTGCGGTGTGAGGCTGCTATCGCTGCAGAATAACAGGCGGTGTGGGTGAGTGGGGGATGGCCTGGCCAGCGGTGGGAGTAGTATGGGGGCGGTGTGCCTCCGCGGCAGCACAGCCGGCCACGGGAGGCAGGAGCAGGCGGCACGACCGGCGCTGCTTTGGGCGGCTGGACCAAGAAGACCAGAGGTTGAAGAAGCACTACGGCCATTGGATGGAAATCGTACGGTCACTGAAGCTAGAATCATTTATATTGACTAAGTTGACAAAGCCCTTGGTATGCTCCAACTTAGTAGGCCCACAGGCCAGCCTCCGAAACGGTGCGCCCCAGATGTCAGGGGGGGAATCATTTTTTGGGCGGCCGAAGCTAAGAATATCTGAGATTGAAGAAGAAGCACGACATCCGTTGGATAGACATCCAACGGCCACTGCTGCTAGAACCGTGTGTTGACTATAATAAGTTGACAAAGCCTTGCATACGCGTCAACTTATTTTTTTTAGGGGACGCATCACTTAGTAGGCCCACAAGTGTGTGGCAGAGAACTTATAGCCCATTTGCGTTTTGTAAGAATGTACATCCCATTTTTGAATTCTAATGGAATTTACAACAGCCCATTTACAGTTTGTTAAAAGTATAGCCCATTTTCTAGCTAGGACAACGATTAATAATTTCAACCAACCGTTGAAGACATAATTCAATAAAATTTCCCACATTTTGATGGAATCTGAAATATTTTTATCCTGAAATTTCTAGTCACATTAAATATAAATTTGTATTACGTAAAAATCCTACGAAACATTGCACGCACAACAATGAAAATTTAAGATTTTCAAATTTCATAAATAATATTTTATAAACTAATTTCGTGTTTGGTGCATTTTTTATAGTTACTGCCTAGTTTTTATAATTACATCCCATTTATTATTTTTTAAAGCCCATTTTCCTGTTAAGCCTAATGCATCCCTCCTAGCAAAGATTTGCAGCCCACCGGGGCGGAGAATAACAAGTTGACCTTGCCTTGGTATTCCTCAAAAAGACGTATAGCTGGGCTAGCCATTTTCATCTTGAAAAAATTAGTATCTGGGCTGGATATCTGGCCTGGGCTAGACGGGCCACAGCCCGCCCAGTTAATACCCTGCTCTCCTCTGAATGACAACGAAATCATCGCCAAGAAAAACTCTACAGTGCTCACGCCTCAAAAACACAAATACTGCTCGAGCTGCTTGGTCCCAGCTATCGGCTGCACCTTGTGCAATTCTCCCGTTTATATTGACTACATAGGTTGACAATGGTGTGGGACCGTGATGTCAGGAAACCAGGAGAATGCAAAAAAATATATAGTTGTACATAATAAGGAGGCACTTGCGTACGTACGGCTATGGCCCTAGTGGGTCCCTAGTGTCATCCAGTCAAAATAAAGTCATCTCCTGAATCCTCATGTTCATTGATGATGTTAACAATGCTCGGCGCCACGGCGAGGGCAACAACTCGAAGGACAACGGAGAGGGCCTCGTGGGCCCTACGGATGGTTTGATACAGCGCCCGCTGCTCATTCAGGAAGCCAGGATCATCGGACACCAATGAGCACATTCGAGAAACTGAGACGGCATGAAACGGTAAGGCCACGCTTGGGAGCTGTGGTTTATTTCAAACCTGTATTAACATACAAGTGTAATTTACTCATCATTGAAAACAACGCGTAAAATACAGGTGTCGGTGTCAAAACCAGTGGATCTCGGCTAGGGGGTCCCGAACTGTGCGCCTAAGGCGGATGGTAACAGGAGGCAGGGGACATGATGTTTTACCCAGGTTCGGGCCCTCTTGATAGAGGTAAAACCCTATGTCCTGCTTGATTGTTCTTGATGATATGAGTATTACAAGAGTAGATCTACCACGAGATCAGAGAGGCTAAACCCTAGAAGCTAGCCTATGGTATGATTGTCTGTTGTCCTACGGACTAAAACCCTCTGGTTTATATAGGCACCAGAGGGGGCTAGGGTTACACAAGGTCGGTTACAAAGGAGGAGATATACATATCCGTATTGCCTAGCTTGCCTTCCACGCCAAGTAAAGTCCCATCCGAACACAGGACGAAGTCTTCAATCTCGTATCTTCATACTCCAACAGTCCGGCCGAAGGATATAGTCCGGCTGTCCGGAGACCCCCTAATCCAGGACTCCCTCAGTAGCCCCTCAACCAGGCTTCAATGACGATGAGTCCGGCGCGCAGTGTTGTCTTTGGCATTCCAAGGCGGGTTCCTCCTCCGAATACACCATGGAAGATTTTGAATGCAAGGACAGTGTCCGACCCTGTAAAATAAGTTTCACGCACCACCGTAGAGAGAATAATATTTCCACAAATCTAATCCGCTGACACGTTTGGATGGCATGACATCATGCCACGGCCCGGTCATTATTTGAACTGTTTTTCTTTAACCAGCCCCGCACATAATGCGAGGCCGTTTCTTGACACGTCTTGTCAAAGCAGAGATCGTATTCCCCTTATCACGGGATTCTCATCAATACAAACGTGGGTAATCCAACCGTGCCTATTGGTATGACTCCTAGATCTTAGGTAAGTCTCAAACGGCCACGAGGGGGACGCCTGATATTCACCCTCTTTATCAAGGGACGGGGCCTTTTCTTTTTCCCCTCCCGCGCTCAATCGAATCCTTCCCCCGCCTCGAGTTCTAACACCCAAAGCTCAGGTCAGACGCTTCGGACCTTCAATCATGTCCGGATCCAGCCTTCAAGGCCAGTGGATGCCTTCCTCTGTCACAGAGGAGGACATGAAGAAGTTGAGGGAGGCCAGATATGTGACCGCCGAAATTTCGCATAGGCTGCCCGCCCGAGGGCAGGTCGTCCCTACTCCCGAACCCAACGAGAGCGTCGTGATCGTCTCCCACTTCCTCCGAGGACTAGGCCTCGCTCTGGATCCCTTTGTTAGGGGTCTTATGTTCTAGTACGGGCTAGATTTTCATGATTTGGCCCCAGATTCCCTTCTTCACATCTCGTCATTTATTGTTGTATGTGAGGCCTTCCTCCACATTACCCATCACTTCGGCCTATGGCTCAAGACCTTCGATGTGAAGCCGAAGATGATCGAGGGGCAGTACGCAGTGTGTGGAGGTGCTTTAATAAGCAAAATCGCTGACGCTCCATGGCCAAAGGGTTCCTTTCCAGAGGTGTCCGGATTGTGGCAGCGGGAGTGGTTTTACATCGCAGCTCCCCGAAGTGCCAAATTGGTAGCTGCCCCCGCCTTTCGCTCGGGCCCCCCACCACAACTAATGTCATGGATCAGCAGGGGGCTGAGCTGGGGTCCAGCCAAGGACGTGCCAATACTGCAGAGTAGCATCCGAGATCTCTTCGAGGGAGATTTCAGTCTGGTTATGGTAATGCAAGTTATGCTGGTTCGTCGAGTCCAGCCTTGCAAATGTCGACCCCTCCATATGTGGGAATTCAACCTGGAAGGACCGCGCACTATCCAGCATTTCATCGGCATGACGCATGAGGAGATGTACAAATCATTCTTCGGACCTCAAACAGATTGTCCGGACACCACCGAGGACGTGGGCCTAAGCTGCAATCGCCCCACTGCCCAAGTAAGTAATCCCATGGCCGAACACACTGTCCTTTTATTTATCATGACATTATTCTGAAGAATCGCTCTTTGACCAGGACTGGATAACAAAGGCGAAGCTGATCCGGTGTTCGGCACCCCTTCCTGAGGGGTTGGACAATCCGGTGCTGGAAAAGATGCTCGAGCCAGCACCTTGTCTAGTGCCCTCAAAGGAAGATGAAGGGGGAATAAAGAGGGCGAAAGAGGGACTCCATCGCTATCTATTCCAATCGGGGGAATGAGTGCCTCCGTGAGGGAGGATAACCAAGGGGAAGAATCTAACATTCGTTCTCCCCGGGGAAGGAAGAGGACTACCTCTGAAGATCCGGAAACTAAGGTTTCCAAACGGGAGAAGAAATCTCCCCCAGAGGGTCCTGCCTCGAAGGGTATTCCGGCCGCACAATGTCCGCGTGGGGATCAGCCCTCTACCGAGTTGTAAGTAATCAAAAAGTACTTAATAATGAAGATATCATATCTTACTTCTGAAGAAAATAATCGATGCTTATAAATTGTAGTCCGGATCGCAGCCCTTCTCGACAGAGTTCATCTTCGGGGGATCTTCTTCCGGAGATGATGGAGAGTGAAACGCCTCCCCCAGACTCCCCAACCCAAGAAGTGGGCGACCTTGAAGTGTCGTCGCGAAGGGTATCTCCGGATCCACTAGGGCCAGAGGATAACCCTTTGGCTGCCCGGCATCCCCAGTATCCGGCTCCTGAGGGGAGCGACAGCAAGGGTCCGTACAGTGTGCGGTCGGACACGCTGAAGGATCTTCTGGGGCAAGCTATCGTCTTGGAAGCGCATCGTACGCTAATGGGTATGGTAATTTAAAGGATTTCATCCGCTGAAAGCGGTTTGCACGAAGCTTTTCTGAGTCTGCTGAAAGGCTTCGAGGTACGTGAAACAATATATGCCTTTAACAGTACCACATATGTTAGGTATGCCCATGCAGATAGTAGCCCCTGAGAATCTGGTTGTCGTCAGGAACGACGGCAAACATCGGATCATAGTCCCGGGTAATAACCAGATCGCCTTTATGTGCAGGTAGTTGAAGCTCCGGTGGTGAGCCGGACTAATGGTTTTGCCAAACTAAAGCGGCAACTGGATGCGGCATATGCCGACATCGTGCTTGTTAACAAGCGGCTTGACGAGGCACAGGGTGAGTGATTTTTCTGGTAATCGTCACATAATAAGAGCAGCATGATGCCAGTATCGTTAACATGTTGTGACTGCATATGGAGCTGCCACCGTGGAGACCCTTCGGGCGGAGCTTGCCCGAGCCAAGGAGCAAGCAAGGAGTAGCAATGCGGCCGCTTTAAAGGCGGCCAAGGAGTTAAGGGCCGAACAGGCTGTGCATTGCGAGAGCAAAGAAAAAATAGCCAAGATGGCCGTGGAGTTAAAAGATGCTGCTGACCGTTACCGGCTTCTTGAAGAAGAAAACCAGACGAAGGCGATGGACCTAGAGAAGGCTCGGGTGGCTGCCAAGGAAGCCCGCTCCAAAATTAGAGCGACGAAGGAGGAGCTGAATCAAGCTGCAGATATCGTTTCTGGGAAGCCCTTCTTGTTGCGGACTAAGTTCGGTGATCCGAAATATGCTCCTCTGGACTAGCTATCGAGTTCTGTGGACGCGTACATGGATTTGGCTGTAAGTGCTGCTGACGCAGCCGAGTACTTCAAGGATCAGAAAGGTCCCGAAGTTGAAAAGCTGTTTTGGTCACAGTTTCATGCTCCAGTCCGTCCGCTGCTGCTGAATGAGTGATTGACTGGTTGGGCCGAGCTCCATAGGTTGTCCGGACTTGCCATGAGGTCCGTTGTGGATCACCTGTGGCTGAGAGGGCCAAGGCCGAGTAGCTATTTTAGCTTAGTGCAACAATTCCTTGAAGATGTGCCACACATCGATGCTGTAAAGAGATCAGCGTGCATAGAAGGTGCGCGGATGGCCCTTACCCGTGTCAAAACATACTAGGCGGAGATGGAGGCCACCACTGTTGCAGCACAGGGTTCGGCTACAGGCCGAGTTGCTGCCGAGCACTACTTTGAAGAAGTCCTTGAAGGTGCTCGTTTGATAGAGGCTCGGTGCTCGAAGAATATTATTTTCCAGTGACATGCAGTCCCATTGTACAAACAATATGTTTCTGAATTAATCAAGGCTGTATTTATACTTTTGCCCGAAAGTACTATGATGTCTCCTGTGCGGCCGTTTATGTATATATGTATATATCCTGAAAGTTTGCAGTCGTCGACTTCCGCCCCCACGCATATAATGTGGGGGTGTTCGCAAAAGATGCATATCCACACTTGATCCAACATCTTGGCCCATTAAGGAGGTGATAGCGTAGCGAACGAGGCAATCGGACTATATTGCTTTAACACTTTCACTTAGGCATAGGAGTTTGACAGTGGGACTACTATATAGCCCCTGGTACTTCTGCGCTCATCTGAATACGGTGCGCATACGTACGTGACCGGAAAACGGCCCTTCGTTAATGCGGAGGAATCCCGAAGATTCCGATTAGTCATCGAGTGGTTCACCAGTCTCTCACTATATCATGACAGTCAGTTTTTGGCTTTCTCTACTCAGGTGCTCATCCGGATGAACCAGGGCACAATCCCAGTAGTTCTCCCAGTGCTACCTTAGCCGATATAGCGGAACGTAAGGTACCAAAACATGAGAGCCAGGCAAACCCAACATTTGACCAAAGACATGATTCAGACCTGATGCATATAGGGCCAAACTCGCGACGCCGAACACTCCCTAAGGTGTTCGGTCTTTATAACATATATCGGGCTAAACAATGCCCTTTATAAGAAACCCCATGTGTCCGGGTACGTGCAAAATCCTGGCGTGGCCACATGCCAATAACGCCGGCATCCTTCTCGGTTGTGTGGAGTATCCGGAGGATGTAAGAAACAAGAGACAGTAAAAAAGGTTTTCGCAGGGCCTTAATCTAAAAAGAAACCTTTGGGCGGGTCCCTGCTGCACGTCTGCGCCTGTGTCTCCGTTGTGCCATGTCCTGGACGGGTGTAGCACGATTGTAACCTGCAAAAATAAAGAACTTAGGTGAAAATTGTCGTGCCGAAAAGAAGAATGTGTTATCAGAATTCCAGAGAAGCCTAGTTGAGCTGGGTTGGCCCTGATTACACGTGGGAAGCCCCTGGTATCATGTTATGAGGGTACGAAAACCAATCTCATGCATGTATGATGGAACGCCGGACTCGTCTAACCATGTCTGTGGTCTTGATGACCTGCCATTTTTTCTGGTTGGTGAGGTCGTCTAGTGTGCGGCTATTAAAGCCGCCGCGTCCTCTTTCGTACGTGAAGAATGGTTGGTATTTTCGCTAACTGTAATGATGCCTCGTGGTCCGGGCATCTTGAGCTTGAGAAAAGCATAATGCAGTATTGCGTTAAAACGAGTGAAAGCCGCCCTTCCGAGTAGTGCTTGAAAATCACTTCGGAATGGAGCGATACGAAAAGTTAACGTTTCACTTCAGAAGTTATCGGGAGAACCGAATACCACCTCTAGTAGTAGAGAGCCCGTGCAGTGGGCCTCTTGGACTGGTATTAATCCCTTGAAGGTAGTATTACTTCGGCTTATTTGTGTCGGGTATATCCCCATTTTGCGGACTGTATCCTGATATATCAGATTTAAATCACTGCTGCCGTCCATTAGGACCCTTGTGAAATGGTACCCGTTTATTATTGGGTCTAACACCAAGGCCATCAGTCCTTCGCGCCGGATATTTGTACTGTGATCCCTATGATCAAAAGTGATCGGGCAGGTCAACCAGGGGTTGAGCCTAGGGGTGACGGGCTTTATGGCGCGTGTGCATCGGGGTGTGTGATTGCTTCTCCCCTTTGTTACCTGGATCATGTTTACTGTTTTAACCTCTGGTGGGAACTTTTTCTATCCTCCAGCGCTTTGCTAGCAAGGTTCATCCTCATCTTAGCTTGGTGTTTCATCCCCTTTGTGTTCGGCATTTAGCTTACCGACCTGCTTGAAGACCCAACATTCTCTGTGGGTATGGTTTGCAGGTTTGTCTGGGGTGCCGTGGATCTGACAGAGTTTGTCAAGAATTTTGTTTAGGCCAGATTGTCCTTCTCTACTGCCCTTGAAAGGCTTTGTCCGCTGACCTGGTCGAGAGCCCCTGAATCCGGCATTTACCGCCGTGTTATCTAGGCTACCTTCTTTACTTCAACGTTTGTTTTTGTTGCATCATAGTTTACCATTGCCATCCCTGACTTCCGATGTGCTTAGGTCACTAGTGCTGCTACGGGCCAACCAGCTATCCTCACCCGCACAAAAGAGGGCCATGAGGCTTGTTAGGGCTGCCATTGTTCTCGGTTTTTCTTGACCGAGGTGTCTGGTGAGCCATTCGTCTCGGACGCTATATTTGAAAGCTGCAAAGGCTTCGGCGTCCGGACAGTCGACTATTTGGTTCTTCTTGGTGAGGAACCTGTTCCAAAGCTTTCGGGCGGACTCTCTGGACTGTTGGATTATGTGACTTAAATCGTATGCATCTGGAGGTCGGACATAAGTCCCTTGAAAATTGGCCCGAAAAGCGTCCTCGAGCTCCTCCCAACATCCAATTGAGTTTTTGGGGAGGCTTTTCAGCCAGTGCCTAGCTGGCCCTTTAAGCTTGAGGGGCAAGTATTTAATGGCATGGAGATTGTCTCCACGAGCCATATGGATGTGGGGGATGAAGTCCTTTATCCAGACTCCAGGGTCTGTGGTTCCGTCGTACGCCTCTATGTTCACCGGTTTGAATCCCTCTGGGAATTCATGATCCAGCACCTCATTAGTGAAACATAAGGGGTGTGCGGCACCCCTGTATTGGGATGCGCCATGGTGTTCGGACAGTTGTAGTATTCGGTGTTGGTTGTGTACCATAGCGTACTTCCTAGACCCGTAGATAGATCTGGTCGCGCCGGATTTTTGACACAAGTTATCACGTAGATCGTGTGTTGACTTATGCGTGACTTTGTTAGCTGCTCTATCGCGTTCACAGGGTGGTGGATCCGGCCAGTTGGCCGTATCACTTTTCGGCTGTATGGGCTCTAGGGCCTCATCGTCGAATTCCGGTAATAGCTTGCGCTTTGGGTAGCTTTTTGGATGGTAACTTCCACCATACTTTGTAACTTTGTTCCACTTGCTGTTGAGCGTATCTTGTGCGACCTTGAGCCTTTGTTTCTGTTTCTTCAGGCTTCTCGCTGTGGCAGTAAGCTTTTTGCGGAGGTTCTCTTGCTCCAAGTGTGTTTCCGGGATGATGGGTGCATCTTCGTCCGGACTGCTTTCTTCCCTAGACGGGGATTGATGAGGCTTATCTTTGGCGTCATCGTGTTCGGATGTCAGATCCGCACTATGTTTGCAGTTTGCATCTTGATCGTTTTCTGCCACCGGGGGGGTGAAGTTGTCGTCTCTTCCAGAGTCGCGTGGACTATTATTATCGTTGTTCTTGCTATGGCGGGGCTTAGAGCGGCGCCTCTAACGTGGGCGCTTGGGTTGTGTCACACCCTGATTTTCATGCCACAACACTTAAGCTAATCAATCATGAAAAAATGTGGTTTGACAAAAACTTTTTAGTGTTTTGGTCTTTGTTTGATTTGATTTTTGTGTGTTGGTTGCAAGTGATCTAAAAAAATCAAATAAATCCTCCAACTCTTATACTGCTTCTCCTTGATCCAAAACCTTGCCCAATGATCATGCCATGTGCGTTGGAAACAAAAACAATTTCTTGCAAAAATATTTTGGCCAAAAATAATTTTTCTAAATTAGGTTTTCTAAAAACCCCTAAATTGAGACTTGAACTACAAGTACTTAATTAAGGGTGTGAAAAATCTTTCAAAAAGTATATTTGAAACCTATTAGGTATAGGGCTCCCATAAACCACGAAAATATAATTTTAAAAGTTATTTCTTATTTTATTTAAAGGCTTTTTCTTAAGGCCAGAAATGGTCTTTAATAGGTTAAAATTATTTTAATGTTTCAAAAATATTTGAGAAAATTTGGGGAAGCTCAGTGGACATATATTGTCCATATATAAGAGTTTCAACACATGGTCATGTTCAAATTATTGGTCAAATCCCTCAAAAACTATTTCTGGACATTTCAAGCTTTTGAAATGTTTACAAAGAAAATATTCTCCATTAAATACAGGAAAATTCTATCATATCCAAAATGACCTACTTGAGGACCCTACAAAGTATCATGTCATGGAGAACAATATAGCCCCACCAAACCCTCTCAAAACCATTTCTGTCCTTTTTCAAGTTTGAACAACCTTGCACTGCCAAACATGTCCAAATGCTCTCAAACTTGGTGCACATGCTCAAATGGTGTAATAATGCATCTAGACCAAATGGCAAAAGTTGGAGAGAAGGATACCATGATCAAAGTGTTCTAAAACCCTTTCTATCCAGAACCAAAATTGAACAACTCTACATTGCCAAGTGTGTCCTTGTGATCTGAATTTTTGTGGACATGTTCAAGTCCTCAAATGGTGAAACTACACCAATTGGTGCATCAATGAGAATATATTTGCATGACTAAATCTTGGTAAAGCCATTTCTGCTGATTTCTAGGGTTTACCCAAGTTACATTGGCTACTTTGCCCAAATGAACTCAATCTTGGTAGAACCTCTAATTTTTGCAGTCCATTTGACCCTGTCAAGCCTCATGACAAGGGAAGTCCATTTGCTTGCCCAAACCTACATCAAACACCTTCTGGCAAAAACTAAAAATGCATGTTTTGGCCATTTCCACTAATCTCCATGAGCTGAACTTCTTCCCACAACCTCTCTTAGTCCCCCTCTACCTCTGGTGTGCTTCCCTGCCCGAGAGGCAATGATGAAGGGGGGCAGGGATCCACTTTTCTTCTCTAGACAGCAGCATTTTCACTCTCTCTCTACCCCTCCTCTCTTCTACTGGCTCCCCAAGGCATCCAATGCCATTTCCACTTTGTTTACTCCCCCTGCAGCCACTAGACACAAGTGGACGCGCGAGTGCGCGCGGAAAAGCCGCGGACGCCGGCCAAAGACGCGCTCTGGAGCACGTCGTCGCGCTCCCGACCGTTGATGCCGTGTCCGCCGACCACCTCAAGCCTCCCCCTCACGCCAGTCAAGGTCCTCGATGTCTACAACACGACAGCCGTGCAGGCCCCCTCTTCTCCCCCTCTCTCTCACCTCCTGTGGTGCATGCCCAGAGCCGCCCGGCTCGGCCAATGCTCGTGCAGCTCCTGTGGCCGCGTGCAGCTCGCCCCGCTCCTCCTCTCTCTTCCTGGCGCCCCACTCAACTCCCACGAACGCCGTAGACAGCCTCGCGCCCTCTCTCCTGGCCTCCCGAGCAGTTGCCGCAGCCACCCGTGCGCCGCGTCCACGGTGAGCCACGGGTCGGCTACTTAAGGCCACCCCCGAGCTCTATCTCTACCCAATTGGCTCTCTCTCCCTCCCGTGCATCCCCAGGACCAACCCACTCCCCTCCTCGCGCCCTCCAACCTCATCCATGGCCGGAGCCGAGCCGCCGACCACCGCCTAAATTCTCGTCGTTCGGGCCCCCTCCTCCACACCTATGGGTTACTTTGCATCTCTACTGCCACCTCGGAGCTCCCCCGCACTCCGGTTACTCCTCCCGACGGCCGGAGCGCCGTGCCCGCCATCGCCGTCGGCCACGTCCACCACGAACGGTGCTCTCCTTGACCAGGTCATCCCCGACATGCGTGTGACTAGTGGCTAGAAGTGCCTCTCTGCGCTGGTCACGTCGGTGGGAAGAACGTCACCGAGGGCGCTCTGTAGCCCCGACAATCGCTGGCGGGAGCCGGTCCTCCCTGCGGCCGGAGCATGCGCGGGAGGTTGAAGATGGCCTACTGCTGGGCCCCGCGCGTCAGCGACCCAGCGGGCAGGCCCGACCGTTTAAGTGGAATTGGCTTCGGCCGGATCCGCCTCCCTGCGTGAAGGCACACCCCCGCGAAGCCGCCTTCGACATCACCACCTCTGCCCGTGCAGCCGAGTCGCTGGGCCGGCCCACGGTCTATCTGTCACCCCGTGCGCAAGATAAGGTTAAAGCCTTATTTCCTTTTTATTTTTCCAGTCAACTTCAAAAATCCATAAATAATTCAACAGAGCTCCAAATTTGATGATTCAAATTTTTAGTAGTTCATAAATTCATGATCTATCACATGGTGCTGTTTGCACATTTGTCCAGGAAACTTTTCTTCACACATATTTTGAAAAACCCTATTTTCCTATTTCTGTGATGAACTTTAGAAAATCACAGAGAGCTCAAAATTGATCCAAATGCCATGATTCAAATTCCTAAATGCTTCTAAGTTCATAACTTAGTTTATGAAAAAATTTCTTAATACTTTCTATACCACACAAAACAATAAGCCATTTCTTCATATTTGTCAACTTTGCAAATTCATAGGAAAATCATTTGAACTCCAAATCCAGTGAAACCAACTCCTAGATACTTCTAAAATCATGGTTTGTTAAATGGGTACCTTTGCTCATTTTTCAAAAAATATATTTCTATACACTTCTTGCAAATCCACAAATCCCTTGATTCCATCATATTGAAATGTTCAGGAATATCCACTGACCCAATCCCAATGAAACCACTCTGGTTATTTTTCATATAACCAGAGACGTCCTAGAAAAGTCAAATTAATATTTTTAGAGCACTTTTATTTTCTGCCTTGTTGTGTTGCTTACTATGATTGTTTCTGACGTTAGTTGACAAAGTAGACGAGATACTCGGAGATGGACCAGAAGATTTGAAGACTCTGATGAACCAGGCAAGCAGCCCTTTGACCATGTCTAAGAAACCCTGTTTATGCATGTCATATGGCACTTTCATTGCTTGCATCGAAGTCATGATAAAATGGTGACCACTTGAGGTGGTTTGCCTCCGTTGCTTTTCTCGTTGATACCTGCATGATGCATGACCCTACCTTTCTATGAGGGTTATGCAAGTGGGTGTAGTTAGGATGCTAAGTAGCTGCTACGCAAATGGGTTGGGTATATGCATGGTGATGGAAGCAAGACTGTTTTCAAAAACTTTTCGAAAACCCCACCAGGTGCCACTTATGCCCGAGGGAGATAATGAGTTGGGTAACCACTTGATGACGAAGTGGTGTACCGAGGCAAGTGTGTGTGTTGTTTTCAAAACGGATTGGTTGAAGTTGCGACCGTTATTCCAACCTTACATGCGCAACCACTCTACCCTTATATGGGAAAGGGCATTATTGGTTACCTAGGCCAATACTAGCTTGGAGCCCGCATTACTAGTGATAGGAGAGTTGTTGTTGCGCTCTCTCGGGACGGGGTCGTGCCAGGTAGGGCGGCTATGACTGTTTTCACAGGGCACCCAACACACCGTTGGTACCCCGTGCTTGTGATATGAGATGATTATGGAGCGTGTCTCCACGAAAGTGTTATGTGATAATGTTGGGCACGGGGGTTACTACCAATCAAGTGGACTCTATGTTAGTGTCGTCTAGGGAAAGATAGTGATCGGGTGCTTACCCCGGGTACTTGAGGTACCGCGGGTTGTGGAAGACACGAAAGTTCCCCGGATCTAGTGGGTAAAGTGTGCAACCTCTGCAGAGTGTAAAACTATTCGAATAGCTGTGTCCACGGTCAAGGACAGTTCGGTAACCGCTCTTGTGCTACGTCCACATGTTTACAAACCAGTGTGTGTGTTTGGATAAGTGGGAAGAACTACTTGTGTCAAGTCCAAGGACTTGACATGGATGAGTTGGGTTGGAGCCCACTCCCTTTATGTTGGTATCTGTAACCAGTCCCTATGGTTACTGGAATTCATACGAGGCATGATTTACCAGTTATTGAACATGTCATAACACAACAAAATTAGCTTTCTGCAAAAATTTACCTATGTCATGCATTGTTGTATCTTGAGCCAAAACATGGGTTGCTTGCGAGTACATTCAAAGTACTCATTGGCTTGCCACTGGTTATTTTATTGGCCAGGCATGAAAGAACAGGGTATGATGAAAAATACTTCGGTGACGAACACGCGAGCTAGGACGCTTCCCAGTCAGAATGCCTGTAGGGTTAAGGCAGATGGCATGGGTCCAAGTTATCGACAAAGATTTCCGCTATGAAGTTATACTCAAGACTCGACCATAGCGGTCATAATTTATGTAAGACGGTATGTATGGATGTCAGACTCTTGTTATTCATCTTCTGTGTGTTCAGTGAGCATTGATCTCTGGGATCACTGTACACGTGCATTCGGTGATCACGACTTATGAGTCACGGTCCCCACAGGTTGCTTCTTGGAGGGGTCATCCTCCGGCTTGTCATCACCATTGGCTTCTTTGGGGGGTGTCCACCATGTATACGTCATGTGATGAAGTAGCGATCCAGCGCCCTGTGGGCGGTGGTTCCGGTTCATCTCCTGCATCGTCGTCCATACCATCGACGTCTTCGGTGTCGAAGTCGAGCATGTCGGTTAAGTCGTCGACAGCGGCTACCAAGTGGGTGGTGGGTGGGCAGCGAATTTCTTCATTGCCTGCATCCCATTCTAGCCGGACATAGTTCAGCCAAGGTTCTCCTGACAGGGAGAGAGACCTTAATGAATTTAACACATCCCCGAAGGGTGAGTGCTGAAAGATGTCCGCGGAGGTGAACTCCATGATCGGCGCCCAGTCGGACTCGACGGGCATGGATATGAGCGGCTCGGAGTCCATGGTCGTAGGTGAATCCAGTGGTTTGGAGACACGACTCTCATAAGGGGTAAAGTCAGTATCCGTCTCTAACACCACTAAGAGTGCGACCTCCATGGCGGGGTCCATCCCTCCGCTCTCGGATGGAGCGACTTGCTCCGGATTGATGGACGGAGTAACTGCGGATGCGATCTCCCGAATACTGTCCGACGGCAGAGTTACGTCATGCTCGTCAAGACTGTACGGCGCGTCCGACATGGGCTCGAGTCCGTCGAAGATCAAGTCTCCGCAGATGTCGGCCATGTAGTTCAAGTTTCCAAATCTGACCTGATGGCCAGGGGCATAGCTCTCAATCTGCTCCAGATGGCCAAGCGAATTGGCCCGCAGTGCAAAGCCGCTGAATATGAAGATCTTTCCAGGGAGGAAAGCCTCACTCTGGACCGCATCGCTAGGGATGATCGGAGGAGCCATCGAGCCTTATGGTGACGACACAGTGGAACTCTCAATGAAAGCACCAATGTCGGTGTCAAAATCGGCGGATCTCGGGTAGGGGGTCCCGAACTGTGCGTCTAAGGCGGATGGTAACAGGAGGCAGGGGACACCATGTTTTACCCAGGTTCGGGCCCTCTTGATAGAGGTAAAACCCTACGTCCTGCTTGATTGTTCTTGATGATATGAGTATCATAAGAGTAGATCTACCACGAGATCAGAGAGGCTAAACCCTAGAAGCTAGCCTATGGTATGATTGTCTGTTGTCCTACGGACTAAAACCCTCCGGTTTATATAGACACCGGAGTGGGCTAGGGTTACACAAGCTCGGTTACAAAGGAGGAGATATACATATCCGTATTGCCTAGCTTGCCTTCCAAGCAAAGTAAAGTCCCATCTGGACACGGGACGAAGTATTCAATCTCGTATCTTCATAGTCCAACAGTCCGGCCGAAGGATATAGTCTGGCTGTCCGGAGACCCCCTAATCTAGGACTCCCTCAACAGGCGTAATGAAACCGATGGCCCGAGGTCTGTAAGTAAAACCGGCGGGTTATGGTGTAATTTGAGAGACCAGTGTATATTTTACGAGCACTGCTATATGGATGACATTACCAGATGATACATGCATGACATGCGTATCATGCCATCCATGGGCAAGGCTGAAACAGGAGCTAACGGCTGGATTAGCAATCGTCCAAGTGTCGTTCAGCATTTTTATCATGTGTGAGTTACTTCCGATATTTTACTAGTCGAAATCTACCAACCAAGCACCTTCGCCCGAGACCATCTGCTTTAATTTACAAGCGTCAGTTTTACAAGCGGTTTTGGTTGGAAAACGACGATCCAATCACAGCCTAATATCATGAGTTGGTCGGAAGATCATATGGTTTCACGTCTAACCTACCCAACTTGTCGTATAGGCTATGAATGAAACATCAGACGATGAACTTCTTAAGCATGGAAACAACACAAGAAGATGATCTTCTTAACAAGCAAATCACTAGCATTAGATCGACATGCAAAACAATGCGAAGCATTATTCTCAGGAGGCACGGTGAACAACTCGTGATGCCGCATGCCACAACATTCCAAGCTCAACTTTGCAATCAAACACAAGGCCTGGCATTACATAGACAATATTCAGAACAAACTCTTAACACAGGAATATCTCAGCAGAGTAACTATTTACTACTAAACTGAACACAGGAATAGGAAAAAACACTCGGCGCTGCTCACAGCAAGGGCGTCCCACTCAAAAATATCAAATGCATGTCTTCTGGCTAACATCAATGAGCAAATTTTGACAAGGTTTTCCAATTCCAATATATTAAACTAACACCTTCTTGCTAACATCAATGATTAAACTTTGACAAGCTTTTCCCATTAAAAATATGTAATGCCTATGATCGTGGAGTCCTGTCGTAGCTTCTTGTACTTGTTTGGGCAATTTTTGCCCAGGGCACTCCACGTGTTGTTAAATTGCCAATGGTCTCTGCAGACTAGTCATGTCACCGGTGTCTAATAATACTCTGTAAAGCTTCTCGGTCATTCCTTCTGTAATGTAGCGCAAAAAGTGACTGCTTCTTTCTGCAAAGTGGAACGACCAACTAGACCCAGTAATGCAACAGTTTGCCTTACACATTGGCTCCTTTTGTGCAGTTCAACTAAAATCGAAGTCAGAATAAAACCAAGCTTTAATTTTGATATCCCTGTAAGTAACAATAGGTATAAGGGAAACAATTACTAAGAAATAACGGTTGATGACTTGTACTCCCAGAAGAAAAGCATCTACTGATCTACTTTATCTTAGGGAAACAAAGCAGGAGAGTAGCAATTCTCCATCAGTGTGATTCATTCATATTGATTGAGACATTATCTTAACAATGCCTTGTTTCAACATGTATAAAGAACGACAAAGCAGAAAAGTACCATTCCTAAAACAATGCAACTGATTCATTTTAAGATAGACATTATCTTAACAATACCTTGGTTAAACATGTAGAAAGAACTACAAAGCAGGATAGTACCATTCCTAACAAGTGTTGAAGTTTTGAACTAGGATTCAGTAGTTAATTAATTCTGAGGGTGGCATTGCTTAATTTTACCAGCGACATTAGATTAGTGAAAAGCATAAACAGTTCCAGGGGAGAGTGGGCGCAACAACAGTATGTGCGTCCATCTACTTATAAAGGGGGTGATGAAGACTTTGTTGTAACAAAGCAACAAGCATCATGTCTGGGTTGGTCCCATTTTTGTTCACCACTTAAGGGGAAAAGACAACAATACAATAGCTTCAATTCAACATTTATTTAAAACAATACCAATACAAGTAGCACAACATCTCAAAGCACACTGCACAATCATGTGGATGCAGGCCTGTACTGCCTTTCATGAGGCGGATAAGATAAAATACGAATCTGCCAACACGAATAGGAAATCCAATCTCGTTTTGTGCAGTTGCACTAAATCAAGCAAAGTGTTTCATGTAGCGAAGCAAAATGTCGCAATAGCAACAAGTTGAATAGATATCCCTGTTTAAACAGAGGCAAAAACGGAATCAATTACTGGCTAATAAAGGAGGATGAAACATGTGGCCACAAAAATGGTAATCCCGCCAATCCCTAACAAGTGTTGCAGTTTTGAAATAAGATTCAGTAGTTAATTCTGAGAGTGGCATCAATTACTGGCTTATAAAGGGGGTGATGTTGAATTTGTTGTAACAAAGCAACAAGCATCATGTCTGGGTTGGTCCCATTTTTGTTCACCACTTAATGGGAAAAGACAACAATACAATAGCTTCAATTCAACATTTATTTAAAACAGTACCAAAACAAGTAGCACAACATCTCAAAGCACACTGCACATCATGTGGTTGAGACCAAGATTTGAAACAACTCGCCACGAAGACTGGAAACAAATCTCGATCTCCTTTTGTGCAGTTCCACCAAAATTAAGCAAAGTCACCGGTATGACATTCAAGTTGAACTGCACAAAACACTCTTAAAACATAAGTGTTTCGAGTAGCGAAGCAAAATGTCGCAATAGCAACAAGTTGAATTGATACCCCTGTTTTAACAGAGGGAAAAAAGGAAACAATTACTTTCTGATAAAGGAGGATGAAACAAACGGTGATAGAAAGAAGCATCTAACTTATCTTGGATGGAAAACAAAGTAGGACAGTAGCATTTCTAAAATGGTTGCATTGATTCATATTAACAGAGACATTCTCTTGAAACAACATTTGTTAAAAATGTAATTTACTTTTAACAGTGGCATTGCTTCAATTTTCCAGCGGCATTCTTAGATTAACAACAGCAAAATAGCTGTATGGGACATGGCAGCACCATGTGCGTCCACACGTATAAATGGGTGATGCAGAGTATGTAGCCAAGCAACATATATGCGCTGGTCCCATATTTGTTCTCTTTGAACCTTCTTCCTATGTGAGGGCAGCAAATGTAGTCCTGCACAAACTACTCGACCCCCCAGTTTCTTTCCCTTTTCAACAAAGAGATCGGTTCCTTACAGATGTGTGTACTGGGTTACCCCCTTTTCCCCTTTTCGACCTACAAAGCGGCTGGATAGCCAATCTATTCTACTTTCCGCCCCTCCTTTCCTCATTGAACCACGTCCTAGATTCTTGCTCTAGCCCACCACACCCTTCTTTCCTCTTTGAACCAAGACCTAGATTCGACTACAGATCGAAAAAGATCCACATGCAGCTAGAGCAACGACGGTTTCAAAGAAACTTATACCTTAGGGTCGTCGGGATGTGGCAAGGCATGCGGCGGGAGGCCGGATCTGCCCACACTACGTACGACAGCGAGGAAGAAGGGGTAGGTGGCCCTCCCGCACAGGCGCTAGGTGAAAGAGAACAACGCAGCCGGCAGTGGATTGCCTCCCTCGCCGAAGGCGATAGAGTGAACGCTGCACCTCCTCCCCTTCCCGGTGCGACGGGATACGAACGCCTCCTTCACAAGCTGTGAGGGGGGAGAGAGAGACAAGAAGCCAACGCAGTATTGTTTAGATCCGGTGAAGAGAGGGTGAGAGACTGTGAATATAGCAAACCTTAGCAAATGAACGCTGAGCCTCCAGCGTGTAACATATATGTAGTGCGACTAGCGTGTGGAGAGTGCAAACCCTAGCGAACAAGCACTGAGGCTCCCGCTTATATATATACTACTGTAGTACGGACTGAGCTCCGGTGCCTTCACTGCACCTGCTTTTGGCTGTATGACAGGTGAGCCAGCCACATTTTGGGCCCACCTGTCATAAATCCAAAGGCAGGTGGACTAAGTCAATGAAGCTGCGTCCATATAGTACTCTCGTGTATACAACTAATATATAGTGGAGTGGTTTTCTTATTCTCTCCATAACAATCATTTTAAATTGTGTAAGTACGAAATGAAACTCTTTATTTAATGTAAAGTGAAGAAAACTAGTACTACTTCTGATGAACTAACGATCCACGCCCACGGGTCCTGGTCGCACTTCCTGTCCTTCACGTGTGGTACACTACCCTCCCTTAAGTGAACAACCAACATGCGCGAAATTATCGGAAACATGTGAGAGTGTGTACAAATAAAGAATTTTAATTTCAATTATCGGAAAGGTTTGTGAGTATTACAAAGTTTGACTTCGTTCAAATCTAATATGCGGAGTAAATAAAAATGGAGGGCTACTACGTCCATCCGGATTTTTAGTCCACACCATTTTTTAAATCAAAGTTAATAGCTGGACAAATAAAATTACAGGGGAGCTGGAGACAAAGTTGTGAGAAGGCTTAGAAATCAATACAAAACTTATGCTCTTAGTACCAACATCGATCCTTCTTCGAGGAAACATTTGGTTCATAGACAATTGTGTGATAAAATTGCACCAACGTGAAAGACGACTGCGTCTCCAACGCAACCAAGGTGAACTGACGAAGGATATCATCTTTGTGCGTAACAAGCAAAGAGCACTGATGGAAGACATCTTGTTTTTCATTGAAAATCGATCAGCTTCACCAGCCGACGCAACCATGAGGCGCAACCATGAGCATTGATAGGTCATCGTGGTGATGCATCATCCATTTGGCATCAAGTTTGGGTGAGGCACCTATGAAGTTCGACAAATCGTCACTATGGTATGTTTCTTATCAGTAATCAAGCTCGAGGAAGGAAGAACCACGTGGCAGAGGACAGTGAGGCGAAACAACAATGACCATCCAATTTTGTGCAGTTCCACTAAAATTGAGGAAGACATGCCCGGGTATGGAGACACGCATCGCTGTTTCCAAAAATATAAAAAAAGGGTTAGCAACGACATCACAATTGTCAATAAGAATTAATGAAAAGGACACCAACAAACAGAAGCATCATAATTATCTTGATGGGAACTAAACCAGGATACCCGAGAAAAAAAGCATTTCTTCATTTAACCAGTGATAGTACTACCACCATATGGACAATGACTGCACAACCACCACATACTTTTTGTCTAAACAACATGTATACCTCCACCGAGGCATAAATCAGGAAAACTTTTCGAGTGGCATTTCCTCTATAATAGTACTAGTAGGTGATGTTGGACCAGCCGACGAACCCTGGCTACTATGCATGGGGAGCTGGGGAGTAGTCGCATATAAGAAAACCCGCACGCAACAACCTGGGGAGCTGGACAAGTACAAGAAGTTATACCTCAGGTGGGCGAGATATCATTTAGGCGGGCGGGCGGGATCTACCCACACAACGGCAGCGAACAAGGGCGCGGAGGATCTTCGTCCGCGCCAGCGCCGGCTCCGAGAGGACGGTGCGCATCGGCTTCCTCCGCCGCTGACAGCGACAACATCAACGCTGCACCTCCTCACCTCCCGTAGCGGACAGGATTCGGCCAGATCTGTGACCACCGGTGAGGAGAGAGATAGAGTGGACACTGTCATCTTGTTTTAATATGGAGAGGGTGAGAGAGCGAGACACGAGAAACTCTATCAAACAGGAGGCTATAATGGAGTAAAAAATCTCTCCATAGCAGTGCTTTTAAATAGAATACGTGCGTTCCCGGAAAAAAGAAACGAAAATTGGCGGACAATTTTTTAAGGGTCTGTCTAGGACACATCTAGATGTGACATAGTTATGTCACATCTAAGTTGATGTCCACACTATTTGTGGTCTATTTGTTTTTCCTAGTTTTTTTGTTTCTTGTTGCTACATTATATACTTGTTGGAGCTTAGATGTGATATCCTTAAATAACATCTAGATGTGAATTAGACAAACTGATTTTCTAACGTACCAAGAAAGAAAGCTCGATCAAAAACACGCCCCCGCTTCCAGGTCGCGAGAGTCGTCGCGCACACACACATAGACATAGACATGCATATCCGTGTTTACGTAAAATTCCATTTCCATCTCCAATCATATTTGTCCAACTGGCACATTTATTTACGTTGTTAATTATATACGCAACAATATTAACGTACATCATCTCTTGTTTGCGCACGTCCGGACCGCTGCCATGGCCGGTCCTGACCAACCCGAACCCTCTTCATCACCCGTGCGTGCTTCCCGCCCGAAACGGTCAGTGCCGCATTCATGCCCGGCCAGAGCGGACGCGACCTCTCACTGGCGCCGGCATTGAAGCGGCGCGCCGGCCGAGAGAGCGTCTCCCGCGTCACTTCCGGGTGCACGCGACTGCTCCGCGTTCAAAGGTCGCAATAGCTGGCTACAACATGCATGTAAAAAGTTCTTGGGAGTCCGAGCTACAGCTAATTGTCCTCCCCCAACTCGTCAATCTCTTCCAGTAGTGCTAGTACTCCATGGCACGATCCATCGACAAGCAGGCGGGAAAGTTATCGTATACTCGGTTTGCGGTGAGTGGCATGTTGAGCGACCGTGTGGGGTCGAGCTATGGAGGAGGGTGAGACACGAACACGACAGATGTGATTTAAACATTGGTTTTGCTCGATGGCGCGATCCAACGAAACGAAACGTTAGTTTCTCTCCGTTTCCATTTTTTCTCCAGAAAAACGTAAACTTTCCACTCTATTTTCATTTCTATCCCAAGGTTGCCCCGTTACAACATTCCATCAAATACAATGGAAAACTAACACGCATGCTGATGCATCTCAATGATTCACAGATCATAGCCAATATTTAATCACAACTAAAGAAAAAAGTTGTGAGAGCGTGTACGAAAGAAAAAGTACTGATTGGGTCACTACGAATTAAACCCTAAACCCTAAACATGATTTAATTTCCTGGCCAGGTAGAACCTGTCGAAGGAAAGACGGCTGGCACCCTCAGATCATACGATGCTGATACGTCTCCCACGTATCTATAATTTTTGATTGCTCCATGCTATATTATCTACTGTTTTGGGCAATATCGGGCTTTATTATCCACTTTTATATTATTTTTGGGACTAACCTATTAACCGGAGGCCCAGCCCAGATTTGCTGTTTTATGCCTATTTCAGTGTTTCAAAGAAAAGGAATATCAAACGGAGTCGAAACGGAACGAAATCAACTGGAGAAGTTATTTTTGGAAGGAAACCTACCGGATAGACTTGGACCATACGTCAGAAGATGAAGGAGGTGCTCACGAGGGTAGGGGGCGCGCCCCCCTGCCTCGTGCCCCCCCTTTGGTCCACCGACGTACCTCCTGCACCCATATATACCTACGTAACCTAAAACTTCCAGAACAGAGCACAATAGATCGGGAGTTCCGCCGCCAGAAGCCTCCGTAGCCACCAAAAGCCAATCTAGACCCATTCTGGCACCCTACCGGAGGGGGCAATCCCTCTCCGGTGTCCATCTTCATCATCCCGGTGCTCTCCATGACGAGGAGGGAGTAGTTCTCCCTCGGGGCTCAGGGTATGTACCAGTAGCTATGTGTTTGATCTCTCTCTCTCTCTTGTGTTCTTGAGGTGATACGATCTTGATGTATCGCGAGCTTTGCTAGTATAGTTGGATCTTATGTTTCTCCTCCCCCTCTACTCTCTTGTAATGAATTGAGTTTCCCCTTTGGAGTTATATTATCGGATTGAGTCTTTAAAGATTTGAGAACACTTGATGTATGTCTTGCCGTGGATATCTGTGGTGACAATGGGATATCACGTGATTCACTTGATGTATGTTTTGGTGATCAACTTTCGGGTTCCGCCCATGAACCTATGCATTGGGGTTGGCACATGTTTTCGTCGCGATTCTCCGGTAGAAACTTTGGGGCACTGTTTGAGGTCCTATGTGTTGGTTGAATCGATGAATCTGAGATTGTGTGATGCATATCGTATAATCATACCCGCGGATACTTGAGGTGATATTGGAGTATCTAGGTGACATTAGGGTTTTGGTTGATTTGTATCTTAAGGTGTTATTCTAGTACAAACTCTAGGGCTGTTTGTGACACTTATAGGAATAGCCCAACGGATTGATTGGAAATAATAACTTTGAGGTGGTTTCGTACCCTACCATAATCACTTCGTTCGTTCTCCGCTATTAGTGACTTCGGAGTGACTCTTTGTTGCATGTTGAGGGATAGTTATGTGATCCAATTATGTTAGTATTGTTGAGGGAACTTACACTAGTGAAAGTATGAACCCTAGGCCTTGTTTCCTAGCATTGCAATACTGTTTATGCTCACTTTTATCACTTGTTACCTTGCTGTTTTTATAATTTCAGATTGCAAATACCTTTATCTACTATCCATATACCACTTGTATCAATATCTCTTCACCGAACTAGTGCACCTATACAATTTACTATTGTATTGGGTGTGTTGGGGACACAAGAGACTCTTTGCTATTTGGTTGCAGGGTTGCTTGAGAGATACCATCTTCATCCTACGCCTCCTACGGATTGATAAACCTTAGGTCATCCACTTGAGGGAAATTTGCTACTGTCCTACAAACCTCTGCACTTGGAGGCCCAACAAAGTCTACAAGAAGAAGGTTGTGTAGTAGACATCAATCTCTTTTCTGGCACCGTTGCCGGGGAGGTTAGTGCTTGAAGGTATATCTTTAGATCTTGCAATCGACTCTTTTAGTTTCTTGTTTTATCACTAGTTTAGTTTATAAAAGAAAACTACAAAAACAAATGGAATTGAGTTTGTCTCATACGCTTCACCTTTTTAATATTTTTCGTGAGTATGATGGAAAGGATAATTGTGCTCAAGTGCTAGAAGAAGAAATCTATAAAATGTTTGGCACTAAATATTTTAATGATGAGCATGATTGCAATGTTGTTAGTATGAATTCCTTGAATATCCATGATGCTAATGATATGCAAAGCCACAAGCTTGGGGAAGCTATGTTTAATGAAGATGATATTTTTTGTCCCCCAAGTTTTGATGAGCAAATTTATTATGATTAAAGCATGCCTCCTATTTATGATGATTATATTGATGAAAGTGATTTCGGAGAGGTCATGACTTTATTTTGTGATGAATCCACTATTTCGGAAGAGGTTCCAATTGATTATGAGAACAACGTTGCTATCTATGATGATTATTGTGATGACTTGTATTCTATAAAGAATAATGATATCCATGAAACTTGTCATCATGAATTTAGTTTTCAATTGGATTATGCCTCACATGATAATTATTTTGTTGAGTTTGCTCCCACTATTATTCATGAGAAGAATCTTGCTTGTGTGGAGAGTAGTAAATGTTATATGCTTGTAGATCATGAAAATAATGCTTTAGGTGCTGGTTATATTGTTGAATTCATTCATGATGCTACTGAAAATTATTATGAGGGAGGAATATATACTTGTAGGAATTGCAATAATATCAAGTTTCACCTCTATGTGCTTAAAATTTTGAAGTTATGCTTGTTTTGCTTTCCTATGCAAGTTGATTCTTGTTCCCATAAGTTGTTTGCTCACAAAATCCCTATGCAAAGGAAGTGAGTTAGACTTAAATGTGCTAGTCATATTCTTCAAGATGCTCTCTTTATGTAACAATTCTTATTTTTTATGTGAGCATCGTTGAAATCATCATGCCTAGCTAGGGGCGTTAAATGATAGCGCTTGATTGGGAGGCAACCCAATTTTATTTTAGTTCCTTTCTTTTAGTTCCTGTTTAGTAATAAATAATTCATCTATCCTATATTTAGATGTGGTTTTATGCTTTTAGTTAGTGTTTGTGCCAAGTAGAACCTTTGGGAAGACTTGGGGAAAGTCTTGTTGATCATGCTGTAAAAAAACAGAAACTTTAGCGCTCACGAGAATTTCTGCCATTTTTATTTGGAGAGTGATATTTAGTTAATTATTTTTGAAGATGATTAATAGATAAATTCCTCAGGTCCAGAAATTTATTTTAGAATTTTTGGAGTTCCAGAAGTATACGTTTGATTCAGATTACTACAGACTGTTCTGTTTTTGACAGATTCTGTTTTTCATGTGTTGTTTACTTATTTTGATGAATCTATGGCTAGTAAAAGAGTTTATAAACCATAGAGAAGTTGGAATACAGTAGGTTTAACACCAATATAAATAAATAATTATTTCATTACAGTACCTTGAAGTGGTGATTTACTTTCTTATACTAACGGAGCTTACGAGTTTTCTACTTTAAGTTTTGTGTTGTGAAGTTTTCAAGTTTTGGGTAAGGATTTGATGGACTATGGAATAAGGAGTGGAAAGAGCCTAATATTGGGGATTCCCAAGGCACCCCAAGGTAATATTCAAGGATAGCCAAGAGCCTAAGCTTGGGGATGCCCCGGAAGGCATCCCCTCTTTCGTCTTCGTTCATCGGTAGCTTTACTTGGAGCTATATTTTTATTCGCCACATGATATGTGTTTTGCTTGGAGCGTCAATTTATTTTGTTAGGATTTGCTTGCTGTTATTTAGAACATTGCCTTGCATCTTTTATTTCAATAAAAGTGGCATTGATAGCCTTTACTATGCCTATGTTACAAGTATACATGTTGCTGTTTGAAAACAGAAAGTTTACCGCTGTTGCAATAATTCCCTAGAAAAGTCAGAATGTGATAAAATGTTGAATCCTTTTGAATATTAATCTCTGATAAATTTACTACAGTGGTAATTTTATTTCATAATTTTTGGAGTTAGGAAAGTATGGATGTTGCAGAATTCTTTACAGACTATCCTGTTTAGGCAGATTGCTGTTACGTTTGCATTGTTTGCATATGTTTGCTTCTTTAATGATTCTATTTGAGGATATGACTATTGAATATGCAGAGGAATTTAGTATGCAATGTTGAATAATAATTTTAGTGATTTTCTACAGTAGAGTATGATAAGGTTTTGACAATGGTTTATACTAACTTATCTCACGAGTCCTTGTTGAGTTTTGTGTGGATGAAGCTTTTGAGATTTAGGGAGACCGTGATATGAGAGGAATTAAGGAGACACAAAAGCTCAAGCTTGGGGATGCCCAAGGGACCCCAAGATAATATTTCAAGAATTCTCAAGCATCTAAGCTTGGGGATGCCCCGGTTGGCATCCCACCTTTCTTCTTCAACAACTATCGGTTAGTATCGGTTGATCCTAAGTTTTTGCTTCTTCACATGATGTTTGATATTCTTAGATGTCATTTTCTTTTGCTTTGCTTGCTGTTTGAATAAAATACCAAGATCTGAAATTCTTAAATGTTAGAGAGTCTTCACATAGTTGCATAATTATTCGACTACTCATTGATCTTCACTTATATCTTTCGGAGTAGTTTGTTGTTGCTCTAGTGCTTCATTTATATCCTTTTACAGCATGGCGGCAGTTTTATTTTGAAGAAATAGATGAACTCTCATGCTTCACTTATATTATTTTGAGAGTATTAATAGCATGGTAATTTACTAAAATCCTAATATGCTAGGTATTCAAGAATAATAAAATTCTCTTATGAGTGTGTTGAATACTATGAGAAGTTTGATACTTGATGATTGTTTTGAGATATGAGGATGGTAATATTAGAGTCATGCTAGTTGAGTAGTTGTGAATTTGAGAAATACTTGTGTTGAAGTTTGTGATTCCCGTAGCATGCACGTATGGTGAACCGTTATGTGATGAAGTCGGAGCATGATTTATTTATTGATTGTCTTCCTTATGAGTGGCGGTCGGGGACGAGCGATGGTCTTTTCCTACCAATCTATCCCCCTAGGAGCATGCGCGTAGTACTTTGCTTTGATAACTTCTAGATTTTTGCAATAAGTATATGAGTTCTTTATGACTAATGTTGAGTCCATGGATTATACGCACTCTCACCCTTCCACCATTGCTAGCCTCTCTAGTGCCATGCAACTTTCGCCGGTACCATAAACCCACCATATACCTTCCTCAAAACAGCCACCATACCTACCTATTATGGCATTTTCATAGCCATTCCGAGATATATTGCCATGCAACTTTCCACCGTTCCATTTATGACACACTCCATCATTGTCATATTGCTTTGCATGATCATGTAGTTGACATCGTATTTGTGGCAAGGCCACCGTTCATAATTCTTTCATACATGTCACTCATGCATCATTGCACATCCCGGTACACCGCCGGAGGCATTCATATAGAGTCATATCTTGTTCTAAGTATCAAGTTGTAATTCTTGAGTTGTAAGAAAAATAAAAGTGTGATGATCATCATTATTAGAGCATTTTCCTAGTGAGGAAAGGATGATGGAGACTATGATTCCCCCACAAGTCGGGATGAGACTCCGGACAAAAATAAATAAATAAAAGAGGCCAAAGAAGCCCAAATAAAAAAAGAAAGAAAGAAGAGGCCATAAAAAAAGAGAAAGGCCCAAATAAAAAAATATAAAAAATGGGAGAAAAAGAGAGAAGGGGCAATGCTACTATCCTTTTACCACACTTGTGCTTCAAAGTAGCACCATGATCTTCATGATAGAGAGTCTCCTATGTTGTCACTTTCATATACTAGTGGGAATTTGACATTATAGAACTTGGCTTGTATATTCCAGTGATGGGCTTCCTCAAATTTCCCTAGGTCTTCGTGAGCAAGCAAGTTGGATGCACACCCACTTAGTTTCGTTTTGAGCTTTCATACACTTATAGCTCTAGTGCATCCGTTGCATGGCAATCCCTACTCACTCACATTGATATCTATTGATGGGCACCTCCATAGCCCGTTGATACGCCTAGTCGATAAGAGACTATCTTCTCCCTTTCTGTCTTCTCCACAACCACCACTCTATTCCACCTATAGTGCTATATCCATGGCTCACGCTCATGTATTGCGTGAAGATTGAAAAAGTTTGAGAACATCAAAAGTATGAAACAATTGCTTGGCTTGTCATCGGGGTTGTGCATTATTTAAATATTTTGTGTGGTGAAGATAGAGCATAGCCAGACTATATGATTTTGTAGGGATAACTTTCTTTGCCCATGTTATTTTGAGAAGACATAATTGCTTTGTTAGTATGCTTGAAGTATTTTTTTATGTCAATATGAACTTTTGTCTTGAATCTTTTGGATCTGAATATTCATACCACAATTAGGAAGAATTACATTAAAATTATGCCAAGTAGCACTCCGCATCAAAAATTCTTTTTTGTCATTTACCTACTCGAGGACGAGCAGGAATTATGCTTGGGGATGCCTGATACATCTCCAACGTATCTATAATTTTTGATTGCTCCATGCTATATTATCAGCTGTTTTGGGCAATATTGGGCTTTATTACCCACTTTTATATTATTTTTGGGACTAACCTATTAACCGGAGGCCCAACCCAGATTTGATGTTTTATGCCTATTTCAGTGTTCCAAAGAAAAGGAATATCAAACGGAGTCGAAACGGAATGAAATCAACTGGAGAAGTTATTTTTGGAAGGAAACCTACCGGATAGACTTGGACCCTATGTTAGAAGATGAAGGAGGTGCTTACGAGGGTAGGGGCACGCCCCCCTGCCTCATGGCCCCCCCTTCGGTCCACCGACGTACCTCCTGCACCCATATATACCTACGTAACCTAAAACTGCCAGAACAGAGCACAATAGATCGGGAGTTCCGCCGCCAGAAGCCTCCGTAGCCACCAAAAGCCAATCTAGACCCGTTTCGGCACCCTGCCGGAGGGGGCAATCCCTCTCCGGTGTCCATCTTCATCATCCCTGCGCTCTCCATGACGAGGAGGGAGTAGTTCTCCCTCGGGGCTCAGGGTATGTACCAGTAGCTATGTGTTTGATCTCTCTCTCTCTCTTGTGTTCTTGAGGTGATACGATCTTGATGTATCGCGAGCTTTGCTAGTATAGTTGGATCTTATGTTTCTCCTCCCCCTCTACTCTCTTGTAATGAATTGAGTTTCCCCTTTGGAGTTATATTATCGGATTGAGTCTTTAAAGATTTGAGAACACTTGATGTATGTCTTGCCGTGGATATCTGTGGTGACAATGGGATATCACGTGATTCACTTGATGTATGTTTTGGTGATCAACTTGCGGGTTCCGCCCATGAACCTATGCATTGGGGTTGGCACATGTTTTCGTCGCGATTCTCCGGTAGAAACTTTGGGGCACTGTTTGAGGTCCTATGTGTTGGTTGAATCGATGAATCTGAGATTGTGTGATGCATATCGTATAATCATACCCGCGGATACTTGAGGTGATATTGGAGTATCTAGGTGACATTAGGGTTTTGGTTGATTTGTATCTTAAGGTGTTATTCTAGTACGAACTCTAGGGCTGTTTGTGACACTTATAGGAATAGCCCAACGGATTGATTGGAAAGAATAACTTTGAGGTGGTTTCGTACCCTACCATAATCTCTTCGTTCGTTCTCCGCTATTAGTGACTTTGGAGTGACTCTTTGTTGCATGTTGAGGGTTAGTTATGTGATCCAATTATGTTAGTACTGTTGAGGGAACTTACACTAGCGAAAGTATGAACCCTAGGCCTTGTTTCCTAGCATTGCAATACCGTTTATGCTCACTTTTATCACTTGTTACGTTGCTGTTTTTATAATTTTAGATTACAAATACCTTTATATACTATCCATATACCACTTGTATCACCATCTCTTCGCCGAACTAGTGCACCTATACAATTTACTATTGTATTGGGTGTGTTGGGGACACAAGAGACTCTTTGTTATTTGGTTGTAGGGTTGCTTGAGAGAGACCATCTTCATCCTACGCCTCCTACAGATTGATAAACCTTAGGTCATCCACTTGAGGGAAATTTGCTACTGTCCTACAAACCTCTGCACTTGGAGGCCCAACAAAGTCTACAAGAAGAAGGTTGTGTAGTAGACATCAGATGCTTTTGTGCAGTTCCATTAAAATTGACCTGAGCATCCCTGATGGCAAAGATATTGAAGAAGTGTGATTAGATAGTAGTATTGGCACTAGTTCATGAGACATAAACTCATCACAAGTAGAAGCCGATAGAAGTAGAGAAAGATCGACATGGAGATGGAGCTACGACAGTGGAGCAAGCCGACTCCAAAAGGAATATGGACTACCTGGGACGTCGGGCTATAGCTAGAAGGGCGGTTGGGACGCGGCATCGGCCCATACCGCGGTGACCCCCGATTGGGACGCACCGACTTTGGGTTTTCTCCCTCGCTGATGTCGACCGCGTCTACGCAGAACATTGTTCCCTTCCCCCAGTTGCGAGATCAGGCCCGTCATTCTACGCTTGTGAAGAGAGCAACCTAAACAAGTAGGCTTGTAGCTTAGGCTCCTGCTAGTGTATATATAGTGGTTTTCTTTTTCTCTCCATATCAACCATTTTATATTGCGTACGTGTCATTCAAGAGTGAAATGATGGTTGCTTCTTCTGACTAACTTATTGTGTGATTTGATTACTCCTTAGTGGCCCCACACGCACTCCCCCTACATGTATATAACAGTCACACGTACACATGGACGCAAAAACACGCGCGATGCCCTAATGCATGCATGTCCGAGCACATGACGGAACACACACAGTCACGCTCAAGTGCTCAACCTACACGTGCATGCACACACATACTCAGTCAAGGTGAGCTAGTGACCATATAAACACCGGAAAATATATATATTGAGCACAATGAGCGTATTATGAAGTCCACCAGCCGTATTTTTACAAATATACAGTGACAGACAGTGTATTTATCTCGTTTGAAATTAAGCCATATTAACCGGAGAGGAGGCAGTATGGACTAGCATTACTTTGATGTGTCCCGTCAACTTGCCGAATGAGGAGAAGGTTGCAGGACGGGAGAAGCTTGCGCACGGTGGCTCGCAGGACAAGGAGAAAATTTTGACTAATGCAACCTCTCCCTCGCTTAGGCGGTGGACGTGGAACAGTTAATTCGGTGTCAGATTGCCAGAAGCATACACTATACTACTAGTGCTATTATTGTTCGACTTCCCGAATAGGCGAACAGCCAAGCGCAAAGTTTACTAGTACTACTACTATAGTCTATAAAGGTACGTACTATACTAGTACTAGGAACCGGATGGAGGAGCGTCTGCACTCTTATTATAATTTTAAAATGTGATAAAGCAATCTTCAACACATTTGGTTCTCTTCGAGGGTTCTCGCATGTGATAATGGAAGTTGATTGCATGGAACGCTCACCACAATTCTCGCTTAATTCTGGCTCATATCCTGTTACAAATAGTAGCGCTCGGTAATATTTCCTCTTTATTTGTTATTCAGCATGTAAACAGGTCCAAACCTTGCGACGCATCTTCGCGCGAACTGTGCTTGCTGCACTTTGAATGTGGCCAAGAGCTGGATTGATGAAATACCTCACTTCCTACTTCTTTTTTTGCGGGGTACCTCGCTTCCTAGTAACCAGTGTCTTGGCTGATCGTCCTAAGAATGCTTATATATGAATAAAGCTCTCTCGTTTACCCGCAAAAAAGATTAAGCCATATTGACCGGAAAGGATGGAGTATGGACTAGCACTACTTTTTGGTGTTTCCCGTCAACTCGCAGAACAAGGAGAAGCTTGCAGGACAAGGTGAAGCTCGCTTATGCCTTTTGACTAATGCAACCTACCCTCGGTGGACATGCATCAGTCCATTCGGTGTCAGATTGTCAGAGGCATACACTGTAGTACCCAACATGCGGAGTACCATCATTGTTTGAGTTCACGAAGAGGCGAAGAGCCAAGCGCAGTAGTACGAGTAGTACTACTACTAGAACCGCATGGTGGAGAGTCTGTACTCTTATTTTTTATCTCTGATAAAGTACACATTTATTCCGAAGAAGGGCAGAAAATGGCAGCCCAACATGTAATGAATGATATCGATCAACCAACCATGCTCGAATATATCTTGGCCTCCATGCGAGCCCGTCTGTGTGTTCTCACTCCTCGTCTCTCTCAAGGAACGGCGGGTTGGCTCTTTGCCGTCAATTGAGATCGGTTTGCTCACACTCCTGTCCCACATGTCAGTGATATGCCAAGAGGAGGTGTGTTGACCGACTGGCCATACGCGTACTTGGTTTTGCACCTTCATACTACTCCTCCCTCCGTCACAGTTTACAGGGCGCGCTTCATTATGATGCATTTCTCTCAATGCATTTCCACCACCAGAGAGACTTTAGACGTGTTTGGTTTAATGCTCAATTAATTAGGGCGTGGTAACCGCAATCAACTCCACAATTTTCTCTCCATGTACTGTACTACTATGGAGTGGAGTAAGTGCATGCATGTGTGTACCCGGGGTAGAAGCACTGCATGCATGTGTGTACGCATTATTCCCTCTAGTAATAGACGCCGTGCTATAACTACCAATGCTATTTTTCAGGCTGATCGCTAGTCGCCTTGGTCCCATAGATTTTTTTTCTTTTTTTCTGAAGCGCGCTATGTAAACAGTGGCGGATGGAGTAGTATGAGCGGATTCAAAGAAGAGTGTATTGATGGTTGCTTCTTGAGAGCAACTTACAGTGGGAAAGGTGGGGCTTATGATTTGACTGCTCATTACTCACTATTAATGCGGCACAATGACCGGGCTGAGTCTCCCATGCGGTTGTGCACTACCCCCTCGGTTCTTAAATATACTCCGGAGTATTTTTCTTTCTAGAAATTTCAATGAGTGACTACTCAAATATTTGTCTTTTTAGAGATTTCAAATGGACTGGCACATACGGATGTATATAGACATATTTTAGAGTGTAGATTCACTCATTTTGCTCTGTATGTAGTCACTTGTTGAAATCTCTAGAAAGATGAATAGAATATTTAGGAACGGAGGGAGTACACATACGAAGCAAAATGAGTGAATCTACACTCTAAAATATGCCCGTTTGAAATTTGTAAAAAGACAAATATTTAGGAATGAAGGAGTATAATTTTGTGCATGGCACATGGACCCGGATGATGAAGAGGCTTCTGGCAATGCTATCGAGCTTCCATCATTTGTTTACATAATTGACGTACGATACAAATGATTTTCCAGCGACATGAAATTGTACAATGGTGTGAGCTTTCAGCTTTTGTTTCACGTGTCTTGCCATCGATGCTCTTTTGAAAACAATAAAAAAACTAACTTCCTTGCTAATGCATGTCAATTATTAGCAGATCAGAGCTAATAATTACATCACAACTGAAGACAGAGTTGTGAGAAGGTGTTAAATTAAAATTGGTCCATGCTTTCATTGGCAGCAACGTCCCCCCAGCTCTGTCTAAATCAACAAGGCATGTTGGGAAAAAAGTAGCTGTCTGGAGCATGCAACATTCCGATCATTTTGTTTAGTTCCACTAAAATAGAGCTGAGCGTCCCTGTTCCAAAGATATTAAGTGTGATTACAATAATAGAGGACTGCTGATGAAACAATAAACACACAAATAGAAGCCGGTCACCTTTGAAGTCTCTCTTAAGACTAACTAGTTGGAGAAGATTAGGCTCGGAGTTGGATGAGGAGGATAGAGCAAAACCAATCTCCCTTTGTGCAGTCGCACTGAAATGTAGAGACGTTGCCCGTGTGACATTTTAGTACAACTGCACAAAACACTCTTAAGAAAAAAGTGATTTGTGCAGTCCACCAAAAGGTCGCAATAGCAATGAGGTGAAATGGATAGCCTTGTTTGCAAAAAGAGGTAGAAAGGAAACAATTACTAGCCAATAACAGTTGATGACACATGCGACGACAAAAAAGAAGCATATTCCTTGTCCTAAGGGAAGATAACAACACGGTTGTGTATGTCTAAAACGGTGTGAGGACGAGAATGCAATATGGAAAGTACGTCGGACGAGCTACATTTTGGGCAAAGAACTATGGAAGATCCACATGCAGCGACGTGGAAAGACGGGCATTCAAGCAAGGACGGAGGGGATACCTGGAGGTCGTCGGGATGTAACTAGGTGAGCGGCGGCGGGTGGAATCTGCGAGTAGGTGGTGTAGGCCCTGCCGCGCCGGAGCTTGGTCAGAGAGAATGGCGTGTACCGCAGATCGAGATGTGCTGCCTCGGCGCCGTCGAACGGAGAAACGATGCACTTCCTCCCTTTCCCCCGGCGGACGAGATGCGGCTGGATCAGTGACCAATGGTGAGAGAGAGAGAGGCCACCGCACTCCCTTTCCCCCGGCGGACGGGATGCGGCCGGATCAGTGACCAACGGTGAGAGAGAGAGAGGCCACCGCAGCCATGTGTGAGATACTCTAAAGAGCGACAAACCAGGCAGGCGGGCTCCATTGTATATAGTGAGCGGACTACCTTTTTCTCCATAAAAATCGTTTTATATTCTGTGTACGTGCCATTGAGCGCTATAACTTTATTTAAAAATAATGCAGCAACGCGTCAAGTCGAACTTTGTTTCGTGCACGCGTGGTACACGACCTCCCTAGGTAAACAACCGCTATAGGCGTTCAAATTAGCACGTGGGCTGCCATTTCGTAAAGAAATGAGCTTCACCGTGTACCCGCGCGGGTGTGGTTGGGCATGAAGCGTGAGTATGTGCACGGTGCACCTATTCTCTTCTTGTATACGTACACCACCTACGTGGGGTTGTGTGAGAGAGATACAAACCTACAGAGATATAGTGTGTGGG
>NC_041386.1:357915394-357918415 GCF_002162155.2 Triticum dicoccoides | reverse complement strand
GGGGGTCAATCAAAAAATGTAACATATGCAATGTGTGTGAAATAGAGTCCTGGATATAACATATATATAGAGGGGGCGATCCACGAGAAGAGAGTGGAGGTATCATTGGCTTGAGGTGTCCATAGAATCGAAGAGAGGGATGATGTGTGTGCGTCGCGCGCGATCGATAAAGAGTGCCATCGAATTTGTGTGTGCCCACGTCAAAGATATAGTGGTTGGCCTACTAGAACGTGAGATGGGACATGTGCAGTTTGTCTCTGTGGCATGGATACCTACCTGCAACGCTCGACTATCGGTGTGTGGTGGGGGAAGAGGGAGGCCCAATTAACTTTAGAGGTGCAATGGCTGGTATATGTGTGGAGGAGGAGAGAGGCCTACCTCATGTATTAAGGAGATCGATCTGCCTCATGTATTAAGGGAGATCGATCGGCATCCATGCATATGTGCAGGAGAGGAATAAGGTTGGGAGAGAGACAGAGCTAGAGTCTTGGAGGGGGTGGTAGTGGAGTTGCTTCTAACAAATGGTGGGATAGGCTTGCTAGACAAACGGAGGGCACGCCCGCAATATCAATAAGAGAGGAGATGGCTGCTTGTTGTCTGTGCATGTGCGTGTGAGAGACGGTTCAGGAGGCATGCACGAATGATGAGGGGGGATGATGTGGCTGTCGTAAGCAGACGTAACTACATAGGAAGATCAATCACCCTTTGTTAGAGAAAGGAGAGACATAAGTTGTGAGGTACGTCGATCGATGGGGGGGTAGTTAAAGTCGACCTAGGTATATGTTGGGAGATCGACTGGTATACATGCATGTGTGTGTTAGAAGCAAATGAGGCACGAGGATAAGGATAGAGAGAGAGGGATGCATGTAGGAGGTGGTATGAGGCATACTATATCGAGGGGGGAGGAGTGTGCAAGTACGAGAACGATGAACAGAGTGGTGGGAGTGAGGCATGGACGGTGACAAGAGAAGAGGGGAAGCTTGTGTTTGTGCTAGGCACACCTGGTTAAAGAGGCATATCGATCGATGTGTGCCGTAAAGAAGGAGTTGGGGGGCCTACACACACCGTGGGTGAACGACCTAAAGTGAAAAGACGAATTTGCGCGATGGAGCTAGAGAATGCCGAGGGAGGGTGATAGAGATGCGGGCGTGTGCATGCACAAGAGAAAGTTAGCGCTAGCTACAAAGATAAGAGGGTTGTGTGGGTGTAAAAGACGAATAGAGATCATATATACTTCATTATAAAAAGCGAATTCGGATATTTGAAGAATTTATCATAGTGTTTCAAACCGACGCATGTGTGAATATATATAACAGTGATACACATGGTCTGGTTATGAACATGTTATAATACATTTACTATATTTTATCTCTACTTTTATAAAAAACGGAGTTGTTGATGATGGTGTGCCTGCCATCCTGCATTATAGGCCGTTCGATTTATATCTGGCGGATAGCAAGGAAACTATGATGGTTGAAGTTGGCAACAATCATGATTGTAGATTCTTACTAAAATAGAGACACGAATTCAAGTTTATTTCGAATTGCAGCAGTAGTATAGACATTTGGAATGCACTAAAATGTTGGTATGAGTAGGTGACATGCATTATACAACAAGCGAAAAAATTAATCGGACATAACATGGATTCATACTCCCTCCTTCCATCTATATAGGGCGTAATGAGATTTTTAAGACCGCCTTTGACTATTGACAAGATTAATAGTACATGACATGCACAATGTGAAAATTATATCATTGAAAGAACCTTTCACAGATGAATTTAATGGTGTGCTTTGTGTAAGTTGCACGTCCTATATCATTGCTCTAATATTTGGTCAAAGTTAGCATCAAAAAATGCATTAGGCCCTATATAGATGGAAGGAGGGAGTAGCTTTGAATAGCATTTGTATAGTAAAACGGGGCAAGACTCTCTCTTTGTGTGGTGTGAATAGTTTTATTTTTTTTATTTTATTTTTGGTTGAGGGAAGTGCGAATTGATTTCATACGTACAAGTACAATATTACTACACGTTAGGCTTGTCCCTAAAATTTAACTCGCGTCTTGTTATATCACGAAAATTCAGATATCGTGCTCCCAAAACTGGCACCTTCACAACCCGCGCCTTGCTATCCCGAAATTACAACACGCGCGAAAACTCCCTCCAGCTGCCAAATCCCGACACGCGAAATCCCCCTTCTAACCCTGAGCCAAAAGGGCCGCTAGTTCAAATCGGTGGGGGGTACTTTTGTAACACACCCTACATTTTGGACAAGCGCGTCCCTAAGTCATGCTTCACCCACTCCCATCGCCCCCGTTTCGCCAGTCGAAATACCATGCCGCCATAACCTCTCCGCTCCAGCCGCGAAACCCCACCCTCCTCCGTCCGCCACGTCACCACTGCCTAGCCAGAGCCTCTTCCCCGACGACGTCGTCCACCGCAACAGCTCGACGTCCCTCGTCCACCTCCCCGGATGAGGATCCGTCGTCCATCTCGCCATCCTGCCGGTTCAGCCGCCGCGTCCGCCACCTCCAAGGAGCTGCTCTGATGATCGCCTCGTCTATCGCGGCTGCTCCATCCCCACAGCACCACCTTAACCTGCTCCACCGGAACCGCAGCATCCTCACCGACTCCTCGGACGAAGCCGAGGCCTACTCGGCACCACCAAAGAGGTTGTACACTCATCGCATCGCACCTTCTCCTTAACTCGACCTCCCGGCGGCGACGATGCTCCATCCCGCACCCCCATGGAGCGGCTACCTTGAAGCCAGCGCCGCAGGCGACATCTCCATGGTGGCTCTCCGCCAGTGCGAGGCCCCTTCGGCGGCATCGTCCATACCAGCCGGATCTGTTGCTGCTACTCCGGCTCTCGCTCGCTCGCTCGCGCTGCTGCTGCTCCGGCTCTTGCTCGATCGCTCGCTCGCCCAGCTGCTGCTGCTGCTCTCCCCCTCGCTCGTGCTGCTGCTCTGCTCCGATTAAGCCACACTTCAGTCGACTGAATCGAATTTTCGGTCAGTCGATTT
>NC_041386.1:357891903-357915179 GCF_002162155.2 Triticum dicoccoides | reverse complement strand
TCGCCGGAGAGGTACCCCACTATCTATCTTAGGGTTCAGGGTGGGGGCGGGGGGGCTAGAGTGCTGGCTGGGGCGGCGGTGGCGAGTTGATTCGGGGCGGCGAGGCGGTGCTGGGGCCAGCGGTTCGGCCGGTGGTGGCTGGCGGCTCAGGTGGGTGCAGGTTGAAGATGAACTGCAGGCCCTCCCTAAACTACATGTCAAGTGCCTTTCTGCTACCATTGCGTTCAGTTTCGACAATAGTATTCAGATTCTTCAGTTTCGGCAGTTAAGTTCAGAGTCAACAGTTTTTACCTCATCTGTTGTAGTCGGGTGGTTTTTGGTGATGTTAATTTTACATCGATTTTACATCATCTATTGGATATGCTATTAGAATCCCACTTGAGATTGACGATGTATGTCTTGTGCTGCTTCAGCCTTGACGTCTTACGGGTCACTGGAGCTGCTCCAATGACTGAACGATCCGTCACAACAGAGCAGTGCCTTGGACGCCGTCTACAGATTCCTCAGATCTTCCTCCACACCTCTGATAGCCACCTCTGCCTCAACTGCTTCAACGACCAACCCAATGATGCTGAGGTCGACACGGCTACGGCAAAGATGTTGTACACTTGTAGCATCACTTATTATTACACATTCACGTCGATCCATTAGGGATATTTTGGTTCAACGGAAAAACATCGATCCACTGGTTGTTACCATCACTCTAAATTTCTGCATGCTCTCCTTACATAATCTCACCATATATTTTTCGTATGCATGTCCGATATTGTACACAGTCATGCTGAACATGTAGAGAAAAAGAGAAGAGTTTTGCGCGGTAATACAATGTCATGCAGACATCGCTCCATTGCAGGTTCAATGGCAAACCCTCCCCACCCCTCTCCAGATTGTAATCCAGAGGAAGATATCTGTTATGAGGCGGTTTCAGAAGCCGCTGACCACTCCTATTTACCCCCCAAGGTGTTTTCTCTACCTTGGCATGATGATGTTAGTCATATCATGCATATGTTGCCTTGCAGTGCCTACTTTTGACATCATATATGTCATCTGCTTAGTTTAGACATGTTCTGTAATGCCACCTGTTTAGTTTCTATATCATATATGGGAATTATGCAATCTCATGTCTTTTAGCCATCCATAATATATGTGAAATGTGCAATGCCATCCTGTTTAACCAGGCATCATATATTTGAATGATATCTTGCCCATCCTTTTCTTCATTACATTTCCATTTGTCAACAATGTGTGTACATTAAACTACTCTTCCTGTGAATCAGCCATTTGGGTGGGAGATGGAAAAATCTGGAGTGAAAATAAGGCCTTCAGAGCAGATAGTGCTACCTGTCGAAGCAGATCTCTTGTTGGGTCTCGATAGCTCCTCAGAGATGGATTCAGAGACAGATGACCAGTCCTATTCCCCCACTGAGGTGTATGCTCTAACTTGGCACGGTTATACTGCTCATATCATGCATACGGTGTCTTGCATTGCATAGTTTAGACATCATATACACAATATTCAACACCATGTTCTTAGTTCAGACATCATATCGAATGCCCTCTGTTTAGCATATAAATCACATATGTGAATTAAATGATGCGATCCTGATTACTTAGATAACATATAGGTGAATTATGTCATGTGATCCTGTTTACTTATTCATCATATCTTTCAATTATGTTATGCTATGCTATCCAGTTTAGATAGACATCATATATGTGAAATTATGTCATGCTCTCCGTTTTAGTTAAACAATATACATGTCAACTATTCCATGCCCTCTTTTTTCCACACTATCTATTGCATCTGTCTCTCATACAATGTCTGTACATTCAACTATGTTTCCTGTTTATCACCCATTTGAATTGGAGCGGGTGATGCCAGTATCTAATAGACTAAAAACACGGTCTTCAAATAAAATAGTGCTACCTCTTGGTGGAGATAGCACCCCGGTTGTACATGCACAAGAACCAGCCCTACCACACATAACCCAAACTCTCGCAGATTGTACCCCTACTGCGATGGACAGAGAACCAGCTTCACCCAATCTAACCCCAACCCCAGCCGATAGTAACCTAGTTCCTGTTGACACAACACCATCTCCACCATAGAGCTCCCAAACAAGAGCAGTTAGTAAGGAAGCACCAGTGCCCAAAGGGCTAGTACCATCACGGAGAACCCCAACTCCACTAGGTAGTACGCCTATTCCGGTGGAGGAAGCACAACCAGCTAGTCGTAGTTTAGCATCTATCACATTTGATATTGTTAAATCGTATGTGCGTATCTTCCCATCTTGGAAATATTATACTGAAGATGAAGGAAAATACCAGTTGCAGGTGTTTGTCTAGGAGTTATGTGTAAGTAATGTTATTCATGGCAATTACTTTGCTTCGTCCCATACATCCTACCTCCATGATGGTTATAATACAGCAAATTTTCCCATTTTTATCTATAGAGAAGGACCGATTTGGAAACTCAGGATGAGGTAACCTGTGCTAATACCTCTGCTATCTTCAAGAATGCTTGGTGGCAGTATCGGAATTACCTGAAGAAAATGTACTTCACCGGCAAAGAAACTCATCAAATTCCCTTACGTTCTCCTGAGACAAATTTACTGGACGATGACTGGGAACGCCTTGTTCTGTATTGGTCCCTAACCAAGAATGTGGTAAGGTCTATGAGCTCATTTTCTATTTTTAAGTATTATATTCTTGCGTCTTACTGTACTTTGTTCATGTACAACAAGTGCCTAAACCTGAAGAACAACTGTTCTAATTTAAGATTCCATTGCTATCATAGTTCAAAAAAGCGCTAGGCATTAATTGTGCGTTTTGCCATTGCCTTGCACTTTACTGACCAAATCGCATGCTTATGCATAGTTATGCATAGATTATGCGTAGTTATGCGCAATGCGTTTTGCCAATGCCTACAACCTAGGCGCGCTTAAGCGCTCGCTTAGGCGCGCCTTTTTTAACTATGATTGCTTTGCTCTTGTATCACGGTATTTACTCATACAAACTTATTATTAAATTAAAGGATCCAATCGAAACTCCAATGGCACAACAGGTATGTTCACGCATGTTTCTTTAACAAGTTTGCTCTTATCAATAGCTCTGTTGATTTCAATTTCAATTGTGTATATAGTTGACTCATATCATGCACATTACTAGCATCACAAAAAAGCCAATAGTGTTGTTGTACATGTAGACCCGTGGTACCCATATGAAATCTTGTTGTGCCGTGTAGTTTCCCACGCTTTGTATTCTTTCCCTGCTGCTTTGTCTTCAACTGATATGATTTGAACCGTGTCTCTATTTTGATTTGGCAAGACAATGCCGTGACCATAGGACATAGATATATGTTTGTTTGATGCTTTTATTATGTACTAGTACTTGGCAATAGAAGACTTGGTAGTTTAATCCTGTCCACTTTACTAATGAACTGGTTCACTGAAATGAGTTTCATATACTAGTACATGCTAAACTTGTTATGTGTCTGCTTGTTTCTTCTTTTAGAATGCTGACAGAATATTGGGGAAGAGTGCCTTATTAAGCAATGGTAAAGGAAGTAATGCAGATAAGGTTCAGGATAGTGACACATCCTTGTTGGTCTCGAACAAAGCTGATAAAACAGCTAAGGTAGACTATCTTGAAGACAGCGAGACAACCCCAAAGTCCTGTCTTGGTTTAGTGTTTGAGTTACTGGACACTACCGCTTGCACAAGCTATTCAAACTCACTGTCTGGATCAGTTCGATTTCTTGAGTCTCAACTACAAGCTGAAAGACATCGATCAGCTGTGCTGTGACACGAAGCGGAAGGACTGCGGAAGTCCCTGGAGCATTCAGATGCATACTTTCTGGTGCAACAGCAAGCATTGGAGGATTTTAGCGCCAAACAGGACAAAGCTAGTCAGCTTGCTAAGCTTATTGCCGGCACAGTGGATACCCAGGATAACGTTTCTTGAGCTCTTCTGAAGTTGTTTCAGTTATGCTCTTGTTTTGCTGCCACGTTTATTTGCACTGGTGGCCAATTTTGACGGCCAGTGTATGTAATGTGCTGCTTTGTTCCCTATATTTGCACTGGTGGCAAACTTTGATGCCCAATGGATGTAATATGTGTAATAGCGGTAATAGGCTAGCGTTAATTGCTTGCTTATTTATTTCCTTATTGTCTTGTTTAATTGTTTGCTTGTAGTCACTACAGTTCTTTTTCTGTTTTTTTCTAGTGGCCACAATAGCCTATTTTTGGTAACTAGGCCAAAATCATCATGGCAACACACGGACTATTGTAACCATGGGCCTCCTGCAGGCCGTATGATCCATGGGCCTTCGTCTGGCCATAGGATCCATCGGCCTTCTATACGGGCCTTAGGGTCCATTGGCCTTCTACGGGCCGTAGGGTCCATGGGCCTTCTACCGGCCGTATGATCCATGGGCCTTCTACAGGCCGTACTTTCCATGGGCCTCATACGGGCCGTAGGATCCATGGGCCTTCTACGGGGCGTATCATCATTTCGCCAATCATGGGCCGTACTATTCGTGGACCATAACGGGCCGTTAATAGGCCGTATTTGATAACTCTATGAAAACAGCCCAACGGTTTTTTTACATGAAAACGGCCCAACGTATTTAACGGTCTGCAAACGGGCCGACTGTAACGACGGGCTGAATTTGGCCCATAAGCAGAAAATGACAGTAATGGGCCGTATGTAACCGAATGCTGCAAATGAGCCCAAGAATCAATGGCCCCTGAGAAGGCCGAAAGATAACTTGGGCTGGAAACGGTCCAATGGAATAATGGGTCGTTAATGGGTATAAAGTGATACACTGTTCATTACGGGCCAGTTTCACCACGGGCCATTAATGGGACAAGAGTTACAAAGGTGCTCATATGGGCCGAAAGAAGTCATGGGCCACACATGGGCCGGAAGTTAAAATGAGTTGAATCATATTGGACGGCCCAGATGACGCTACTGGGCCTAATTCGGATAGGGCGTAACGGGCCTTGGGTCAGCGGGTTATAAATGGGCTATATGCGAACAGGCCATTAACATGCTTTCCGTGGGCCGGCCCGCCACCTTTTGACCAAGTCAAACGGGCCGGCCTTTTCACAGGAATGGGCCTTTGTTGGGCCGTGCCACGTGTCGCCATATCATAGGCGCCTTCGGTCCAATGAGCGGATGACATCTGTCCCAACGGTGAGCCGACACGTGTTTCCTCCAGCCAATGATGATTTTACACATGGAAAATCCCCATTGGTCGGGGCTGTTAATGGGTTATCTGTAACACCCTCGATGCGACTATATCTCCCACGTGTCGAGGCACGACTTAGAGGCATAATCGCATTGAAGGCATATGTCGCAAGTTAGGCAATCTTCACAACATCCCATGTAATATAGATACTAAAAGGGGAGATAACATAGTTGGCTTACACTCGCCACGTCAATCAAGTACATAAATAACATTACATCATCCAAACACTCATGGCCCGACTACGGCGCCAAAATAAAAGATAACCCAACATGCGACACGGTCCCGATCACCCCCAACTGGGCACCACTACTGATCATCAGGAAAGGAAACATAGTATCGTTGAGAGTCCTCGTCGAACTCCCACTTGAGCTCAAGCGCGTCACCTGGAGCGGAATCATCAAGCCCTGCATCTGGTGTAATAGTAATCTGTGAGCCACAGGGACTCAGCAGTCTCGCACCCTCGCGATGAAGACTATTTAAGCTTAATAGGTATGGCAAGGTAATTATATGTGGAGCTGCAGCAAGCGACTAGCATATGCATGTGGTGGCTATCCTGTTTGCAAGAGAGAGCGAGAAGAGGAGGCAAAGCGCGAACGCATAACTAAAGAGGGCAACCTGCGGCAAGCATTACTCCAACACCATGTCCACTTCCCGGACTCCGCCGAGAAGAGGCCATCACGGTAACACACTCAGTTGATTCATTTTAAATAAGTTAAGGTTCAAGTTATCTACAACCGGACATTAACAAATTCCCATCTGCCCATAACCGCGGGCACGGCTTTCGAAAGTTTAAATCCCTACAGGGGAGTCCCAACTTAGCCCATGACAAGCTCTCACGGTCAACGAAGGAATAGACCTCCTCCCGAGACGTTCCGATGAGACTCGGTATCTCGGTTCTTCAAGACACTTCGACAGGTTAAAACAAGACCAGCAACACCGCCCGAATGTGCCGACAAATCCCGATAGGAGCTGCACATATCTCGTTCTCAGGGCACACTCAGATGAGACTAGCTACGAGTAAAACCAACCCTCAAGTTTCCCCGAGGTGGCCCCGCAGGCAGCTCAGTTGGACCAACACTCAGAGGAGCACTGGCCCGGGAGGGTTTAAATAAGATGACCCTCGGGCTCCGGAAACCCAAGGGAAAAAGAGGCTAGGTGGCAAATGGTAAGACCAAGGTTGGGCATTGCTGGAAAAACTTTAATCAAGGTGAACTATCAAGGGGTTCCCATTATAACCCAACCGCGTAAGGAACGCAAAATCCGGGAACATAACACCGATATGATGGAAACTAGGGCGGCAAGAGTGGAACAAAACACTAGGCGAGAGGCCGAGCCTTCCACCCTTTACCAAGTGTATAGATACATTAAGATAACAAGATAATATAATGATATCCCAACAAGTAAATAAATGTTCCAACAAGGAACGGTCTCCAATCTTCACCTGCAACTAGCAACACTATAAGAGGGGCTGAGCAAAGCGGTAACATAGCCAATCAACGGTTTGCTAGGACATGGTGGGTTAGAGGTTTGACATGGCAATTTGGGAGGCTTGAAAGCAAGTGGTAGGCATCATAGCATTGGCATAGCAAAAGAGCGAGCATCTAGCAAAGTAAAGATAGTAGTGATTTCGAGGGTATGATCATCTTGCCTGCAAAGTTGTCAGAGTTGACTAGATCCTCAAAAGAAAACTCAACGGGCTCCTCGTTAGTGAACTCGTCTCCTGGCTCTACCCAAACAAGACAAACAAGCAAACGGAACACAATCAACCACGTGCAAAGCTCAAACAATATGATCAAGGATGGTATGCTATGCGGGATGCGATGTGGGATGCATATGGAAGATTTGACAGGGAATGCAAGTATCTGGCCTCAACTTGGGAATCCAAGTGTTCCACTGGAAAGATGAGATGAAATCTCTTGAAAACTATATAAAGAACGCCGGAATCGGAGTTACGGTTTGGAAATGGCAAGCAATTCAAATATGACCACGTTCTGCGATTTACAGCAAGTAGCCATCGAAATGCAATAAGATGAACATGCTACATCATTAAAACATGACAACAAGATACATGGCAGGGATGCATTCATGATGCTTAACAAAAGTCTAGCACTGAGTGAAAGTGCGTTATATCGACTAGAGGGGGGGTGAATAGGCGATTTTTATGAAAGTCTTCAAAACATGGGAGTTATGAAGACAAACAGCGAAGATTTTGCCTATTACTATGTAGCAGAAGTTAGATTACACTAGGCAAGCCATGGTCAAGTATTCAATAGAGTGAAAGCACAAAGACAAACAGCTGCAGTGTAATAAGGATCAGGTAGGAAGAAGTTATGAAGCCAAACAGATCATACATTCACGTTGTGAAGACAAAAGATAGAGCAAGCATGCAATGGCTTCACAATGAGTAACAGTAAGAAAAAGGAAGTGAAGATGAAACCGGTGACTCGTTGAAGACAATGATGTGTTGGACCAGTTCCAGTTGCTGTGACAACTGTACGTCTTGTTGGAGCGGCTAGGTATTTAAACCTTAGGACACACAGTCCCGGACACCCAGTCCTGAACACGCAGCTCAGGACACCAAGTCATCACCGTATTCTCCTTGAGCTAAGGTCACATAGTCCTTGCCCAATCACTCTGGTAAGTCTTCAAGGTAGACTCCCAAACCTTCACAGACTTCGTTCACTGGCAATCCACAATGTCTCTTGGATGCTCTGAACGCGACGCCTAACCGTCTGGAGGATTCACAGTCCTCAAGTGTAATAAGTCTTTAGATCACACAGACAAGAAGACTTAAGTGATGCCCAATGTTCTCTGGCTCTGGGTGGTTAGGGATTTTCTCCTCGCTAGGAATTTTCTCTCAAAGGCTTCGAGGTGGGTTGCTCTCAAACGACAAAAGCCGTGCACTGAAATCTGAGCAGCCCACCGTTTATGGTTGTAGGGGGTGGGCTATTTATAGCCACTTGGCAACCCGACCTGATTTGTCCGAAATGACCCTGGGTCACTAAGGAACTGACACGTGTCTCAACGGTCAGATTTCAAACTCTCATGGCAACTTTACTTGGGCTACAAGCAAAGCTGACTTGTCAGGCTCTAGACAAGATTCGCTCTCATTGTCTTCACTCGAAGACATAGGTTTTTGGTTTAGGCATCACTTCAGTCATTCTGACTGGTTCTCCTAGACCCCACTTAACAGTACGGTGGTTCCTATGACTCAACACAAAAGAAAAGGAACTACGAAAGATCTAAGTCTTCGAGCTCCATAGGCTTCATAACGTGTCTTCTTTTGTCATAGTCTTCAATGTGAATATCTTCATATACCACCTTTGGCTTCAATGTCTTCATACATTTTTAGGGGTCATCTCTGGTAGTAAAACCGAATCAATGAGGGACTTCTACCTGTGTTATCCTGCAATTCTCACAAACACATTAGTCCCTCAACTAGGTTTGTCGTCAATACTCCAAAACCAACTAGGGGTGGCACTAGATGCACTTACAATCTCCCCCTTTTTGGTGATTGATGACAAACTAGTTGAAGTTTTCAACGGGGAATATAGTCTGTGAAATTGTAAAGGATAAGGAATTGTCTTCATAAGTTTCAAGGGTCCCCCTGAAGATGTGCATATAAGTTAATTTGCTTTTGGAATGCAAATGCACATGGCAGGTTGTACTTGTGGAGATCCAATTCAGCTTATGATGACAATCCACTATGCATGTGAAAGTATATGAAGATAATGACATGCATAATGGAAAATGGACGTCTGCAGAATGAGATAAGTGCGGAATTTATCGTCGCACATGCGGAATTTATCTTCGCAAACAGGGTGGCAAACAAGTAGCAGACGACCATCGAGTTTTAGTGTTACAACTCAAAGAACGAAATGAAGCAAAAACGAGAGTTGTAAGCACGAAGCAAAATATAGCAAAACATAAAGCACCCGCCCATATGGACCCGCTTGAAGACTATCGACCCATATGCTTCTCCCCCTTTTGTCAGCAAGGACCAGAAAGGTTTGAATACATAGAGTGTCTACTCGTTCCTAGGAGCAGCAGGGTCGTTGGAGGTGTTTGGCGGTGCAGAAGAGCTTGAGGTGCTGAAGCAGGTGGCGGTGATGTAGCATCGTCTTCTTCATCAATGATTCTGGCAGTGACTGTGGCAGCAGATGAAGAAAACTCAGAGTCTTCAAGTGATGGTGTGTTGAGCATCACAGCCCTTCTAGGAGGTGTGGTGTCAAACTTGAATCGCTCAGTGAAGCCATCCTCTTCAAGTTCAGCTTCAGTACACATCATTGATAGCCCTTTCCATGTACGACGACATGTTTCATGAGTGACGAAAGCATTCTTGGTGGCAAGATTTCGAAGACGATTAACATCCACCAAGAGGCTTTTCATCTGACGGTTTAGCCAGTCGTGATGCCTATCTTGTTTTTGATGAAGGGCCACTAGAAGCTCTCGGTTATTGAGAACACGAGCGCGCTTCTTGGGTCTGGAAGCAGTTGCACTATCAGTGGCTTCAGTTGAAGCAGGGTGTGGCGCACGTGTAGTGCCAGCCAAAGGATACACCCTAGAGATGGCTTCAACACCTTCATCGTTTTGAGTGAAGCTATGGTGTTCTGCATTCTGAAGACTCAAAGGTTGCTTGGCAGGCTCAGGATATATAGCTTCAGCAAAGGTATCCACATCTGGCAAGAAGATCTGATGGTTGCGGGCTGAGGGCTGATATGAGATCGCAGAGTGAAGCTTGATCAGTCTCATTACCCAAGGAGCATAGAACTTTAAACCAAACAGATCTGAGCCTGATGCAGCGAGTTGGCGTATGAAGAAATCCTGTGCGTTGAAGCATTTGCCATGAAGGATACAGAATATCAGAGTCTTCATTGCACCCTCGATCTTGGCATTTGGAGAGTGCCCTTTAATAGGCCAGAGAGTCCGCCGGATAATGTGATAGATTGTTCTGGGCAGGTACTCAAAGTCTTCAACGAAGAACTCTGTTGGATAAGGAGCATCGTGGGGAAATGGCTTCATCATGGAGAGCATCTGACTCATATTTGGTTCAGGCCTCTGGAATATGCTCTCAAGAGCTTCAGTGTGTAGTGGACACCCTTCCTCGAAGAGTTCGCCAGGAGTGGGCAGGCCGGTGAGCTCAATGATATCGAATGCATTGGCTTCGTGATGGACATTGCTGGTCATCCACTCCAGGGCCCAAGTCTTCGGATCTCTGTTGTATCCTTTGATGTGTAGGGTGGCATAGAATTGCAACAGAAGCTCTTCATTCCAGTGCTCTTCATCAGTTATAAACTGCAGCAGACCCACTTGCTTGAAGCAACCCAGTGCTTCCTCTAAGCAGGGCAGACCAGCAATGGCTTCAACATCAAGGCGCTTGTGCGGGAAGATGCGACCTTGGTTGTATAGGATGCATGAATAGTAGCTGCGCTGAGGATAGCTCCAGAACCTATCTGATGAAATCCTTTCCCTTGAATAGGGGTTCTTGGAGCTGTTGAAGAACGTATTGTTTGCCTTGAAGCTATTGATGTCAAAGGAGCCAGGTGCTGATGCAGGACCTGGGAACCTTGGCAGCCTTGGGACTGGCTTCTGGACATGAGGCCTGTGCTCAACATGGTAATCAAATTGAGGACCTGCAGCAGACTCAGGAACAGAAGTGTCTGGATCAGTAGCTTCGCTGTCTGCTGAAGCTTTTGGTGAGGAGGGCTCCACGTTGGCTTCAGTGTTGGTTGTGGCAGCCACAACATCTTCAGCCTCCGCTTGACTAGCTGGAGGGTCAGTCACAAGCACGTTCTCCTGGAGAACTGCTTCTTGGTGGAGCATAGGAGTAGGCTCTTGTGGTGCGTCTTCTGCGGCTGATGCAGCCGGAATGTCTTCAGCATAGACTTGAGGCCTTGGACCTTTGTGAAGCCTGCGGAATGCAGACGACGCCTGTGGGGTTGGAGTGGGCTGGGCCTCATTGTCTTCTTCCTCTTGAGGGTGATCCGCCCATGACACATCTTGTGCAATTGGCGTCAGAGGACGACCAATGCTGATGAGCTCGCTTTGTTCATACTGAGGAAGGGTTGTATCATCTTGTACATTGTCCTGATGACCAATGTCTTCAGCAGCAATGGGGTTGGCTGCTGGTATGTCTTCAGCTTCAGGAGCCTCTGTGGAAGCAGGCTCATGAACTATCAGTTGTCGTTCTGCGTTGGGGTGAACCATAGAGATAGGTTCAACTATCAAGGGCTCTACGGGAGCAGCCCGAGATTTCTTGATCTTCCGCTTCTTCTTGCTGGGGGCAGTAGGAGAGGCTTCAGAGCTTTTCCTCTTCCTGGCTTCAGCCTCAGCAGTTCTTGTCTTCTTGAGCTCTGAAGCTATTGACCGGCTCTTTGGCTTTGAGCCAGTCGTTGCAGTTGGGAAGACAATTGGAACTGCTTCTTGCCTAGGTGCCTCTGGTTCAGCCATAGCAGGCTTCTTGTTCTTCTTTGCGGCCATCTTGGGCTCGGTGCCAGGACGCCCAAGCGCCTTGCGCTTCTCAGCCTCATTGTAGGCTTGTACACATCTTTCAGCCAGAGACTTCATCCGCTCACGTGAGCCCTGAGCTTCTGCGCGCTTCTTCAGAAAAATTTCCTTGAGCTCATGCAACATGGTCTTGAAGCTCTTCACTTCTTGCATGCTGAGCTTGGCCATATTCTTCTTGAACTGAGCCTTTTCATGATCAATTTTCTGCTTCAGTTCAACAATGCGCTGGGCAATGGCAAGTTCTGAAGCAATTGCGCCTTGGAAGGCGACGCTGAGGCCAACAGGCAGCTGCAGATCTTCGAAGCTGATGTTTGGTGTGGCAAACCATTCGTCAATGAAGTTGTGTATGATGGCGACATCAAATAGAGGCAAATTGTTGAAGATTTCAACTTCTTCTTTGCTCTTGATGAGCTGCTCTAGAGCGTCATCTCCAAGATCTTCATCACTTGACAGATCAATGGCTTCGCTGCGCAGAATGGCAGCAGCTGTGAGCTCTTTGCCGGTGTGTGGCTGAGGCACCTTGGCCTTCTGGGGCTTGGAGACGCGGGATACGTCTTCAGACTGCACACTGTCTTCAGGAGGTGCAGTTGCCAATGGCTTCGCCCTTGAGATTTTTGATGAAGGGGCTGGCTTTGAAGCTTTTGGCTTCTTCGACTGCTTTGGCTTCGGTACAGCAGGAGCTTCATCAGACTCAGAGTCAGCTGGAGGGTCATTCACAGCAGTCCCTTGGACTAAGATGCGGGTGATGAGGCCCTCAAGATTGGCATACGGACCGATGACATTGGGTTCTGCGTAGCGTGTGCCATCTGCCCTTGGTGCTGAGGGACCAGGGTTGAAGTCTAACCCCAACTTCTTCTTGTTCTGCTTCGCTGATTGTTGGGCAAACTGGAAGTTGCACTTGAATAGATTGTCGTCACGACACCAGAGTAGTGACGACGGATGTGCATCATCAGGCTGTGGCCCACGAACCATGCATGGATAGAAGCTTTGGGCAATAGCTTCATCTTTGGACCTGGGTACAAGGTTTTTGTATAAGATGTCTCCCCACGGTCTTTTGATGGCACTTTTCTCAGCATACTCTTGGGTTGTGAAGCGGTATTTGAACCATTGTTCAGCCCAATAGCGTCGAATCCATTGGATTCAGGTCTTGCAATGCCCATAATTCTCTTCACGATCTGTTTTATACATTTCTGCCAGGTCTTCAGATAGATCTTTGGAAGTTCCTTCACGTCGCTGTCTGCCCCCCTTCCTTGCTGCTGCTTCTAAAGCCATAAACTTTAACTTGAAAGGCTTCAAAACTTTCAAAGGCTTCAAAGGCTTTCTTTTGCTGGACCAACAGGAACTGGCTTCAGGAGAATTTATGTGATGCTGTAGGAATTCTGCAAATGAATGCAGACTATGAGAACCGAAGGATTCTCCCACGGACATGTACCTGTGACAGCATTAAGGTGCGAGGGAAGGGGAAGAGGTCATATGCATTCTCAGAAGGTTTTGAAGATTAATCAGTTTAGAAGACATTGACCTCATCGTGCGAAGACATTCACTCATAGATAAGAAGTTGGTTCCAGATTTGTACGAACCCACAGATCAGTACAAGTGAGGAATCTAACTACTTCATGAAGCACAAGTGAATATACTAGGCATGTTATGAGATGCAAATTGAGAGATCTAACTTGTGTGAAGATAAACTTCTTATGGTAGAAAGTGACAGAACCATGAGATCAAAAGGGGCTGTAAAAAGAAGTTTTATTTACCACACTTGGAACTGCTAGATGGAAGTGGGAGATGATGCCGAGCAGTTCAGTCCTCCGTGCCCTAACTTGGCGACGGAAGACACCTACGGCGACGGTGGAGAGAACGATGTCCGCGGTCGGCGTGAGGACGGCGTCGGAGAGGTTGCGGCAGCGAAGTGCTTCGTCGCCGGCGTCGTCGAGAGCTAGCGGTGGCGCTAGGGTTCGTGCGAGGGTGGAAGAAGGAGATAATGACCATGGTAAGTGTGAATTTATAGGCACAGGGGCGGCACTATGCTATTACACAGGTGCCCCTGGAGATTCGCATCTGAGGAACGCGTGGCCTGTTTGCGGAAGTTTGGGGTTTGTTCCACGTCCCACGCACGCCTGGATTGTCGGGCGGTCGTTCCTGTTTCTCCGGATTTTATGTGGAGGAATGAGCATTGAAAACGGACTTTATGGTTGTCTCTATATCTTCTGCTGACAAGGACGCAGTGAAGACATTCAACAGTTTCAATAGAGTGCATATGACTTGGAGAGATAGAATTTGAGATAGAAAGCATAGAGAGATTATGGTCCGATCACATTCACTTAGTTCAAAAGATTCAACCAAGAAGACTTAGCTATAAGTGAATGCTGTAGAGGACAGAACACTAGTATGTATACATCTATATAATCAATGTAGTGAAGATAATCATGAAGACATGTTGAGTTCGAAGCCAAACCAAATGTGAAGATATTGCAAGGTAACGCCATGAGTGAAACACTTCAAAATAGAACGTTTGGTGGTGGCGTTACCCACCGTATAGGAAGTATTAGACCCAGACACGGCGCACAATTATCGTGGCGCTCCGAAGTCAAATTCCACATTAATGTATTCACACTTAGAATGTATGTCTTCATTGATTGAAGATATACTTTACTTTGGGCGTTGCACATCTAAGTCATCATATGCATAAGTGTTAGGATGTGTGCCTGATCACAGGACATTTGAGGATTCCAGGATATTTAGCTCACACCGTAACTTGCAAAATCTCTTCTCATCCAAGGGCTTGGTGAAGATATCTGCCAATTGTTCTTCAGTGTTGACGTGTATGATATCAATGTCTTCCTTCACAACATGATCTCTGAGAAAGTGATGATGAATTTCAATGTGCTTTGTCTTCGAGTGCTGAACTGGGTTGTTGGCAATCTTGAAGGCACTTTCGTTGTCGCAGTAAAGTGGTACTTGCTTCAGATGAATGCCATAATCCTTGAGTGTTTGCTTCATCCACAGAAGCTAAGCGCAGCAAGATCCAGCAGCAATGTATTCAGATTCAGCAGTGGAGAGAGATACACAGTTCTGCTTCTTTGAAGACCAACATACAAGTGATCGTCCCAGAAAGTGACATGTGCCTGATGTAGACTTCCGATCAACTTTGTCACCAGCATAATCAGCATCCGAAAATCCAACCAAATCAAACTCTGAGCCCTTTGGATACCATAATCCTAGAGTTGGGGTGTGATCCAAATATCGAAGAATTCGCTTCACAGCTAAGTGATGCGACTCCTTTGGTGCCGCTTGAAATCGAGCACACATGCAAACACTAAGCATAATATCTGGCCTAGATGCACATAAATAAAGCAAAGAACCAATCATGGAGCGGTATACCTTTTGATCGAACTCTTTACCATTGTTGTCAGGACCTAGATGATGTTTGGCTGGCATTGGTGTTGTGAAGCCTTTGCAGTCTTGCATACCGAACTTCTTCAGGCAATCTTTGAGATACTTCTCTTGAGATATGAAGATGCCATTGCGTTGTTGTCGTATTTGAAGACCAAGGAAGAACTTCAGCTCCCCCATCATGGACATCTGATATTGCTCTTGCATCATATATCCAAACTCTTCACTGTACTTCTGATTGGTGCAGCCGAAGATAGTGTCATCCACATATATTTGGCACACAAACAGTTCACCATCATATGTCTTCGTGAAAAGAGTGGGATCCAGGGAACCAGGTATGAAGCCTTTGCTCTTCATGAAGTATTTGAGTGTGGCATACCAGGCCCTAGGGGCTTGTTTGAGGCCATACAGTGCCTTGTTGAGCTTGTATACCATGTCAGGATGTTTTGGATTTTCAAAGCCAGGCGGTTGTGCAACATACACTTCTTCTTCAATCTTGCCATTGAGAAAGGCACTTTCCACATCCATTTGATATAGTAGTATGTTATGATGATTTGCATAGGCCAGCAGAATGCGTATGGCTTCAAGCCTAGCCACGGGAGCAAATGTTTCATCGAAGTCAATGCCTTCCACTTGAGTATATCCTTGAGCAACGAGACGAGCTTTGTTTCTGACAACTTGACCATGCTCATCTTGTTTGTTGCGGTATATCCATTTGGTGCCTATTATGTTGTGCTTCCATAGATCAGGATGCTTAACCAGTTTCCATACATTATTCAGCTCAAACTGTTGAAGCTCTTCTTGCATAGCTTGAATCCATTCAGGTTCCATGAAGGCTTCTTCAACTTTCTTGGGTTCTGATATTGAGACGAATGCGAAGTGCCCACAGAAATTTGCTAGCTGAGTTGCCCTTGAATGAGTGAGTGGACTAGGTGCATTGATGCTGTCAATTATTCTGTCAATCTGCACTTCATTCGCAACACGAGGATGTACAGGGCGAAGACTTTGCTCTTGCTGATCTGTGTTGTTGTTGGGAGGAATGTCTTCAGGTTGAGTATTGTCTTCATGTTGATCAGGTGCTGAGATGACAAGTTCTTCTTCAGGATGAGCTTCAGAAGGTATAATCTCTCCAGTTCCCATTAGATTGATTGATTCACTAGCTGGAACCTCATCTAGCACATTTGGCAGTTGCTCTCTTTGTGAACCATTTGTGTCATCGAACCGCACATCCACTGTTTCAACCACTTTGTAATGAAAGAGATTGAAGACTCTGTAGGAGTGCGAATCCTTTCCATATCCAAGCATAAAGCCCTCATGTGCTTTTGGTGCAAACTTTGAGGTGTGGTGTGGGTCCTCGATCCAGCACCTTGCGCCAAATACTCTGAAGTAACTGACATTTGGCTTCTTGCCAGTTAGGAGTTCATAAGATGTCTTGTTCAGAAGCTTGTGAAGATAAACACGATTGATTGTATGGCATGCAGTGTCAATGGCTCCAGTCCAAAATTTTCTTGGAGTCTTGTATTCATCTAGCATTGTTCTGGCCATCTCAATGAGTGTTCTGTTCTTGCGTTCGACGACGCCATTCTGCTGTGGCGTGTACGGAGCTGAGAATTCATGTGTGATGCCCAAGGTATCAAGGTATGTATCAAGGCCAATGTTCTTGAATTCAGTGCCATTGTCACTTCTGATGTGTTTTATCTTGGCGCCAAAATTGTTCATAGCACGATTGGCGAAGCGTCTGAAGACATCCTGCACTTTAGTCTTGTAAAGGATTATGTGCACCCAAGTATATCTAGAGTAATCATCAACAATGACGAAGCCATAGAGGCAAGCAGTAGTAGTAAAAGTTGAGTAGTGAGTGGGGCCGAAAAGATCCATGTGGAGCAGTTCGAAGGGTTGAGTAGTAGTCATGATTGTCTTCGAAGGATGTTTTGCCCTTGTCATCTTCCCTGCTTCACAGGCACCGCATAAGTGATCTTTCTTGAACTTGACGCCCTCGATGCCTATGACATGCTTCTTCGCAAGGGTGTGGAGGTTCCTCATGCCAGCATGCCCAAGCCTCCGATGCCAAAGCTAGCATTCTGAAGCTTTTGCAAGAAGACATACTGCAAGTTGTGGCCCTGCTGAGAAATCCACCACGTACAGATCATCTTTTCGATACCCTTCAAACACTAGAGACTTTTCAGATTCCATTAGTACTAGGCAACGATATTTTCCAAACATTACAATCATGTTCAAATCGCAAAGCATTGAGACAGACATTAAGTTGAAGCCAAGGGATTCAACAAGCATGACTTTATCCATGTGTTGATCCTTTGAGATTGCAACTCTACCTAGACCCAATACCTTACTTTTACCAGTGTTAGCAAATGTGATGTGGCTCTTGTCGGATGGACGTAAGGTTGAGTCCATAAGAAGGCTTCTTTTGCCAGTCATGTGATTTGTACACCCACTGTCAATAATCCATTCTAAAGACTTTGAAGACGCTGGTGTCGTACCCTATAGTGCAGTTAGGGGGATAGGCTTCACGAAGAGAATTGTGAAGCAAAAACATTTGACGAACCAGTGGGTTATGAAAACTTAGATCCAGATTAGGACTAATAGGGAGAGTAGCATGTGATTCAGGAACGAAGTACATAATGATGCCATTCGGGCATTTTATCTTGCGCCCTACAAGATTTTTAAGGTCCCCAGCAATAGCGTCAGAAGATTTTGTTTTTCTGCTGGAGACCTTTCCCTGCAAAAGAGAGTTAAGCTTTCTTAACCACCCACATCTTCAAGGGTGGCTTAGAAGCAATAAGTCTAAGTGCAGCATCTGAGAATTTTGGCTTTGAAGCCTTAGCAAACAGTCTTGCAGGGGGACAATAATACTCATAGGAATAAGCAGAATAATTTTTGGTCATATGAACATGATGGTTCGATGAACCGCTCTCATATTCATATGCCTGAGTATGGTTTCCCTGCAAAACATTTGCGTTAGTGTGACTCGGGTGAGTCCTCTGTTTGTATGAAGCCTTTGGACCGTATGAAGCCTTTGGTCTGAGGTTTGTCTTCTTCAAGTGAGGTGTCATGAAGACATTCACAGGAAGATTTTCCAGACACTTTTTTGGAACCCAGATCTTCTTCATAGGCAGTCCATTCCTGCAGTTAGTACCAATGTACCTGGCAAACACTTCACCATTCTGATTCTTAAATAGTTTATAGTTTGCATCAAAGGATTCATCAATAATAATGGGGTTAGCACATGTGAAGCCAGATAAATTGGATGGATCTGCTGAAGGTTCCTTTGCAGCAACCCATGTGGTTTTGGGGTACTGCTCAGGTTTCCAGTAAGAACCATCTGCATTTATTTTCCTTACGAACCCAACACCCTCTTTCCTAGGGTTTCGATTCAGAATCTGCTTCTTGAGGACATCACATAATGTCTGATGTCCTTTAAGACTTTTTTACATCCCTGTTTCAAGCAATGTCTTCAACCTAGCATTCTCATCAGCAATAGCAGTGGTATCCTCAGCAGAGGGGTTAGTTACCACATCAACAGTTGAAGATATTGCAACAGCAGTAGCAGTGGAACATTCAGCAACAGAAGTAGCATTATCACGCTCAATGCATTTAAGACATGGTGGTTCAAATCCTTCCTGAGCGGAACTGATCTGTTCGGCGCGAAGTGATTCGTTTTCCTTTTGAAGATCTTCATGAGCCGCTCTCAATTTCTCAAGTTCTTGCTTCCTTTGAAGATAATCATAGGAAAGCTTTTCATGAGTTGTTGAGAGAGTATCAAGACGATCTTCAAGTTCCTGATACTTAACGTGAAGAACTTTTATGTCTTCAATTAAGGATTCAGATTGAGTCATTTCAGCACCCAACAGATCATCGCTTCTGTCTAACAGTTTTTGAATATGTTCCATAGCTTTCTGTTGTTCAGTTGCAATTTTAGCAAGTGTTTTGTAGCTGGGTTTTGAATCACAGTCAGAGTCATCGTCACTAGATGTTTGATAGCGAGTAGTGCGTGTGTTTACCTTGGCACCGCGTGCCATGAAGCAGTAGGTAGGAGTGGAGTTGTTCTTGTCATTTGCATCAATGTCGGTGATGAAGTCATTGTCTTCAGTGTTGAAATGGACTTGGCGACGTATGCTGTAGCCAGACTCGCAATGCCAGAATCAGACTCCTCCTCAGATTCCACCTCTGCCTCCTCAGAAGCGGACTCCTCCTCTGAATCCATTTCCTTGCCAACAAATGCACGTGCCTTGCCAGATGAGCTCTTCTTGTGTGATGAAGACTTTGAGGAAGACTTGGAAGAAGACTTTGAGTATTTCTTCTTCGTCTTGTCGTCAGAATCATATTCCTTGCTCTTCTTCTTCCTTCTGTTCTCATTGTCCCACTGTGGACACTCAGAGATGAAGTGTCCAGTTTTCTTGCACTTGTGACATGTTTTCTTCTTGTAGTCATGAGTAGAAGCTTCATCATTCCTTGAGCTTGATCGTGAAGATTTTCTGAAGCCTTTCTTCTTGGTGAATTTTTGGAACTTCTTCACTAGCATTGCAAGTTCCCTTCCAATGTCTTCAGGATCATCAGAACTGCTATCAGATTCTTCTTCAGATGAGGAAACAGCTTTTGCCTTCAAGGCACGAGTTCGCCCATAGTTTGGACCGTAGATATCTCTTTTCTCAGAAAGCTGGAACTCATGTGTGTTGAGCCTCTCAAGTATGTCAGACGGATCGAGTGTCTTGAAATCAGGACGTTCTTGAATCATCAGGGCTAGGATGTCAAACGAACTATCAAGTGATCTCAGCAGCATCTTGACGATTTCATGTTTGGTGATCTCAGTGGCGCCGAGGGCTTGAAGTTCATTTGTGATGTTAGTGAGCCGGTCAAATGTGTGCTGGACATTCTCATTGTCATTTCGCTTGAAGCGGTTGAAGAGGTTGCGAAGAACACTGATTCTCTGATCTCTCTGGGTTGAGATGCCTTCATTGACCTTGGAGAGCCAGTCCCAGACCAGCTTGGATGTCTTCAAGGCACTCACACGGCCATACTGTCCTTTTGTCAGATGACCACAGATGATATTTTTGGCAGTAGAGTCCAGTTGAGTGAACTTCTTGACATCAGCAGCAGTGACACCTTCTCCAGCCTTGGGAACGCCGTTCTCGACGACATACCATAGGTCGACATCAATGGCTTCAAGATGCATGTGCATCTTATTCTTCCAGTAGGGATATTCAGTTCCATCGAAGACGGGGCACGCAGTGGAGACTTTGATTATTCCTGCAGTCGACATAGCTAAAACTCCAGGTGGTTAAACCGAATCACACAGAACAAGGGAGCACCTTGCTCTGATACCAATTGGAAGTGCGTTATATCGACTAGAGGGGGGGTGAATAGGCGATTTTTATGAAAGTCTTCAAAACGTGGGAGTTATGAAGACAAACAGCGAAGATTTTGCCTATTACTATGCAGCGAAAGTTAGATTACACTAGGCAAGCCATGGTCAAGTATTCAATAGAGTGAAAGCACAAAGACAAACAGCTGCAGTCTAATAAGGATCAGGTAGGAAGAAGTTATGAAGCCAAACAGATCATACATTCACGTTGTGAAGACAAAAGATAGAGCAAGCATACAATGGCGTCACAATGAGTAACAGTAAGAAAAAGGAAGTGAAGATGAAACCGGTGACTCGTTGAAGACAATGATGTGTTGGACCAGTTCTAGTTGCTGTAACAACTGTACGTCTGGTTGGAGCGGCTAGGTATTTAAACCTTAGGACACACAGTCCCGGACACCCAGTCCTGAACACGCAGCTCAGGACACCAAGTCCTCACCGTATTCTCCTTGAGCTAAGGTCACATAGTCGTCGCCCAATCACTCTGGTAAGTCTTCAAGGTAGACTCCCAAACCTTCACAGACTTCGTTCACTGGCAATCCACAATGTCTCTTGGATGCTCTGAACGCGACGCCTAACCGTCTGGAGGATTCACAGTCCTCAAGTGTAATAAGTCTTCAAATCACACAGACAAGAAGACTTAAGTGATGCCCAATGTTCTCTGGCTCTGGGTGGTTAGGGCTTTTCTCCTCGCTAGGAATTTTCTCTCAAAGGCTTCGAGGTGGGTTGCTCTCAAACGACAAAAGCCGTGCACTGAAATCTGAGCAGCCCACCGTTTATGGTTGTAGGGGGTGGGCTATTTATAGCCACTTGGCAACCCAACCTGATTTGTCCGAAATGGCCCTGGGTCACTAAGGAACTGACACGTGTCTCAATGGTCAGATTTCAAACTCTCATGGCAACTTTACTTGGGCTACAAGCAAAGCTGACTTGTCCGGCTCTGGACAAGATTCACTCTCATTGTCTTCACTCGAAGACATAGGTTTTTGGTTTAGGCATCACTTCAGTCATTCTGAATGGTTCTCCTGGACCCCACTTAACAGTATGATGGTTCCTATGACTCAACACAAAAGAAAAGGAACTACGAAAGATCTAAGTCTTCGAGCTCCATAGGCTTCATAACGTGTCTTCTTTTGTCATAGTCTTCAATGTGAATATCGTCATATACCACCTTTGGCTTCAATGTCTTCATACATTTTTAGGGGTCATCTCTGGTAGTAAAACCGAATCAATGAGGGACTTCTACCTGTGTTATCCTACAATTCTCACAAACACATTAGTCCCTCAACTAGGTTTGTCGTCAATACTCCAAAACCAACTAGGGGTGGCACTAGATGCACTTACACTGAGCTACAGCCAATTCATCCATTAACAGGTTCAAACAAGCATGGCAAAAATGCATATGACAAACAGATTTCAGACTTGGTGAAATTAACACTTGTCTGGAATTTCAGATCAGATAGCACTCTTCGGAGCAACAAAACTATATGCTACATGACCTCAACATGGCAAATTAAAGTATGGCATGGAGCTACTCAAAGAGCTTAACAAAAGTCCCTTAGTAACCTTGAGCCAAAAGGGATCAGAAAATACTATTGCAAGCATGTGAACATGGCAAAAACATAATCAGTTCTCAGACTTAGTGTAAGCTGGAGCATGCTGAAACAGATATCAAGTGGGCATGTTTACGAGCTCGATGCACTCACTACGGGGCAAGTCATGACAAGATAAGCATACATCCATCAAGAATACACAAAATGCAAGCTAGACATGGCAAGAACAATAGCATAGCAAGCACAGATCAACTACAACATCCTTGGCAAAATCGCTAACAAGTAGACAATCTGCCCAGATTCACGAAGTAGTGAAAGTAGAGCTCGATTGAATCAAGCTAGGGTGCTCCATAATTGCAAAAAAGACATGGATGGATATAGAACTACAAGATTAACAAAACATCCTTACTGATCATCCTCAAAAGAGGCACGGATCACTAGGAAACAACATGAACATATGGCCATATGAGATAAATAGCTCAAGGACTTAGTGGAAATGCTAAGTCCCTGAAATCAGCATTACCAAGTGCCTCACTTTGCAAGCTTGTGCTAGTCACCACACACATCACAAAAATACATGGGTTGCACCTCTAGAAAGAGGGAAAAACCCTTAACAAAACATATGTAGATCTCATGGGCATATCATGCACACAATAATCATGGCAAAAATGACAAATAGGTAAATGGAGTAGCAGATCTGACAATTATCTCAAGTAGCCCTCTTCTAACAGCATTTCGGGCATCGCGATGAACTCAAATGAAAATGATGCAATCAGATGAAATAGTGTGCTCTCTAAGACGAACATTTTGCTATGCTATATGCCAAAAACGGAGCTACGGATGCGGAGTTACGATGCAAGGAATAGGAGCATATGAGCTAGGGTTTCGGGCAAAAAAGTCAACCCTCGAGATTTAGATCTCAGATCTGGCACGGATTTCGATGTCCACCGGAATCACTGTTCACCGCCGGAGATGAAGCTCGCCGGAGGTCGTGGCTGCGGTGGCCGGCCGGAGGAAGGACGGAGAGGAGGCGGCGGCGTGCAGGAAGCCGCGGGGCGACTCGGCGCGGCGGCCGAGGTCGGCGAGGCGGAGCACGGCAGCGGAGCGGCGACCACGGCGAGGAGGCGGTGGCCGCCGTGGGCTCCGGGCACCGACGAGGAGGAGCAAGGCGGCGGGGCGAGCCGGGTGGGCG
>NC_041386.1:357889381-357891621 GCF_002162155.2 Triticum dicoccoides | reverse complement strand
GGCGCGGGGGCGTTGAGGCGCCACGTGGTGCTACGCCACTGGTGCGGGGCGGCGGCGCGACTTCGTCCGCCCCGGACGGACGTGTCCGGCGGCGGCGCGAGGGAATTTTTTTAGGGTTAGGGAGAGAGGAGATCCGCGAATTTCGGGAGGGGTCTTTATATAGAGGTAGAGGGAGCTAGGAGAGTCCAAATGAGGTGCGGTTTTCGGCCACGCGATTGTGATCGAACGCTCTAGGTGATGGAGAAGGTTTTGGTGGGTTTTGGGCCAAATTGGAGGTGTGTTGGGCTGCAACACACACGAGGCCTTTTCGGTCCCTCGGTTAACCGTTGGAGTATCAAACGAAGTCCAAATGGTACGAAACTTGACAGGCGGTCTACCGGTAGTAAACCAAGGCCGCTTGTAAAGTCTCGGTCCAATCTGGAAATGTTTAACCCCCACACACGAAAGAAAGGTAGAAAGGACCACCGGAGGAGAACGGAGCGCCGGAATGCAAAACGGACAATGGGGAAAATGCTCAGATGCATGAGACGAACACGTATGCAAATGAAATGCGCATGATGACATGATATGCAATGCATGAAACGCAAGCAAATACAAGGCAACAACAGTGAATAACTGGATGACACCTGGCACATCGGTCTCGGGGCATTACATTATCGGATCCAAAACCCGACTCGATAGCTTAACGGCGTTCCGTTACGGTGGACGCCACGTGTCGGTCACCCTTGACAAAAGCACTTCTGTGACGCGTGATTTATCGTCATGGAAGTGGAAACTTCCGTGATGATAATTTTGGGAATGTCATGGAACACCTCTACGACAGCACAGGTATGACTATCTTGATTCTGTCATAAAATCGTCATGGATGTACATACATGACAAAAATCGTGACCTACTGTGACAAACACGTATCATCACGGAAGTGTATTTTTTGTAGTGCAATCAACCGCCACGCGTCAACCGAGGCCGCAGGCTATTAGGGCCCGCGGCACCCCACACTTGCCCCTTGGCTTCACCATGAAGCCAAGTCCGAGCGCGCCATGGACCCAGGGGCTACTGTCGGCATTCTAGGAATGGGGGTCCCCAGTCTTGCCTGCCTGTGGCGCACGGCGTAGCTCCACTAGCAGCCATGTGTGGCCCATCTTCACCAGCAAGCACTCAAGACCCTCGCGAGGGGCCAAGCCTCATGAGGCGGATGATGCAAGGCCTCCTCGGGGGCGGCCTCACCACGCTGGCTCGTGAGGGGCGGAGAGATCTAGGCAAGGGAGACCTCGCGAGGTCCCCGTGACGTAAGCCATGACGACAAGGCCAGGCGGGCACTAGGCGGGTGCCAGCGCGCAGTGTCCTAGTTTCCTCTTTGGTGCTAAATAGGCAAGCTCAGGCGCGGAGTCCCGAGGCATCAAGCAAAGGTTTCCATATCGGCACAACTAGACCAAGACCAGCAGGACGCCAGGATGGAGGTCACCGTGGAGCCCAAGACGGTGTCATCACCAGAGCCTTTGGCAGGCGAAGACTACTTTTGTCAGGATAACTTGTACTAGTTGTCCCCCTTCAAACTTGGCCATTGTGGGATCCCTTCATGCTCAATATTTGGGAAGAGGACCAGGGCCTCTATAAATAGGACTAGCCACCACCTTAGCAGAGGGGAGAGGGTCATTCAGACCACCAGACACCACACAAGCTCGCCAAGCACAAGAACACCTCTCCTCAGGAGGCCGTTCTTCCCCTTTGTGACGCCCGAGTAATCATGCTACAGTAATCTCACGTTGATGGTGCCACGTCACCCTTGTCACTGTAGTTAACCACGGGTTAATTCAAAACTGTCTCGAAATTCTAATTCAAATTTATGATCGGGGTTGACTTACGATAGCAATAAATTTTAGCAATAAAAGTTTTCAAAAATTAAAACTAAAATGTTGAGGGGTTGCCAAATATTGCATCGGTAATTATGGTGGAGTAAACACCTTTTATAAAAGGTCTAAGTTATTAAAATGAATTAAAACAGAAAAGGAAAAATAAGAAAAGAAAACAAACAAAATAAATAAGGGGAGGGGAAAACCCCCTGGCCAACTCGGCCAAACGACCCATCCGGCCAGCCCACCGGCCCATCCGGCCCCCTCACTCCCTTAACCCCCCCCACTCCCCGACCGAACCCTAGCCGACCCCCACTCCTCTCTCCCCCTCCCCACGACCCCTCGTCCCTTCCCCGATCCAGATCGGGATCGGGACGAACCCCCACC
>NC_041386.1:357880919-357888374 GCF_002162155.2 Triticum dicoccoides | reverse complement strand
TGGCCGCGCACGCCGGCCCCCGCCGTGAGCCTCGCTCCCTCCCCTCTCCTTCCCACGACCCCGCGGCGCTCCCGCCGCTGCCCGCCGCACGGAGGCCTCTCCTCCCTCGCCGGACCTCCTCCACGGAGCCCCTCCTCGCAGCCATCGCCCGGCGCTGCCTCGCCGTCGCCCCCGATCCTTCCCCTCCGACCACGTCGCCTGCATCGCCATTACCCTACCGCGTGCGCTCCCGACGCGCCCCGCCGCACCGGTTGCTGTCGCCGGAAACGACCGACCGACGAGCCCCGCCGTGGCCGTCGGTGCGCTCCAGCGCCCGCACACCCGCGCCCATTCGGGCTGGCGCTCACGCGCCCGTTTACCCGCCCCGTTTGGCCCCTGTGCCACTGAACGCCGGGGCCCACACCCTGGAAGAATTAGAATAAAAAAATGTATATTAATTAATTAATTAGATAATTAATTAACTTAATTGATCAGGTTTAATTAATCAAATCAAACATTAGTTAACCTGATTAGCTAATTAAACTATTTAATAGGTTAATTAGGATAATGTGCCAATGACATGGGGGTCCCACCCCAGAACGTTAAAAAAAATGCTAATTAATTAATTAATTAACTAAGTTGATTAACTTAATTTATCATGTTTAATTAACCTAATTAATCTGTTAATTAAACTAACTAGGTTAATTAGTTAACAGTCACTAACTAACGGGACCCACCTGTCAGGTTGACCAAGTCAACTCTGTTGACTGCTGACGTCAGCATGACATCATGCTGACGTCATAAATCCATTTTCCGAATTAATTAAATAATTAATTAAATTTCAGAAATTAATAAAATCTTTAGTAAATCATATCTTTTAATCCGTAACTCGGATTAAAATATTTTCAACATGAAAGTTGCTCAGAATGACGAGACGAACCTGGATACGCAGTCCGTTCGTCCGCTACACACCCCTAACCTATCGAACTCGCAACTTTCCCCCTCCGTCTCCTCTGCCCTAAAACGCGAAACACCGGGGATATTTTCCCGGATGTTTTCCCCCTTCACTGGTATCACCTATCCCTGCGTTAGATCACCTCTAGCACCATATTTGTCATGTTATGCTTTGATTGCTCTGTTATTTATTATGTTCCCCCTCCGTTACTTTTTCCGGTAGACCCCGAGGCCGCTGCCGGTACCCCCCTGTGATCGACTACGGTGTTGACGACCCCTCTCTCTTGCCAGAGCAACCAGGCAAGCCCCCCCCCCTTGATCACCAGATATCGCCTACTCTTCTCTATACTGCTTGCATTAGAGTAGTGTAGCATGTTACTGCTATCTATTATACCTATCCTGATGCATAGCCTGTCCTTGTTACTACTGTTGTTACCTTTACCTGCAATCCTATATGCTTAGTATAGGATGCTAGTATTCCATCTGTGGCCCTACATTCTTGTCCGTCTGCCGTGCTATACTATCGGGCCGTGATCACTCGGGAGGTGATCACGGGTATATACTATACTTTATACATGATACATGTGGAGACTAAAGTCGGGTCGGCTGGTGGAGCACCCGCGAGTGGATCTTTGAGGCGGAGCGACAGGGCAGGTTGAGACGCCTAGGAGAGAGGTGGGCCTGGCCCTGTTCGGCGTTCGCGGATATTTAACATGCTTTACGAGATCTTGGTATTTGATCTGAGTTGGCTACGAGCCTATACGCACTAACCATCTACGTGGGAGTAGTTATGGGTATCCCGACGTCGTGGTATCAGCCGAAGCACTTCAGACGTCAGCGACGGAGCGGCGCGCGCCGGATTGGACTGGAACGCCTGCTAGGCTAGGTCTGCTTCCGGTCGCCCTCGCAACGTGCAGGTGTGCTATGGGCGATGGGCCCAGACCCCTGTGCGCTTAGGTTTAGACCGGCGTGCTGGCCTCTCTGTTTTGCCTAGGTGGGGCTGCGACGTGTTGATCTTCCGAGGCCGGGCATGACCCAGGAAAGTGTGTCCGGCCAAATGGGATCAAGCGTGCTGGGTAAGTTGGTGCACCCCTGCAGGGAAGTTAATCTATTCGAATAGCCGTGATCTTCGGTAACAGGACGACTTGGAGTTGTACCTTGACCTTATGACAACTAGAACCGGATACTTAATAAAACACACCCTTCCAAGTTCCACAGACAACCCGGTGATCGCTTTTCTACAGGGCAACGAGGAGAGGATCGCCGGGTAGGTTATGCTATGCGATGCTACCTGGAGATGCTACTTGGAGATGCTACTGGAGATGCTACTTGGAGATGCTACTTGGAGATGCTACTTGGAGGACTTCAATCTACTCTCTTCTACATGCTGCAAGACGGAGGCTGCCAGAAGCGTAGTCTTCGACAGGATTAGCTATCCCCCTCTTATTCTGGCATTCTGCAGTTCAGTCCACCGATATGGCCCTTTACACATATACCCATGCATATGTAGTGTAGCTCCTTGCTTGCGAGTACTTTGGATGAGTACTCACGGTTGCTTTTCTCCCTCTTTTCCCCTTTTCCCTTCTACCTGGTTGTCGCAACCAGATGCTGGAGCCCTGGAGCCAGACGCCGCCGTCGACGACGACTACTACCCCGGAGGTGCCTGCTACTACGTGGAGCCCGCTGACGTCGACCAGGAGTAGTTAGGAGGATCCTAGGCAGGAGGCCTGCGCCTCATTCGATCTGTATCCCAGTTTGTGCTAGCCATCTTATGGCAACTTGTTTAACTTATGTCTGTACTCAGATATTGTTGCTTCCGCTGACTCGTCTATGATCGAGCACTTGTATTCGAGCCCTCGAGGCCCCTGGCTTGTATTATGATTCTTGTATGACTTATTTTATTTGTAGAGTTGTGTTGTGATATCTTCCCGTGAGTCCCTGATCTTGATCGTACACCTTTGCGTGTATGATTAGTGTACGATTGAATCGGGGGCGTCACAAGTTGGTATCAGAGCCGACTGCCTATAGGAATCCCCCTTCCAACTCCTTGGCCGAAGTCGAGTCTAGACATTGAAAAACTTTTACTAACATGGCTGTGTGGCCCATGGGCCCACGTCGCCATCGGGTGGTAGTAGGATCTTTTACTCCTCGACCTATACTCTGGGGCTCTGACATCTCTTCTATTCGGGTTAAATGAATTTTACTAAATCTAATATTAGGATCTCGTTATCATTTTCACCCGGAGAGCCCCTTATTACTGATGATCGTCCGAGAACTTGTGTTCATCGCGTTTGTAATTCACCTTCCACCGCAAACCCTTATGGATAACTACTTGCATTTGTTATTCTTACCTTCATCCCCAGTGGTCTTGTTATTACAAGATACCCTGAAAAACTCGTTGTGGTTTCGATAATCCCTTGAGCTTACTGCCTTGCTGTTCTTGTCACTTGAATACCCCTACGGTTAATTCTCGCATTTATCGAGTTTCCGCCCATCCCCCAGTTGTTCATGTGTTACACAAAAGTCTTCGAAATACCACCCGATATTCCGAAAATCCTCAGCAACCTATTGCTCTGGAATTTCTTGTTTGCTTTCATTATGATTAATCCCATAAGTATAGAAATCTTATAGACATTCCTTGTCATTATCATTTTGAGTCTGTTGACTCAATATGTTGCGAATACACGCAATCATCATTGATCCTTATAAATTACCTTTCCGGCTGAGCTTCCATTCTTTTAACTGGATTGGTTCTCGACCAATCCAATTGTCTTTGATTGTACCCTAAGGCTATTCAACTTGTCCACCCCTAATCAGAGCATTGCTTCTGATCCCTTGATTTGGAAATCATAATTCCTTTGCATTTGACGATTGAGTTAGTCAGTTGTTTCTATAATCTGCTCCCTCTAGTTGAGTACCGATGCTCACGTCAGATCCCTTGTGGACCACCAGATCCTTTGTTGGATTTTATCTGACAACGCCCTTCATATTCAATAAACTTGTGAGCCTTTTCTCGGATACATAATGCCTTTGGTAAATTGTATCGTCTGCTTTCTCAACCATGCTCTGCCTTCAAGCTTGAGTTAATTACTTCTAAAGATTGTGGTATATGTCTCTAAGAAGCCCCTATGGGTTGAACATATGCCTTCTCTAAACCGTGTGAACCCGAAAGTTTTCACGAGTCAAACTTATCTGGTATTGCACCAGGTAAAACTTTCAACAACTAATGTCATCTTCGAAATACGAGAGGTGAATGGAAGATTATGCATTGAGGAAGTGGGAGTCGACCTTGAACTTTGAGTTCATGCCCATGGACGCGATGTATATCCTATCATGGAAGCTTCTTGTAATAATAACTATTTCCTTGATAGCTAACATATGGTATCTGTGAATTGATCCCTTGCAACCGTGGTTCCAACCATGATTGTTCTTCTTTGATTCCATTTCTTGGATAAGTTAAAACAATTGTCTCCTATGGATCAATACACCAATCCAACCTTTACTTTGATCTTGTGTCGAGTATTACCCCCCTGGTATCTCGAGATTATCATGGAACTGCATAACTTCTTATGAGTTCTTCATCAAGTGCTACCTTCCCACTGATTCCAATTTTTCACGGGCTCTGAGTTATTGAACACTCAAAGACACCGATAACTGAAGCGAGTCCGCTCTATGGTTCAACAACTCTTCAGTAAGCTTCTATAAGTACGAGTTTGTACCCGATCACGCCATTCCTAGCCTGTTTGGCTATATCATTGTCGTGACGATTCTAACTGTGCTACCTGGCCCTTATTCTCGGAGCACCACTTTTCGACGATGAACTAACCTTACGTCGATCCTCATCGCCATATCATTTCGCCTTGAACAACAAGCTTGGTTTCGATTTTGTGTCGTACCCTTGGTTCCAATAACCTTTCACTTCATCATTACTTGACTTGATGTCGTCACCGATCGATTACATCTTCATGAACTCTCGCGACAAAGGTGTCGTGATCATCAACATTCTGAGCTCATCCAGGATATCAATTGAATTCATGATGAGAAATACCATCCTTGCCCTCGACGAATTGTATTATCATCGACCACTTTATTGCCTTCCCACCAACACAAGCTTGTTCATGCTTGGTGTAATACCTTGAGTTCCTTGCTACCCAACATTTGATCTTCCTTACCTCGGAAGTATTACCATCTCTTTTTGTCAAGAATGTGGTGGGAATTTCACCACCTCTTAAGAATTCTTGATATCAAAATGCTTCTTGCCATCTTCGTTCATTTCTTGGTCCCCGTGTTAATTCCAACAAGTGAACGGTGTTGTTTGGATTCTTTCCTTCTAGCAACCCTATTTCTTTGAAGTTAATGGTCGAAAGTTCATTCTTAGGCTATTGATTATTGAATCACCATTCTGACATTGGTCGTGCAACCCAACCCATATTTCGGGCGCACCTTTCAACCAATGTTTAATTGGGTATGTTCTCCTTGAGTATACCTCATTATATTATCTGATCTGACAAATGTTATTTCCTTGTTCACATAATTGTGGAAATCCATCTTTTGAAAATCTCAATGGATTGTTGCTGAGTCCATCAGCCACCTCCTCATCCTCAACTTGGTTTAATGATGAACTATTGCTTCAAGAACCCGCTCCCATAGTTCATTTCCCGATAATCTTGCAATGTCATTTCGTCGATTTGCGTTGCACCTTTCCTTCTCAGGTATCCTAAGTCTGAGGTATCCTGACACCAATCGGATCTGAATCTCGGTCAGATATGATGGTTGGGACAACTTTCCAAGAGTTATGATGTTGATCCTTTGATGACCCGGTAACATGATGTCATGCCTAGCACCACCCCCCCTAGGCGGAGGACCTATCGTTATAATTTCTTTTGCAAGGATAACCACTCCTCCTGGAGGAAATTGTAAGACCTATTTTATAAGCTGTTCCTGATGGAGCCATTGAGTATCTAAAGTCTGGCCCTTGATTGAAACACCATATCATTGCTACCTGAAGCATGTCTATGGTACTTTGATTTTCAACAAGAACATTTGAAGCCCAATGCTAAATGTTTCCTGCTAAATTATCCAAACACCGCTGTATGGGTAATATCATGAAATTTCTCTCCCCTACCTAAGGAGTTCTCTACATAATATCCTGTCATGGATATCATGCTCTGCTTGTCCTTGGGAAGGATATACCCCTGTTATACGTGTTTAAGCACATTTTCATTCCCGTTGTTTTGTTCAAACTTACTTGTAAACTACTTAACCGAGCAGTGGTAATACCCTACTTAGGTAAACACCTCGGTGTACCTTCCTGTCTGGTGTAACCCTGTTTCTATTGTTGATGACTTCCGGTAACCGCCGATGGATGAGAACTTTGCCTATTGGTCCGCCTCGTTCAACGAGCAGGAAAATGGTTCTCTTCGTCCCTCGCCCTTGGTACCGACGTTGTTGTCGACATAACTGACAGGCTATCCTCTGACATGCCTTGCTTACATGATCGTGCAAGACGTTACCTCCCTTCCTACTCTTAACCCACATGGTGGGCCCATAACCCATAGGTCCCAGGATCGAAACCTGACTCTCCTACACCCCCTGTTTCCAAGGTGGTTCCTCACGCGTGACCTCGTATGTAATTCACGAGCCACCTTCAGGTCTGATATCGGACACAATACTTATTCCCGTTGTTTTGACCCTTTCACGCCCTATTACAGGCATCGAACGATTGCCTGCCCGCTCGAAACTTTCCAGGTTACCTCCTTACTTTGCTCTCGATAATTTCTTAGGATTCGATTCGAGAGTTACTTTCCGCCACCTTCCTCGATGTTGTCCACCCGATAGTCAACCTTGCCGGCGTTCATTCTCTCGGAATAACCCCGCCTTATTCTATCGTAAGTATGATGGAGATCTCGAAGAAAGGATGACGAGTTGATCATGGTGATTTGAAGCAGAGAAATGAAGACATCAACGAAAGGGATCAACCTCTTCGAAAGGACAACCAAGACCGAGAAGACTCGTTAGGTTTCTCGCTACCAGCAACCCCCCCCCCCCCTACTCCCCTACTTAAATCTCGGGACGAGATTTCTTGTAGTGGAGGAGAATTGTGACGCCCGAGTAATCATGCTACAGTAATCTCACGTTGATGGTGCCACGTCACCCTTGTCACTGTAGTTAACCACGGGTTAATTCAAAACTGTCTCGAAATTCTAATTCAAATTTATGATCGGGATTGACTGACGATAGCAATAAATTTTAGCAATAAAAGTTTTCAAAAATTAAAACTAAAATGTTCAGGGGTTGCCAAATATTGCATCGGTAATTATGGTGGAGTAAACACCTTTTATAAAAGGTCTAAGTTATTAAAATGAATTAAAACAGAAAAGGAAAAATAAGAAAAGAAAACAAACAAAATAAATAAGGGGAGGCGAAAACCCCCTGGCCAACTGGGCCAAACAACCCATCCGGCCAGCCCACCGGCCCATCCGGCCCCCTCACTCCCATAACCCCCCCCCACTCCCCGACCGA
>NC_041386.1:357777454-357880175 GCF_002162155.2 Triticum dicoccoides | reverse complement strand
CCTTCCCACGACCCCGCGGCGCTCCCGCCGCTGCCCGCCGCTCGGAGGCCTCTCCTCCCTCGCCGGACCTCCTCCACGGAGCCCCTCCTCGCAGCCATCGCCCGGCGCTGCCTCGCCGTCGCCCCCGATCCTTCCCCTCCGACCACGTCGCCTGCGTCGCCATTACCCTACCGCGTGCGCCCCCGACGCCCCAGCGCTCCACGGTGCGCTCGCCCAATGCTCCCCGCCTCACCGGTTGCTGTCGCCGGAAACGGCCGGCCGACGAGCCCCGCCGTGGCCGTCGGTGCGCTCCAGCGCCCGCACACCCGCGCCCATTCGGGCTGGCGCTCACGCGCCCGTTTACCCGCCCCGTTTGGCCCCTGTGCCACTGAACGCCGGGGCCCACACCCTGGAAGAATTAGAATAAAAATTGTATATTAATTAATTAATTAGATAATTAATTAACTTAATTGATCAGGTTTAATTAATCAAATCAAACATTAGTTAACCTGATTCGCTAATTAAACTACTTAATAGGTTAATTAGGATAATGTGCCAATGACATGGGGGTCCCACCCCAGAACGTTAAAAAAAATAATAAAAATAAAAATGCTAATTAATTAATTAATTAACTAAGTTGATTAACTTAATTAATCATGTTTAATTAACCTAATTAATCTATTAATTAAACTAACTAGGTTAATTAGTTAACAGTCACTGACTAACGGGACCCACCTGTCAGGTTGACCAAGTCAACTCTGTAGACTGCTGACGTCAGCATGACATCATGCTGACGTCATAAATCCATTTTCCGAATTAATTAAATAATTAATTAAATTTCAGAAATTAATAAAATCTTTAGTAAATCATATCTTTTAATCCGTAACTCGGATTAAAATATTTTCAACATGAAAGTTGCTCAGAATGACGAGACGAACCCGGATACGCAGTCCGTTCGTCTGCCACACACCCCTAACCTATCGAACTCGCAACTTTCCCCCTCCGGCTCCTCTGCCCTCAAACGCGAAACACCGGGGCTATTTTCCCGGATGTTTTCCCCCTTCACCGGTATCACCTATCCCTGCGTTAGATCACCTCTAGCACTGTATTTGTCATGTTATGCTTTGATTGCTCTGTTATTTATTATGTTCCCCCTCCGTTACTTTTTCCGGTAGACCCCGAGGCCGCTGCCGGTACCCCCCTGTGATCGACTACGGTGTTGACAAACCCTCTCTCTTGCCAGAGCAACCAGGCAAGCCCCCCCCCCCTTGATCACCAGATATCGCCTACTCTTCTCTATACTGCTTGCATTAGAGTAGTGTAGCATGTTACTGCTATCTGTTATACCTATCCTGATGCATAGCCTGTCCTTGTTACTACTGTTGTTACCTTTACCTGCAATCCTATATGCTTAGTATAGGATGCTAGTATTCCATCTGTGGCCCTACATTCTTGTCCGTCTGCCGTGCTATACTATCGGGCCGTGATCACTCGGGAGGTGATCACGGGTATATACTATACTTTATACATGATACATGTGGAGACTAAAGTCGGGTCGGCTGGTGGAGCACCCGCGAGTGGATCTTTGAGGCGGAGCGACAGGGCAGGTTGAGACCGCCTAGGAGAGAGGTGGGCCTGGCCCTGTTCGGTGTTCGCGGATATGTAACACGCTTAACGAGATCTTGGTATTTGATCTGAGTTGGCTACGGGCCTATACGCACTAACCATCTACGTGGGAGTAGTTATGGGTATCCCGACGTCATGGTATCAGCCGAAGCACTTCAGACGTCAGCGACGAAGCGACACGCGCCGGGTTGGACTGGAACGCCTGCTAGGCTAGGTCTGCTTCCGGTCGCCCTCGCAACGTGCAGGTGTGCTATGGGCGATGGGCCCAGACCCCTGTGCGCTTAGGTTTAGACCGGCGTGCTGGCCTCTCTGTTTTGCCTAGGTGGGGCTGCGACGTGTTGATCTTCCGAGGCCGGGCATGACCCAGGAAAGTGTGTCCGGCCAAATGGGATCAAGCGTGCTGGGTAAGTTGGTGCACCCCTGCAGGGAAGTTAATCTATTCGAATAGCCGTGATCTTCGGTAACAGGACGACTTGGAGTTGTACCTTGACCTTATGACAACTAGAACCGGATACTTAATAAAGCACACCCTTCCAAGTTCCACAGACAACCCGGTGATCGCTTTTCTATAGGGCGACGAGGAGAGGATCGCCGGGTAGGTTATGCTATGCGATGCTACCTGGAGATGCTACTTGGAGATGCTACTGGAGATGCTACTTGGAGATGCTACTTGGAGATGCTACTTGGAGGACTTCAATCTACTCTCTTCTACACGCTGCAAGACGGAGGCTGCCAGAAGCGTAGTCTTCGACAGGATTAGCTATCCCCCTCTTATTCTGGCATTCTGCAGTTCAGTCCACCGATATGGCCCTTTACACATATACCCATGCATATGTAGTGTAGCTCCTTGCTTGCGAGTACTTTGGATGAGTACTCACGGTTGCTTTTCTCCCTCTTTTCCCCTTTTCCCTTCTACCTGGTTGTCGCAACCAGATGCTGGAGCCCTGGAGCCAAACGCCGCCGTCGACGATGACTACTACCCCGGAGGTGCCTGCTACTACGTGCAGCCCGCTGACGACGACCAGGAGTAGTTAGGAGGATCCCAGGCAGGAGGCCTGCGCCTCATTCGATCTGTATCCCAGTTTGTGCTAGCCATCTTATGGCAACTTGTTTAACTTATGTCTGTACTCAGATATTGTTGCTTCCGCTGACTCGTCTATGATCGAGCACTTGTATTGGAGCCCTCGAGGCCCCTGGCTTGTATTATGATTCTTGTATGACTTATTTTATTTGTAGAGTTGTGTTGTGATATCTTCCCGTGAGTCCCTGATCTTGATCGTACACCTTTGCGTGTATGATTAGTGTACGATTGAATCGAGGGCATCACACCCTTGTAACTATTCATCCTCTGCCCAAGAGGCAATCCACCACATCACACTGGAGTAGGGTATTACACCTCAAAGGTGGCTCGAGCCAGTATAAATCTTGTGTCCCTTGTTCTACGAGTTCGACGCGGTAAGACTTGAGATTGTGGTGAGGGCGAGAGCTGGAGGGGGAGAGATCTTCATGCGCACCCCAGTGTTCGAACCTCAAGGGTTTTTTTGGAACCAGAAATCCAACATTAGCGATGGGGTGGCGGTGCATCTGTCCTACCGCACTGAAGGGTGCAGTGATGAGGCTTGCTGCTCGTTTCCCGCCGGGCTGGTGGCGGCGTTGGCAGCGGGTGATGGAGAACAGCAGGGAGGTCCACCAATGGGCGCCGTCTAAGCGACGCGAGCGGCAAGGGCGTCTCGGTGCTTAGCACAGGCTCGGTGAGTGTCAGCCATGGATGCGACGGAGCAGTGGTACATCGATCGACGGAGAAAGGCTTCGGTGCACCCCTACCTGGCGCGCCAAATGTAGGATTCTGGCTTTCGGCTAACCCTTGAGGTTCGAACTCTAGGGTGCGCACGAAGAACACTCTCTCCCTAGTTTGCTCACTCAATGATCCCACGGCCAAGCTCGACGAACCCAAAGAACAAGAGACACAAGGGTTTATACTGGTTCAGGCCACCTTGTGGTGTAATACCCTACTCTAGTGTGGTGTTGGTGGATTGCCTCATGGGCTAAGGATGAACTAGTACAATGGGTGAACTGCCTTAGGAGGAGAGGTGTTCTTGAGCTCGGCGAGCTGGTGGATGTGGGGATGGAGTGGATCCAATCCAAGATCAGTCGTCCTCCTGCCTATGGTGGTGGCTAGTCCTATTTATAGTGGCCTTGGTCCTCTTCCCAAATGTTAGGCGGGAAGGGATCCCACAATGGCCAAGTTTGATGGGGGACAACTAGTACAAGCTGCCCTGACAAAAAGTGGTCTTTGCCTGCCAAAGGCTCTGGTGGTGGCGCTGCTATGGGCTCCATGGTGACCTCCGTCCTGCCGTCTTGCTGGTCTTGGTCTTGTTGCACCGATATGAAAACCTTTGCCTTATGCCTCGGGACTCCTCGTCTGTGCTTGCCTCTTTAGCACGAAAGAGAAAACTGGTATACTGCGCCCGCTGGCGCTCGCCTGGCCTTGGTCGTCATGGCTCACGTCACGTGAACCTCACGAGTTGCCCCTTGCATAGAGATCTCCTGTCACACCCTAGCTAGTTCATGCATTAGAGTGTTGCATCATGTTTAATTTCCCAGAACACTGAAATGGGGATGACAGAACCCCCAGCACCCCCCCTGGAACAACTAGGGTTTACTAAAAACTTTTTTAATGAACCTGAAGTGACCTTCTAAAAAGTCCACCCTTTTTGTTTTGGGTTAAAACCTTTGACAAAAATGGTGCACACTTTTCTAGGACATCATAAGGTCATTGGATTAATTCATTACTAATTGCATTTGGGCAATTTAAATCTTATAAATATTTTAAAATGCCCACATAATCTTATAAGTATTTTTAGGCTGTTGAGAATATTTTCAAATGTGCCTCTGAATATTTCCAGGTTTTTCCTAAATGGAATAGTATTTTTACTATTTCAAAACACAAAACAGAATAAATAAAAAACAGAAAAAGAGAGAGAAAGAAACTAACCTGGCAAGTCACCAGCCGGCCCACCTGGCGGCCCAGCACTGTGCTGGCCCGCGCCAGCCAGCTGCTTCTTCCCCGCCAGGCAGACAGGGAGGTGACACCGGCGTGCCTGAGCTCGCCACGACGCCACCTGCTTGCCGCCCGCGCCCCTGGACGTCTCAATGACCTCCACGTCATCGCCCCGACCCCCTAGACCCCTCCATTTGCCCCCAACGCCTCTCCCTCGCCCTTCCCCACCATGGCCGACGCCCCTGCCGCCGCACCATCGTCATAGTCGCGCCCTCCGTCGTCCTCGCGTTGCGCCATCGTGTCCATGAGCTCCGCCATCGTCGACTACATCGAGCTGGCCGAGCCCTGAGCGCTCGCCCCCTCTGGAATCGGCCTGACCCCATCTTCCCCAACTCTGGCCACCGGAGATCCCCTTCGCCATCCCCGCCGCATCAGCTCGTCCCCGACCTCGCCGACTGCCTCGACGTGACCCTCATGAGCTTAGCCACCTCCCCATCATCTCTGTTTAACTTCTCGAGCACCAGAGCGACCGCACCAAGCTTGGCCGCACCCACCGCCGCCACCGCACGTCGCCGTCGTCGCCACAGCCACGTTGGCTCGCAACCAAGCACGCCATCATCTTCAACGCACTCGCAGGAGCCCGTAGCACCCCCGCACGCCCCTTGCCGTGCCTCCTAGTGACTAGTTCGACCTCGCCCGAACTCCGGCAGCCGCAACGCTCGTCGCCGGTGACGTTTCCGGCCACCCCAGCTCCACCCACTGCCATGACTCGACGCGGCTCACTCCCCGCATCACGTAGATGGTCTCCGTCGTCCTTTTGGTCGCCGGAGTGCAAAACCCGTGCTGCTCCGCCGCGTCTGGCCTCGCTGGTGGCTTAATGCCAACGAGTTTGACCCTGATTGACCCCATGTGGGCCCAGGTTGACCTCCCCTGAGTCTCTGACACGTGGGACCTCCCATCTAATTAACTTAGATTAGCACTAATCAAAAATTAGTTAGGTAATTAACTACTGACACGCGGGTCCCACTGGTCAGGTTTGACCTGGACCGGCCCATTGACCCCTGATATCACTCTGATGCAATAAATCATTTACTGGATTTATTCTTATACAGGAAATTCCAGAAAATATTACAAACTTCAAAAATTCATAACTTTTAATCTGTAACTCCAAATGCAAAGAGTTATATTTAAAATTTGATAAAAAAAATCAGTCTTTCCATCTGTAGTGGTTTCATGCATGACAAAACACTTTAACATTGCTGATTAGGTGAAACAAGCTAATACACTTATAATGCTTAAGAACATAAGCTTCCATTTGAATCTTTGATTCAAATGGACCCGAACCAACTTGTTTCACATTGCATTAGGCAGGACACCTCATATTGACATGTCATAGCATGCATCACATTGTTGCATATTGCCATGCGATGATTGTATTCTGTGGTGTCTTTCGTGGTAGGTTCTGCCTTCGAGGATATTTCCAAGTATCCAGCTGAAGGGCAGTACCCTACTACTACTCCATCAGGCAAGCAGCCCCATTGATCAAATCAATACAATCCCATGTTCTCGCTTCTGCTCTCATTTACTACATTAAGACAACAATGTTTCAAACTGTTGTGTGCTGCCATAGTTGAACCCTTATCCTCTGCATGACCTGTCATTGCCACAGTAACTAGATGAAACCCACTAGCATGTGTAGGAGTTGATTGATCCATGTATGTGTTTCCTACCTTGCTATGCCTACTATGTTTAGAGTTGTGTCAGGTCTGGTTCATCTGGGTGATGGGCTAGAGTGAAATGATTACGTCGGTAATGTGAGGGATGTGTTGAACATGTTTTGGTAAAGGTATCGATGAGAGGCCATGTAGGAGTACATGGTGGGTTGTTTCATTGAGGCCGTCCATAAGAACTGAGATCTGTATGAGTGATTTAAGATTCAGCTACTACCACACATTGGGCCCTGAAATAAGACCCCGCTCAACTTACAGACCCCTCTCGTCCCCTGTCCAGGAGTTGCAACTAGTTTCTGGTGTTTGTAGGTTATGTGTTGGCGGCCATGCGTAGCGCTGACCCTAGGGGTGGGCTATGATGCGGTAGATACACTGTGGCTGGGTATGCCGGGCGCCCGTTCGGCATCTCGGGACCCTGTACACATCGCTTGGGGCCGTTGAGGATACCCCGGCCAGATTTCCTTGCGGATGGAACCCGAATAGGCGATAAACCTGGACTAGAGAATCGTGTGGTTAGTCAGGTCGAGGTCTACACCCACATCGGCTTTCGCTTGAAGTCTGCCGAGCACATGTCGTGTGCAGACGCTAAGTGGTGGAAACATGTGTGACAGAGTACACCCCTGCAGGGTATAAAACTATTCGAATAGCCACGTCCGCGCTAAAGGACTACTTGGTTGCCTATACAGTTCATAGACAAATTAATGGTTACTACTAAAAGACTCAAGATAAGTGTGAGTACCGAGGATGGCCCTCTCGTAGGATGACGAGGGAGGATCCCCGGTGGAGTATTGTGTTAGTGATTAGTGGACTCGTGTGCGGAAACTATTTTACAGTGGTGTCTCGTAGGAGAGCTTAGCCAAGAGTCAAAGCTGGCTTGCTGCAATAACTCCACCACATTCTTGAGAATAAGCATGTATAGTAGGATCTGTTGTAAGACTTGCTGAGTACCTTTGTACTCATGTTGCTTTAATTATTGTTTTCAGACTACAACACCACCCCCTCCAATGGGTTTTACGTAGACCTCGACGTCAATGAGTAACTTGCCACCCAGGTGGTGATTTTGGCCATGGAGGGCCCTATGTAGATAGACAGGCTTCGACAAGCCTTCTTTCTTTCTAGTGTCTGTACTCAGATTTATTTGCTTCCGCATCTGCTTGTATGCTTGTATGACTTGAGTGTCGGGTCCTGTGACCCCTACCTGTATGAAAATGTTATGTATGGCTCTCCGGAGCCTTTAAATAAAGTACTTGAGTTGTAGAGTTTTGTTGTGATGCCATGTTGTATTTGCACATATCGAGCATATTGTGTGTATGATTGAAATGCTTGGTATGTGTGGGATACGACAATCGAGTTGTTTATCCTTGGCAGCCTCTCTTATGTGGAAATGTAGTCTAGTGCTCCTTGAGCCATAGTAGTCCGCTACAGCCCGGTTCACCGGAGTCCTGCTAGCCCAGCACTACTGCGCAGGACACTTGACTGGCCGGCATGTGTTTCACTTTGTTCCTATGTCTGTCCCTTCAGGGAAATGTCACGCGGTGACATCCGGAGTCCTGCCTAGCCTGCTACAGTCCGGGTTCCCCGGAGTCCTGTTAGCCCAGTGCTACAACCCGGATTCACACACTGTTGACCGACATGCTCGATGTGATTCATGTATGCCTGTCCCCATAGGTCGGTGCCGCTTTGGGTTCATGACTAGCCATGTCGGCCCGGGTTCTCTGTCATATGGATGCTAGCGACACTATCATACACGTGAGCCAAAAGGCGCAAACGGTCCCGGGCCATGGTAAGGCGACACCCATGGGGATACCGTGCATGAGGCCGCAAACTGATATGAGGTGTTACCAGCTAGATCGATGTGACTTGTAATCGGGGTCCTGACAGCGTTGGCATCAGAGTCGGACTACCTGTAGGTTCGTTGAGCCAAAATGGTCGATGTCGAGTCTAGAAATGCTTTAGTTATATGTAGGGGAATTGATTGTGGGAGGGAACGTAAGGCTCTTTTACTCCTTTACCTTATGCCCTTTGATCTGAGTCGTTCTCTTCTCATTCTACGTGGCTTAAGTACTATGCTCTCTTCTCTCTATCAGGTTCACGTATTACTAATCCGTAGTAGCTTATAGGATTGTTGTTACAAGCCTCAGTACAGTTTCTACTACTTTTAGTATGTTGTCAGTTGAATCAGAACCTTGATATGATGTTGTTGAGTGGTTTTGCAAACTGTTGTGAATGTCTCAAATCTTTTTCTGAGCATTTACATCTGTTATGCTGTCCGATTTCTCCTAGGAAATTCTAATGCCTTTGCATTATTCTGTGCTTTCAGATGGCCACCTGTTCTCAGAACCAAGTGGTTCGTCTGACCCGGTGCCTTGATGTACCCGGTCACACGGCCATGTTGGTTCGAGTGATGGTCGAGACAGGCTATCGGTGGTATCCGGAATATACCGTCGAGGAGCAGTTCTGAGACTTGAACCAGAGCCAGTACCTTTGTACCGTCAGGATATATCCCTCTTATCCTGGAGCCACTAAACCCCTTCACTGCTCCTATGGACTTGGGGTCACTATTGAGATGTCTGTGCAGGATGCAGCTTACTCAATGATGACTATCATTCGATCCAGGACTGCCTTGCTTCAGAACACTGATTTCTGCTACATGCCAGCCTCACTCCCTGGAGCACAGGGGTACTATCAGGCTTTGTACTATGACTCTACACATGAGGAGTCACTACTCCGCACCACTGCCGAGATGCTTGAGGATAAGGACCGTGAAAATCGGGCCTTGCGTATGGAGCTTTTCAACTCTCGTGCTGATCAGTGGGCCACTTTGACTCGGTTTGCACTTGCTGTACAGGCAGGATAAATGGACCTGAGGGACCTATACCCTGTGCAGTCTAGATTGCCAGATTGTATGGAGTGGCGTGATGTAGGAGGCATCACCCCGCCTCGTGGTCCCTGTCTTCCACCGTCCGTGGGACCAAGGCCACATCTGAGTCCCTATGGTCTGCAGGCTCCGCAGGACCGTCTGTTCCCAGATGATCATATTCTGCTTCCAGGCTTTGGTGGTGACTTTTATGAGGATTACTACGGAGCCGTCTGAGCTAGTAGTAGTTTCACTAGTACTGTAATAGTTGTATTCTCTACAGTCCTGCGTGACCCGTGGGATACGACTTGGTGTGTATCACACTCCGGAGGTGTAGAAAAATAATGTATAGGAGCTTGGAATGCCTTCGATGAGATGTAATGTCTTTCACCATAGTTGTACTCTAGCCTGGGCTTATATTAAACTATGTACGGTGTGTATGACCAATGGTATATATATGGCAGTTTCTATATTACCATGTCGTGCAATGAACATCTCAGCATTCCATGATATCCATTACATTCTGCACTTCCTTGCCATGTTTGTGCCATCCTTGTCTAAACCGTTGTCTTGTTTTTCCTACGACGGTCAACACCCGCAGCAACCCTGCTGCCCTGGAGCAGGGGGAAGCCAGTGCAGCTAGGGGTGAAAATCTGCCTCACTCGCCTTCTCTGGCCGAAGTTATGCTGGAGGCAGAAAGAAACAAGTGTGAGACCAACCGCTTGCTGGAGCGGATTGAGCGGAACACTACACGTCAACAGCGAAACGACTTGGTGTCAATCAATGACTTTATCAAGTTGTACCCACCAAAGATTAATCATTCCATCGAGCCCCTCGACGCGGAAGACTGGCTTCAGAGCATCACCCACAAGCTACGTTCTGCCAACGTAGCCGAAGCTGATAAGGTTACCTATGCTGCCTATCACCTCGAAGGCCCTGCTAGCCTTTGGTGGGAAAACTTTCAGGCTATGCGCCCGGTCGGCCAAATCACTACTTGGGCTGAATTCAGTGAGGCTTTCCGTGAGCATCACATCCCGGAAGGTCTCATGGATCATAAGAGGGAAGAGTTCTGCAATTTTACCCAAGGCAGACTGACTGTGGATGCTTATAGTCGTGAGTTTGGAGATCTGGCACGTTATGCTCCTGAAGAGGTATCCACCGACGCTAGGAAGCAGGCAAGGTTCCACAAGGGACTTAGCTCCGAGCTTCGCCGCGATCTTCGTCTGCACGAGTCCACCTCCTTCCAGAAGTTTGTCAATAAAGCCATCAGTGCTGAGACAGGCCAGTCTGACTATGACGCTTCACGCAAGCACTCTCGTGATTTTGGTTCCTCATCCGGCTCTGGATCTCAGAAGTGCCGAGTGTGGATTCCAAGCACAGCGCTGCCACCCAGGTTCATTCCGAGGCCATCCTTTGAGGCGCCTTGCCCCAACCAGCAGTTTGCACTGCCTAAACCCTATGGTGGCCCCGCTGCTAGTGCTGCTCCACGCCCCAATGTTGTGACATGTTTCAAGTGTGGAGAGCTGGGTCACTACAGTCGAGAGTGTCCCCAGAACAACAACCCCAACCAGTCTGGAAAGTCCGTTGGCCGTGGTAAGCCAGCGGGAAAGACATTCTATGCTAAGCGAGCCACCACTACACGTGGCCATGTCAACTATGTCTCAGCTGAGGAGGCTCATGATGATCCTAACGTCGTCCTTGGTACGCTCCTTGTTAATTGCCATCTGGCATCTGTTCTTTTCGATACTGGAGCATCTCATTCATTCATATCTAAGAGCTATGCTCGATTGCGTAACACGACATTCTGTGACATGCCCACTACCATGGAAATTCAAACCCCTGGCTCTAGATGGCACACTTCTAGAGTAAGCCATGGAAATGAAATTCTTGTCGATAGACTTGTCTTCCTTGCATCCTTAATAGCTCTCAAGTCCTCGGACAAAAATATCATCTTGGGTATGGAATGGATGTCAGCCCATTATGCTAAGATTAATTTCTCTACTAGAACTGTTCAACTTACTCACCCATCGGGCAAGACAGTCAATGTCTTAACTCGAGTGGCCAAGCACCATCTTTACTCCCTAAATGCCAACCCCCTTCCAGACCTTGAAGATATTCTGGTTGTCCGAGACTTCCTGGATGTCTTTCCAGAAGAACTGCCAGGAGTTCCACCTGACAGGGATGTCGAGTTTGTGATAGACCTTGTTCCAGGAACCGTCCCAATTTCTAGAAGACCCTATAAGATGGCACCCTTAGAACTAGCCGAGCTTAAGAACCAACTCGATGATTCCTTGAAAAAGGGTTTCATCCATCCTAGTTCCTCTACTTGGGCTTGCCCCGTCCTCTTCGTTAAGAAGAAGGAAGGAACGTATCGGATGGTTGTAGATTACCGACCTGTCAATTTGGTCACTATCAAGAACAAGTATCCGCTTCCCAGGATCAACGATCTGTATGATCAACTCGCTGGATCCTCAGTCTTTTCCAAGATGGATTTGAGGTTGGGCTACCATCAAATCAAAATAAAAAACGAGGACATTCCCAAAACGGCCTTTGTTACTCGTTATGGCCAATACGAGTACACCGTTATGTCCTTCGGTTTAACCAATGCCCCAGCCACCTTCTATCGGTTAATGAACTCGGTCTTCATGGACTATTTGGATAAATTCGTCGTGGTATACCTCGATGATGTACTCATCTACTCCAAGAGCAAGAAAGAACATGCCGAACATCTAAGGCTGGTATTGACAAAACTTCAAGAGCATCGCCTTTATGCCAAATTCTCCAAGTGTGAATTTTGGTTGCCAGAAGTGACCTATCTAGGCCATGTAATCTCTGGTAAGGGTATTGCTGTTAATCCCGAGCGAGTTCAAGTTGTCCTTGATTGGACCCCACCTGAGACGGTCAAGCAAGTTTGGAGCTTCCTTGGCTTAGCGAGCTATTGTCGCCGCTTCGTCGAGAATTTCTCCAAGGTTGCTAAACCTCTAACTGAACTGATCAAGAAAGATAAAAAGTTCAAGTGGACCCCACAGTGCGAGTTCAGCTTTCAGGAACTGAAAAGACGCCTGACATCTGCTCCCGTTCTAGTACCACCAGATTTCTCCAAGGACTTTATTATCTGTTGTGACACCTCGCGACAAGGACTAGGTTGCATACTCATGCAAGATCATCAGGTAATTGCCTATGCTTCACGGCAATTACACCCCCATGAGGAAAACTATCCCACACATGATCTCGAGCTTGCAGCAGTAGTCCATGCACTTAAAACATGGCGACATTACCTTCTCGGTAATCGTTGCGAGATCTTCACTGATCACCAAAGTTTGAAATATATCTTCACCCAACCGGATTTGAATCTCAGGCAAAGACGTTGGGTCGAGTTGGTCTCAGATTACGACTTAGGAATAACTTACACCCCGGGCAAAGCCAATGTCATGGCTGATGCACTAAGTCGTAAATCTTATTGTAACAACCTGATGTTACAACAAAGTCAACCACTTCTCCATGAGGAATTTCGTAAGCTTAACCTTCACATTGTTCCTCGAGGATTCCTATCCACCCTGGTGGCAAAGCCTAACCTTACGGATCAAATCATAGCTGCCCAGAAGCGTGATAAGGGCATATCCCGAATTAAGGAAAACATCGCTAGTGGAGTTGCTAAATGTTTTTCCATGGATGAGCGAGGTGTTGTCTTCTTCGAGAACCACTTGGTAGTTCCCAAGAAACAATATCTACGTCAGCTGATTCTTAAGGAAGCTCATAAATCCCCTCTCACCATTCATCCCGGTAGTACTATAATATATCAAGACCTACGCCAGAGGTTTTGGTGGACTAGGATGAAGAGAGAAATTGCTCAATACATTGCTAGTTGCGACGTCTGTCGTCGTGTTAAAGCAGAGCATCAACGGCCTGCTGGCACCCTTCAACCTTTGGCTATTCCTGAGTGGAAATGGGATAAAATCGGTATGGATTTCATTACTGGGTTTCCCAGGACCAAGAGAGGGAATAATGCCATCTTCGTTGTGATCGATCGTCTTTCCAAGGTGGCCCACTTTCTACCTGTTCGTGAGAGTATCACCGCTAGCCAGCTAGCTGACCTATACATCTCCCGAATAGTGTCTCTTCATGGTGTCCCATTGGAAATTAACTCAGACCGTGGGAGTCTCTTCACCTCTCGATTTTGGGAAAGTTTCCAAAATGCTATGGGAACTCGTCTCTCTTTTAGCACCGCCTTCCACCCCCAATCAAGTGGTCAAGTAGAGTGAGTAAATCAAATCCTGGAAGATATGCTCCGAGCTTCTGTCATCTCTTTCGGAATGAATTGGGAGAAATGCCTTCCATTCGCGGAGTTCGCTTATAACAATAGTTATCAAGCTAGCTTGGGCAAAGCTCCTTTCAAAGTTCTGTATGGATGAAAATGTTGAACGCCTCTTAACTGGTCAGAAACCGAGGAAAGACAACTATTTGGCCTGGATATGATTCAGGAAGCAGAAGAGCAGGTTTGCGTTATTCGTGAGAAATTGAAAACAGCCAAATCTCGTCAAAAGAGCCAATATGACCGTAAACATAAGCTCATGACTTATGAAGTCGGCGAGAAGGCTTACCTCCGGGTTACTCCGTTAAAGGGAACCCATCGCTTCAGTATCAAAGGCAAGTTGGCTCCTCGCTGCATTGGACCCTTTCGCATTCTTGCCAAACGAGGAGAAGTTGCCTACCAATTGGAACTACCTCCGCATCTTTCCAGAGTTCATGATGTCTTCCACGTTTCTCAACTCAGGCATTGCATTTGGGCAATTTAAATCTTATAAATATTTTAAAATGCCCAAATAATCCTGAAAGTATTTTTAGGCTGTTGAGAATATTTTCAAATGTGCCTCTGAATATTTTCAGGTTTTTCCTAAATGAATTAGTATTCTTACTATTTCAACACACAAAACAGAATAAATAAAAAAATAGAAAAAGAGAGAGAAAGAAACTATCCTGGCAAGTCACCAGCCGGCCCACCTGGCGGTCCAGCACTGTGCTGGCCCGCGCCAGCCAGCTGCTTCTTCCCCGCCAGGCAGGCAGGGAGGTGACGCCGGCGTGCCTGAGCTCGCCACAGCGCCACCTGCTTGCCGCCCGCTCCCTTGGACGTCTGGACGACCTCCACGTCGTCGCCCCGACCCCCTGGACCCCTCCATTCGTCCCCAACGCCTCTCCCTCGCCGTTCCCCACCATGGCCGACGCCCCTGCCGCCGCACCATCGTCGTAGCCGCGCCCTCCGTCGTCCTCGCGCCGTGCCATCGTGTCCACGAGCTCCACCGTCGTCGACTACATCGAGCAGGCCGAGCCCCGAGCGCTTGCCCGCTCTAGAATCGCCCTGACCCCTCTTCCCCAACTCCAGCCACCGGAGATCCCCTTCGCCGTCCCCGCCGCATCAGCTCGTCCCCGACCTCGCCGACTGCCTCGATGTGACCCCCATGAGCTCAGCCACCTTCCCATCCTCTCCGTTTAACTTCTCAAGCACCGCAACGGCCGCACCAAGCTCGGCCGCACCCACTGCCACAGCCGCACGTCGCTGTCGTGGCCACAGCCACGTTGGCTCGCAACCAAGCACGCCATTGTCTTCAACGCACTCGCAGGACCCCGTAGCACCCCCACACGCCCCTCACCGTGCCTCCTAGCGACTAGTTCGACCTCGCCCGAACTCCAGCAGCCGCAACATTCGTCGCCGGCGACGTTTCCGGCCACCCCAGCTCCACCCACTGCCACCACTAGACACGACTCACTCCCCGCATCACGTAGATGGTCTCCGCCGTCCTTTTGGTCACCGGAGTGCAAAACCCGCGCTGCTCCGCCGTGTCTGGCCTCGCCGGTGGCTAAACGCCGGCGAGTTTGACCCTATTTGACCCCGTGTGGGCCCAGGTTGACCTCCCCTGAGTCTCTGACACGTGGGACCGCCCAGCTAATTAACTTAGATTTGCACTAATAAAAAATTAGTTAGTTCATTAACTACTGACATGTGGGTCCCACTGGTCAGGTTTGACCTGGACCGGCCCGTTGACCCCTGACATCACTCTGACGTAATGCTGACGCAATAAATCATTTACTGGATTTATTCTTATACAGGAAATTCCAGAAAATATTACAAACTTCAAAAATTCATAACTTTTAATCTGTAACTCCAAATGCAAAGAGTTATATTTAAAATTTGATCAGAAAAAATCAATCTTTCCATTTGTAGTGGTTTCATGCATGACAAAACACTCTAACATTGCTGATTAGGTGAAACAAGCTGATACACTTATAATGCTTAAGAACATAAGCTTCCATTTGAATCTTTGATTCAAATGGACCCAAACCAACTTGTTTCACATTGCATTAGGTAGGACACCTCATATTGCCATGTCATAGCATGAATCATATTGTTGCATATTGCCATGTGATGATTGTATTCTGTGGTGTCTTTCGTGGTAGGTTCTGCCTCCGAGGATATTTCCGAGTATCCAGCTGAAGGGCAGTACCCTACTACTACTCCATCAAGCAAGCAACCCCATTGATCATATCGATACAATCCCATGTTCTTGCTTCTGCTCTCATTTACTTCATTAAGACAACAACGTTTCAAACTGCTGTGTGCTGCGGTAGTTGAACCCTTATCCTCTGCATGACCTGTCATTGCCACAGTAACTATATGAAACCCACTAGCATGTGTAGGAGTTGATTGAGCCATGTACGTGTTTCCTACCTTGCTATGCCTGCTATGCTTAGAGTTGTGTCAGGTCTGGTTCATCTGGGTGATGGGCTAGAGTGAAATGATTACGTCGGCAATATGAGGGATGTGTTGAACATGTTTTGGTAAAGGTATCGATGAGAGGCCATGTAGGAGTACATGGTGGGTTGTTTCATTGAGGCCGTCCATAAGAACTGAGATATGTATGTGTGATTTAAGATTCAGCTACTACCACACATTGGGCCCTGAAATATGACCCCGCTCGACTTACTGACCCCTCTCGTCCTCTGTCTAGGAGTTGCAACTAGTTTCTGGTGTTTGTAGGTTATGTGTTGGCGTCCGTGCGTAGCGCTGACCCTAGGGGTGGGCTATGATGCGGTAGATACACCATGGCCGGGTATGCCGGGCACCTGTTTGGTGTCTCGAGATCCTGTACACATCATTTGGGGCCATTGAGGACACCCCGGCTGGATATCCTTGTCGATGGAACCCGAATAGGCGATAAACCTAGACTAGTGACTCGTGTGGTTAGTCAGGTCGTGGTCTACACCCATGTCGGCTTACGCTTGAAGTCTGCCGAGCACATGTCGTGTGCAGACGCTAAGTGGTGGAAACATGTGTGACGGAGTACACCGCTACAGGGTATAAAACTATTCGGATAGTCGTGTCCGCGGTAAAGGACTACTTGGTTGCCTATACAGTTCATAGACAAGTTAATGGTTACTACTAAAACACTCAAGATAAGTGTGAGTACCGAGGATGGCCCTCTCGTAGGATGACGAGGGAGGATCCCCAGTGGAGTATTGTGTTGGTGATTAGTGTACTCGTGTGCGGAAACTATTTTACAGTGGTGTCTTGTAGGATAGCTTAGCCAAGAGTAAAAGCTGGCTTGCTGCAATAACTCCACCACCTTCTTGTGAATAATCATGTATAGTAGGATCTGTTGTAAGACTTGCTGAGTACCTTCGTACTCATGTTGCTTTAGTTACTGTTTTGAGACGACAACACCGCCCCCTCCGATGGGTTTTACGTAGACCTCAATGTCGATGAGTAACTTGCCACCCAGGTGGTTATTCTGGCCATGGAGGGCCCTATGTAGATAGACATGCTTCGACAAGCCTTCTTTCTTTCTAGTGTCTGTACTCAGACTTATTTGCTTCCGCATGTGCTTGTATGCTTGTATGACTTGAGTGTCGGGTCCTGTGACCCCTACCTATATGAAAATGTTATGTATGGCTCTCCGAAGCCTTTAAATAAAGTACTTCAGTGGTAGAGTTTTGTTGTGATGCCATGTTGTATTTGCACATATGGAGCATATTGTGTGTATGATTGAAATGCTTGGTATGTGTGGGATCCGACAATCTAGTTGTTTATCCTTGGCAGCCTCTCTTATGGGGAAATGTAGTTTAGTGCTCCTTGAGCCATAGTAGTCCGCTACAGCCCGGTTCACCGGAGTCCTGCTAGCCCAACACTACTGCTCAGGACACTTCACTGGCCGGCATGTGTTTCACTTCGTTCCTATGTCTGTCCCTTCGGGGAAATGTCACACGGTGACATCCGGAGTCCTGCCTAGCCTGCTACAGCCCGGGTTCCCCGGAGTCATGTTAGCCCAGTGTTACAGCCTGTATTCACACGATGTTAACCGACAAGCTCGATGTGATTCATGTATGCCTGTCCCCATAGGTCTGTGCCGCTTTGGGTTCACGACTAGCCATGTCGGCCCGGGTTCTCTGTCATATGGATGCTAGCGACACTATCATATACGTGAGCAAAAAGGCGCAAACGGTCCCGAGACATGGTAAGGAGAAACCCATGGGGATACCGTGCGTGAGGCCGCAACGTGATATGAGGTGTTACCGGCTAGATCGATGTGACTTGGAATCGGGGTCCTGACATCTCCGCTCCTCAGGAGCCAGCCTGTCTTGAGCTACTGCTGCTGAAGGTGGGTCGTACCAGGCCGTTGGTGGAGCCACGCACAAGCCCGCGGGCAGGCAAGTCGGGGCACCCCCAGTCCCAGAAAGCCGATAGTACCACAACCACTTGACTCAACTAGGAATTAATCTTCCTGATGATAGTGTCATTGAAAGAGTTCTTCAATCACTGCCACCAAGCTACAAAAGCTTCATAATGAACTATAATATGCAAGGGATGGATAAGACAATTTCCGATCTCTTCGCAATGCTAAAGGCGGCGGAGGTAGAAATCAAGAAGGAGCATCAAGTGTTGATTGTTAACAAGACCACTAGTTTGAAGAAAAAGGGCAAAGTGAAGAAGGGGAACTTCAAGAAGAATGGCAAGTAAGTTGCTTCTCAAGTGAAGAAACCCAAGTCTGGACCTAAGCCTGAGACTGAGTGCTTCTACTGCAAAGGGACTGGTCACTGGAAGCGGAACTGCCCCAAGTATTTGGCGGATAAGAAGGATGGCAAAGTGAAAGGTATATTTGATATACATGTTGTTGATGTGTACCTTACTAATGCTCATAGTAGCACTTGGGTATTTCGTACTGGTTCTGTTTCTCACATTTGCAACTCGAAACAGGGGCTATGGATTAAACGAAGATTAGCTAAGGACGAGGTGACGATGCATGTGGAAATGGTTCCAAAGTCGATGTGATCACCATCGGCACGCTCTCTACATCTACCGTCGGGATTAGTTTTAGACCTAAATAATTGTTATTTGGTGCCAGCGTTGAGCATGAACATTATATCTAGATCTTGTTTGGTGCGAGATGGTTATTCATTTAAATCAGAGAATAATGGTTGTTCTATTTATATGAGTAATATCTTTGATGGTCATGCAACCTTAATGAGTGGTCTATTTTTGTTGAATCTCGATAGTAGTGATACACATATTCATAATATTGAAGCCAAAAGACACAAGTTTAATAATGATAGTGCAACTTATTTGTGGCATTTCCGTTTAGGTCATATTGGTGTAAAGCGCACGAAGAAACTCAATGTTGATGGGCTTTTGGAATCACTTGATTATGAATCATTTGATGCTTGCAAACCCTGCTCATGGGCAAGATGACTAAGACTCCGTTCTCTGGAACAATGAAGCAAGCAACTGACTTATTGGAAATAATACATACTGTTGCATGCGGTCCGATGAGTGTTGAGGCTCACGGCGAGTATCGTTATTTTCTGACCTTCATAGATGATTTGAGCAGATATGGGTATATCTACTTGATGAAACATAAGTCTGAAACGTTTGAAAAGTTCAAAGAATTTCATAGTGAAGTGGAAAATCATCGTAACAATAAAATAAAGTTTCTATCACCTGATTGTGGAGGTGAATATTTGAGTTATGAGTTTGGTCTTCATTTGAAACAATGTGGAATAGTTTCACAACTCATGCCACCTGGAACACCACCGTGTAATGGTGTGTCCGAACATCGTAACCACACTTTATTAGAAATGGTGCGATCTATGATGTCTCTTAATGATTTACCACTATCGTTTTGGGGTTATGCTGTAGAGACGGCTGCATTCACGTTAAATAGGGCACCATCTAAACCCGTTGAGACGACACCATATGAACTGTGGTATGGCATGAAACCCAAGTTGTTGTTTCTTAAAGTTTGGGGCTGTGATGCTTATGTGAAAAAGCTTCAACCTGGTAAGCTCAAACCCAATCGGAGAAATGTGTCTTCATAGGATACCCAAAGGAAATTGTTGGGTACACCTTCTATCACAGATCCGAAGGCAAGATATTCGTTGCTAAGAATGGATCCTTTCTAGAGAAGGAGTTTCTCTTGAAAGAAGTGAGTGGGAGGAAAGTAGAACTTGATGAGGTAATTGTACCTACTCCCTTATTCGAAAATAGTTCATCATAGAAATTAGTTCTAGTGATTCCTACACCAATTAGTGAGAAAGCTAATGATAATGATCATGAAACTTCTGATCAAGTTACTACCGAACCTCGTAGGTCAACTAGAGTAAGGTCCACACCTGAGTGGTATGGTAATCCTGTTCTGGAGGTCATGTTACTTGACCATGACAAACCTATGAACTATGAGGAAGCGATGATGAGCCCAGATTCCGCGAAATGGCTTGAGGCCATGAAATCTGAGATGGGATTCATGTATGAGAACAAAGCGTGGACTTTGGTTGACTTTCCCGATGATCGACAAGCCATAGAGAATAAATGGATCTTCAAGAAGAAGACTGATGCTGATGGTAATGTTACTGTCTATAAAGCTCGACTTGTTGCGCAAGGTTTTCGACAAGTTCAAGGAGTTGACTACGATGAGACCTTCTCACCCGTAGTGATGCTTAAGTCAGTTTGTATCATGTTAGGAATTGCCGCATTTTATGATTATAAAATTTAGCAAATGGATGTCCAAACTGCATTCCCTAATGGATATCTTAAAGAAGAGTTGTATATGATGCAACCAGAAGGTTTTGTCGATCCAAAAATGTGCTAACAAAGTGTGCAAGCTCCAGCGATCCATTTATGGACTGGTGCAAGCCTCTCAGAGTTGGAATATACGCTTTGATAGTGTGATCAAAGCATATGGTTTTATACAAACTTTTGGAAAAGCCTGTATTTACAAGAAAGTGAGTGGGAGGTCTGTAGCATTTCTTATATTATATGTAGATGACATATTGTTGATTGGAAATAATACAGAATTTCTGGATAACATGATATGATACTTGAATAATAAATTTTCAATGAAAGACCTCGGCGAAGCTGCTTATATATTGGGCATCAGGATCTATAGAGATAGGTCAAGACGCACAATTGGACTTTCACAAAGCACATACCTTGATAAAGTTTTGAAGAAGTTCAAAACGGATCAGTCAAAGAAAGGGTTCTTGCCTGTGTTACAAGGTGTGAAGTTGAGTCAGACTCAATGCCCGATCACTGCAGAAGATAGAGAGAAAATGAAAGTCATTCCCTATGCCTCAGCCATAGGTTTTATCATGTATGCAATGCTGTGTACCAGACCTGATGTGTGCCTTGCTATTAGTTTAGCAGGGAGGTATCAAAGTAATCCAGGAGTGGATCAATGGACAACGGTCAAGAACATCCTAAAATACCTGAAAAGGACTAAGGATATGTTTCTCATTTATGGAGGTGACAAAGAGCTCGTCGTAAATGGTTATGTCGATGCGAGCTTTGACACTGATCCGGATGACTCTAAGTCACCAACCAGATATGTATTTATATAGAATGGTGGAGCTGTCAGTTGGTGCAGTTCCAAACAGAGCGTCATGGCAGGATCTACGTGTGAAGTGGAGTACATAGCTGCTTCGGAAGCAGCAAATGGAGTCTGGATGAAGGAGTTCATATCCGATCTAGGTGTAATACCTAGTGCATCGAGTCCAATGAAAATCTTTTGTGACAATACTGTTGCAATTTCCTTGGCAAAGGAATCCACATTTCACAAGAGAACCGAGCACATCAGGAGACGTTTCAATTCCACCCGTGATCAAGTCAAGGAGGGAGACATAGAGATTTCCAAGATACATACGGATTTGAATGTTGCAGACCCGTTGATCAAGCCTCTCTCACGAGCAAATCATGTTCAGCACCAAGAATCCATGGGTGTTAGAATCATTACTATGTAATCTGGATTATTGACCCTAGTGCAAGTGGGAGACTGAAGGAAATATGCCCTTGAGGCAATAATGAAGTTGTTATTTATATTTCCTTATATCATGATAAATGTTTATTATTCATGCTAGAATTGTATTAACCGGAAACTTAGTAGATGTGTGAATACATAGACAAACAGAGTGTCCCTAGTATGCCTCTACTAGACTGGCTCGTTAATCAAAGAAGGTTAAGTTTCCTGGCCATAGACATGTGTTGTCATTTGATAAACGGGATCACATCATTAGAGAATGATGTGATGGACAAGACCCATTCGTTAGCTTAGCATAATGATCCTTCAGTTTTATTGCTATTACTTTCTTCATGAGTTATACATGTTCCTCTGACTATGAGATTATGCAACTCCTGAATACCGAAGGAACACCTTGTGTGCTATCAAACATCACAACGTAACTGGGTTATTATAAAGATGCTTTACAGGTGTCTCCGATGGTGTTTGTTGAGTTGGCATAGATCAAGATTAGGATTTGCCACTCCATGTATTGGAGAGGTATCCCTGGGCCCTCTCAGTAATGCTCATCACTATAACCGTCGTAAGCAATGTGACTAATGAGTTATTTGCGGGATGATACATTGTGGAACGAGTAATGAGACTTGCCAGTAACGATATTGAACTAAGTATGACGATATTGACGATCAACTCTCGGGCAAGTAACAAACCGATGACAAAGGGAACAATGTATGTTGATATGTTGTTTGACCGATAAAGATCTTTGTAGATTATGTAGGATCCAATATGAGCATCCAGGTTCCTCTATTGTTTATTGACCGGAGATGTTTCTCGGTCATGTCTACATAGTTCTCGAAACCGTAGGGTCCGCACGCTTAGTGTTCAATGACGATTTGTATTATGAGTTGTATGTGATTTGATGACCGAAGTTTGTTCAGAGTCCCGGATGAGATCACGGACATGTCGAGAAGTCTTGAAATGGTCGAGACATAAAGATTGATATATTGGACGATGTTATTCGGACACCGGATGAGTTCCGATAAGTACCAGGTAACTACAGAGTGTCGGAGGGTTATCGGAACCCCTCGGGGGAACTAATGGGCCTTCATGGGCCTTAGTGGGGAGATAGAAGGGCCACAAGGGGCTGGCCGCCCCTCCCCCCCTAGCAGTCCAAATTGGACTAGGGCAAGGAGGCGGCGCCCCCCTTTCCATCCCTTCCCCCTATCCCTTCCTCCTTCCCCCTTCCAACATGTGGAATCCTGTGACGCCCCGAGACCGTTGCGCCGGGTGTCTTCCAGTTATTCGCCGTCGTTGCCATGTCATTCGCTTGTGTGTTGCATCATGCCTTTGTCATATTTTGCATTGCATCATGTCATCATGCCATCATGTCTTTAATCTTTGCAACTCAAATAAATAAACCGTATGGGTCTTCGGTCCATTTAAACCGAGGGAATTCACATGGTGAGTTCTCTTTATAACATACCCTCCCAATATTAGGGAGCTATAATAAATATTCCTTTTTTGGAATCACCCATAAACACACTTGCCTATTCCCCATGTCTTTTCTAGTTCAAGCTTGACTTCAAAACCTTGCCAAAATTTCTCTTCCCATTTACCGAGGTTCCTCCAAAAATCTGAACATTTTTGGGCACTTCAAAATACTACCCCTTGTCCAAACCATTTGAATTAACTTCAAATGCTTTTGAGTTTAATCCTTGCAATCTTGCCCACTTCAATATTCTTGGACCATGCACCTTTTTGCGAGTCCGAGAAAAATAATCCGCGCGCCCAAATCCTTCCCCTAATCCTTTCTTTTCTCTCCTTCTTTCTTTGTGGTTTTCTGTTTTATAAAAATGTTTTTTTAAAGACTTAAGGGAGAAGAGAGACCCAGGCCTCTCTAGGACAAATCCACCCCAGCACAGGCCCATGTCCTTGCAGGCCTCAACCCTATAGACCGAAACCCCCATCTCCCCGAACCCTTGTCCTCTCCCTCGTTCCCTTGCGCCGCCTCTCCCTTCTGCTCGATCCCTTCCTCACCTTCTCCCCTCATGCCGCCAGAGGACCCCTCTCCTCGCCCTTTCGCGCTCGTCCTCTAGGCAGCCAACTCCGGTGGCCCCATTGCCCGTTACTCCCTCCTCTCGCTCGCCTACACCACCCCGACCATGCCCCGCCTCCACGCTCGCCTCCTCTCATTTGGATGGATCTGGATCTCTTCCCGAGTGGAGCGCTCGCTTCAGCCGTCGGCCGCGAGCCGCGGGTCATCGGAGCAGCTCCATGCAATAACCCCGCACGCTATGGACCCTCCTCTGCCGCACCGTGCTCCTTCCCCGAGCTCCACCTCGCCGTCCTTCTACACATCGTCGCCGGCCCCATCTCCACCTTCCGGACCGCCCAAACCCCGTCGTCATCCATGTGAGCTTGCAGGAGGCCACCACCACGCCTGCTTTGTCTCTGCGCACGCCTTGCACCGAGCTCCACCACCATTCGATCTCCACCTCGCCATGGACGGGGCTATCCCCAGCAGCAGGCTTTCTCCCTCACCTCCTATGCCGCCTGGCTTGCTCGTTTGGTTGCCACCCGCTGCTGCCTCCAAGCACCATCTATGCATCTTCGTGGTTAGTTCCTTCGTCGAATCCTCAGGGGTCACCTTCAGTAAGTGGTACCCAAATTCCAACAATGACCGGTGAAGACCCCTGTCTCGTGTACCATCCTGTTGCTGTTGCTGGACACTGGGTATCCATCGTCACGTCCATTTTGTCTATGTCAAGCTCAAGAGGGCACCAAGATACCAAGTACCACGACGTCGACAACCATCAAGTTTAACTACATCGACTACGATCGGTGACGACCCGGAACATCTACGGAGAGTGTACGAACCATCGCCAAAGACCATCGAGTGAATAAATACTGCCACGTGGGTTTGATAAGACACCGAGTACCACGACACTACCGTCAACCCCCGAAGGACTCGGACCCGTCAAGTTCCCTTTGGATCCGCCAAGTTACACGGCATCGCATAAGTTTCTTCATGAGCCTGTTCAACCACTCGGATTCGCAAGTACCACAGCGCCCGGAGTCCTCGGATGCTTCGAAGGTATAACCCCGAGACGACGTTTGTGAACGAATGCTTGTGTTGTATGAGATGCTCCTGTTTCATCGTGTTCGCATCATGTCCATTTTGTCCCTCGTTTCCTTGCCACCGATTCGTGGGACACATGGTACCCGGGATCACTCCCCGTACCTCTTGCACATTCCGCTCATCTCACATTTCTTTCTTGCAGTGGAAAGTTGTAGTGGAACCGTTTTCGTTATCGTCGCCGTGGCACCCTTTTCTTTCCACCACAGTGACCAATGCTTCATAATGCTCTTATCAACATTTTCATAAAATTGCATAAAACTTTAACATGTCATCCGCATCATGATAACAACATGAAAAATGTTTAAAAATTGTTGTTGCACCAAATTGCTAATGCATATGGGGATTTCCCGGATTTGTTGTTTGTTGTATCCGGCCCCATTTAAATTGCTTAGATAGTTAGTTTGTTTATGCTTCACCTCTTGCCATGCCAAATAACATTTAACATTGTTGGGTACATAAACGAGAGGAACTAAATAATTGACGTGGTGTTTCGTCAATACGGAACTCATTGCATATTGAGCTCCACATAATTTGTAGTATTGTTTGTGCACCTTGCCATGCCATGCCTCATTAAACCGTACATGCATCATACTTGATTTTGCATCATGTCATGTTTATGTGATGGTTGTTTACTATGTTGTTTGCTTCTTTCCGGGTTGCTTCTTTCGTTAGCTTCGGTTCCGTTCCGGAGTTGTGAGGATCCGTTCGACTACGTCCGTTTGTCTTCTTCATGGACTTGTTCTTCTTCCTTGCGGGATCTCAGGCAAGATGACCATACCCTCGACATCACTTCTATCTTTGCTTGCTAGTTGTTCTCTCTATTGCTATGTCGCGATACCTACCACTTGCTTTATCATGCCTCCCATATTGCCATGTCAAGCCTCTAACCCACCTTTCCTAGCAAACCGTTGTTTGGCTATGTTACCGCTTTGCTCAGCCCCTCTTATAGCGTTGTTAGCTACAGGTGAAGATGGAGTTTGTTCCATGTTTGGAACATGGATATCTTGGGATATCACAATATCTCTTATTTAATTAATGTATCTATATACTTGGTAAAGGGTGGAAGGCTCGGCCTTATGCCTGGTGTTTTGTTCCACTCTTGCCGCCTAGTTTCCGTCAAACCGGTGTTATGTTCCTTGATTTTGCGTTCCTTACGCGGTTGGGTTATAATGGGAACCCCTTGACAGTTCGCCTTGAATAAAACTACTCCAGCAAGGCCCAACCTTGGTTTTACCATTTGCCACCAAAGCCTTTTTCCCTTGGGTTCTGCAGACTCAAGGGTCATCTTTATTTTAAACCCCCGGGCCAGTGCTCCTCTGAGTGTTGGTCCAAACTAGAGCACCGTGCGGGGCCGTCCCTTGGAAACTTGGGTTATGTTGGCTCCCATACGCTTAGCTTATCCGATGTGTCCTGAGAACGAGATATGTGCAGCTCCTATCGGGATTTGTCGGCACAGCGGGTGGTCTTGCTGGTCTTGTTTTACCATTGTCGAAATGTCTTGTAACCGGGATTCCGAGTCTGATCGGGTCTTCCTGGGAGAAGGAATATCCTTCGTTGACCGTGAGAGCTTGTGATGGTCTAAGTTGGGACACCCCTGCAGGGTTTTGAACTTTTGAAAGCCGTGTCCACGGTTATGGGCACATGGGAATTTGTTAATATCCGGTAGTAGAAAACCTGACACTTAACTTAATTTAAAATGAATCAACCGCGTGTGTAGCCGTGATGGTCTCTTCTCGGCGGGGTCCAGGAAGTGAACATGGCTTTGGAGTTATGTTTGAACGTTAGTTTCAGGATCACTTCTTGATCACTTCTAGTTCACGACCGTGCTTTGCTTCTCTTCTCGCTCTCATTTGCGTAAGTTAGCCACCATATATGCTAGTGCTCGCTGCAGCTCCACCTCACTACTTTTCCTACCTATAAGCTTAAATAGTTTTGATCGCGAGGGTGTGAGATTGTTGAGTCCTCGTGACTCACAGATACTTCCAAATAGTTGCAGGTGCCAATGACACTAGTGCAGGTGACACAACTGAGCTCAAGTGGGAGCTCGATGAAGATCGTGTTCGTTGTGTTGTTTCGTTTCTAGTTGATCAGTAGTGGAGCCCACTTGGGTTGATCGGGGATCTATGCATTTGGGGTTGTCTTTATTTTTGTTCCGTAGTCGCACCTTGATTGTATTCTGGATGATGTAATGCTATATTTATGTATTGTGTGAAGTGGCGATTGTAAGCCAACTCTTTATCCCTTTCTCATTCAGTACATGGGATTGTGTGAAGATTACCCCTCTTGCGACAAACCTACCATGCGGCTATGCCTCTAAGTCGTGCCCCGACACGTGGAAGATATAGCCGCATTATGGTTGTGACAAGTTGGTAATCAGAGCCTTCCCCGACTTAGGAGCCCCCTGCTTGATCGAATCGTTGACGTTGTTGAGTCTAGAAAAATGTTTTGAGTCTTATAGGATTATATATATCGGAGAGTAGGATTCTTTTTACTCCTCAGTCCCTTCGTCACTCTGGTGAGGCCTCCTGACGTAGAGTTTTGACTCTTCTCTCCTCAAATTTCATGAAAAAAATTTAGGATCATGCGGGTATCTTGGAATCGTTCCGATGGTTTTGTGACGATCACATTGTTCTTGGTGCCTCCTGACATTTAGGGGTTGTGGCAGTGTCCCGGGGAGTTGAGCTCCGAGGTGTTGTCGTCACAATTTTATCATTGCAGTTATAGAATACCTGAGTTTTGCCGACATCGAAAATCTCTTTTATGCAGTTGTTGGTGAGATAACATCGACGCCACCCAGTACCGTGGCGGGAGTTCGGGAGTATTGCCATAACTCGTATAACGGATGCTTTTCGAAGGTTGAGGTAAATGATTTCCGAAGGTTTCTTGGTTATGTGTTGAAGGATGCATATAGCTGGATGTAGGATTTGCTAGTTTTGGGTGAGATATTATGCTTCCCCTGTATCCCCAACACCTGATTGCATAACCAGAAAGTTTCGGGAGTTTATAAGTGGGAATTCAAGTATCACGTAGGATATCTTTCTAACAGACGGATGATACGATATGGGGTCTATCATATGTTTGTTTCCAGCTTATCCTGCAAGCCAATCCTTTGTTTTGTTTTGAGTTGTGGTATTCGAGTTGCTTTGAGGTCAAGTGTTGATTCCATACCTTTCCGAAGTGGTGTTCTCATACTCCTATGTGAATACCAATCCTTCATGATAATCGAGATTATCAAGTCAATCCTTTTCAACCGGCGTGTTTCTCTTCAAGTGGGTTCGATCATTTCAACATTCGCAAGATCAAACCTCAGTTTTTCCAACGGTGTTCATTTCATCCGTTCCAAGTTGTCTTTGTTTTTCTGCCCACCCACCCTTGTTTCTTCAAGGACTCAGATTTCTCAATCAAATATCTATTTTATGGATGCGAAGTCGCTTCATTCTTTTCAATCAATGTTCTTACCTAGTGTTTTCTCATGAAGATGCTCCACTAGTTCATCATTCTACATTCTTTTCTTCTCCGGTGGATTCAATTCAAGCTTTTGGTGTTGATCATATCCCTTTCCTCATTTCAAATGCTTTCCCATGCCGTTGCACCTCTTAATCGCTCACCTCTCTCTATTCATGTCCAAAATGCTGAAGATATCCCAGAAGATTCAAGTTTCTATTTGTACTCCTATCAAGCTATTTTGAGGTCTTATCTTATTCAATCCTTTTAATTCAACCAGTGCATTATATCTTTTAAATCGTCAATGTTGTTTCTTCTGAGTGGGCCCTAACCCACAGGTCTTTTTCCAAGATCTTACCTGACTCTTCTAATCTTCCCGGAGTTACTCTCAAATTCATTTCAAAGTTTGACGTAAGGATGAATTTTCATCAGTCAATTGACGTCTCCAATATCGCTTTCAAATTCTTTTCATCGTTGGCTCAACCTTTCTATTCGTCATCACAGAGTATCTCAACAATTCATGAAGGTGTTTCTCGTTGTCATTCTCAGATTTGAAGACCGAAGGAGATTTTTATCTCTCAATCTTGTCCATTCTCTCGAAGATTCGTGATTCTAGCTTGATGCCATCCTCTCATAATTGTTTTTGATTGTGAGAATTCTTTTCACCTATCCGGAGAAATTCAAGATTCTTTTCAATTTGATTCTCCGAAGGCCACCATTTCGGGTTTATTCATATCCAGCTTTCAGCTCTCGTTCTCCAAATCTTACCGGTGCATCGTTCAAATATCCTCTAATCATTTCATGATCTCTCCGTTCTCATGTATCTAAATTTGCCCAAGTATGTTTGCTCGTTTTCAAATTCTTACCAGTGATTCATCCCCTTACTTCGTTTGTTTTTCAATTCTTACGGTGTGTCATTCAAGACTTCTTTTCCTTCATTATCATATCAATTCATTCGTTGTTTCAATCCTACTGGTGGTTCGTTGAGGACGTTATCAAGTTATCGATATATCTCTCTTAATCCTTTCTACCGGAATAAGTTGTATGCAATCCGTTGATTGTCATCAATTTAAATTGGTGAAGGATACGCATAACATAATTCTTATTATTGTTTCACCCAAATGATTAATTCCATATTCCGGAGGTTCATCAAAATTCTTGAGTTCATTTGTTCATTTTTTTCTTACCGGAGTTCTTCATGGAGGTTCTACATGGTGGTTAATCAAGTATTTAATTCCTTCTCGAAGTGTTCATCGAGATTCTTTTCAAAGGAGCTCAAGTTTTCTTCATCTTGCATTCCGAAGTGCAATTCATTCTACCTTATCTTTTGAGGTGGTGTTATGTCATTTTGACAATTTCTTGGTGTTTCATGATTCACAAGTTGTCCGGAATGACATATCTTAAATCCATCATTTTTAGTTCATTCAGGACATCTTTTCAACCCATCAATCCCTTCATTGGAGTTATCTTGGGTTATATTTCACCTACAACTTTCCCTAAGGATTGTTGCTATTTATGGTGCTCTTAAATGACCCATGTTCTTCTTTTATCCTCCTAGTGAAATAAGTTTCTCGTCTCCTTGTTGATATAAATCCAATCAATTTGTTTCCATAGTGGCGGAATTTCGCCTCAATTTTGAGAAGTTTTTCATAAGCCCACTATACACTTATTTGTTTCGTTGTTGGTTTTCCAACAATTACGTTATAACCTTCTTGGAAGGGTGCTCTCCAAGCTCATTGGTGGCAGAAGTTGGCATTTTCTTCTACATTCTTTTATTCCAATGAGCTATCTTCTATTATTTCTTCCGGAGGCATTGTGATGTTGCTCTGTTCGACCCATCATCTTGTTTTGTCAAGATCATGTTCTTTCCTCTGCTTATCCATTCAACCGGAGTGTCGTGTCCTCTTTTCAAGTATCCTCTCATCTTGTCAAGTTCATGATTCTAACTCCTTCCATTTACAATCGGAGTGCTGCCCAAATTATATCATTCTTATTCCTTCTCTATCTTATTTTAACAGGAGTGATGTGTCTATCATTCCTCTTCTAAACGGAGTCTCATCCAACTGCTTTCATTTTTCCAAGCTCATATTCCTTGCCTTCCATGTACACCCCTTTTCATTCATGTCTTTCAACCCACAAGGTTCCCGTAATGTTCCTAGTTCCTCTTTTCTAACAGAGTGCTTTCAACTTTTTTCATCTCCGTTGTATTCTTTCTTTCTAGTTGTTCAACCTCTCAAGGTTCTTTGGTTTCACCTATTTGTCAAAGAAGCAACTTAGTTTTACCTTTTCTCTTCCTCTTTTGTTTCTCTCCGGTGCCATCCTAGATCTCAGGACAAGATCCTCTTGTACTGGTGGAGTGTTCTGACGCCCCGACACTGTTGCGCCAGGTGTATTCCAGTTATTCGCCGTCGTTGCCATGTCATTCGCTTGCATGTTGCATCATGCCTTTGTCATATTTTGCATTGCATCATGTCATCATGCCATCATGTCTTTAATCTTTGCAACTCAAATAAATAAACCGTATGGGTCTTTAGTCCATTTAAACTGAGGGAATTCACATGGTGAGTTCTCTTTATAACATACCCTCCCAATATTAGGGAGCTATAATAAATATTCCTTTTTCGGAATCACCCATAAACACACTTGCATATTCCCCATGTCTTTTCTAGTTCAAGCTTGACTTCAAAACCTTGCCAAAATTTCTCTTCCCATTTACAGAGGTTCCTCCAAAAATCTGAACATTTTTGGGCACTTCAAAATCCTACCCCTTGTCCAAACCATTTGAATTAAATTCAAATGCTTTTGAGTTTAATCCTTGCAATCTTGCCCACTTCAATATTCTTGTACCATGCACCTTGTTGTGAGTCCGGGAAAAATAATCCATGTGCCTAAATCCTTCGTCTAATCCTTTCTTTTCTCTCCTTTCTTTCTTTGCGGTTTTCTGTTTTCTAAAAAGGTTTTTTTAAAGACTTAAGGGAGAAGAGAGACCCAGGCCTCTCTAGGCCCAATCCACCCCAGCGTAGGCCCATGTCCTTGCAGGCCTCAACCCTATAGACTGAAACCCCCATCTCCCCGAACCCTTGTCCTCTCCCTCGTTCCCTTGCGCCACCTCTCCCTTCTGCTCGATCCCTTCCTCACCTTATCCCCTCACGCCGCCAGAGGAGCCCCTCTCCTCGCCCTTCCCGACTCGTCCTCTAGGAAGCCAACTCCGGCGGCCCCATCGCCCGTTCCTCCCTCCTCTCGCTCGCCTACACCACCCTGACCATGCCCGACCTCCACGCTCGCCTCCTCTCGTTTGGATCAAGCAGGATCTCTTCCCGAGCGGAGCGCTCGCTTCAGCCGTCGGCCGCGAGCCATAGGTCACCGGAGCAGCTCCAGGCAACAACCCCGCACGCTGTGGACCCTCCTTTGTCGCGACGTGCTCCTTCCCCGAGCTCCACCTCGCCATCCTTCCGCACATCGTCGCCGGCCCCATCTCCACCTCGCCGGACCGCCCAAACCCCATTGTTATCCATGTGACCTTGCAGGAGGCCACCACCGCGCCTGCTTTGTCTCTGCGCACACCTTGCACCGAGCTCCACCATCATTCGATCTCCACCTCGCCATGGACGGGGCTGTCCCCAGCACAGGCTTTCTCACTCACCTCCTATGCCGCTTGCCTTGCTCGTTTGGTTGCCACCCGCTACTGCCTCCAAGCACCATCTATGAATCTCCGTGGTTAGTTCCTTCATCGAATCCTCAAGGGTCACCTTCAGTAAGTGGTAACCGAAGTGCAACAATGACCGGTGAAGACCCCTGTCCCGTGTACCATCCTGTTGCTGTCGCTGGACACTGAGTATCCATCGTCACGTCCGTTTCGTCTATGTCAAGCCCAAGAGGGCGCCAAGATACCAAGTACCACGACGTCGACAACCATCAAGTTCAACTAAATCGACTACGATCGGTGACGACCTGGAACATCTATGGAGAGTGTACGACTATCGTCGCGACCGTCGAGTGAATAAATACTGTCACGTGGGTTTGATAAGACACCGAGTACCACGACACTACCTTCGACCCCCGAAGGACACGGACCCGTCAAGTTCCCTTTGGATGCGCCAAGTTCCACGGCGTCGCATAAGTTTCTTCGTGAACCTGTTCGACCACTCGGATTCGCAAGTACCACAGCGCCCGGAGTCCTCGGATGCGTCAAGTCCCTCTTCGACCGTGTACCAATACCCTTGCGAGAACGACTACATCTCGCGACGAACCATGAACAACTACCATCGAATCCGAACCATCCCGAACGCATGCTTCGAAGGTATAACCCCAACATGACGTCTGTGAACGAATGCTTGTGTTGTATGAGATGCTCCTGTTTCACCTTGTTCGCACCGTGTCTGTTTTGTCCCTCCTTTCCTTGCCACCGATTCGTGGGACACCCGGTATCCGGCATCACTCCCCGTACCTCTTGCACATTCCGCACATCTCACATTTGTTTCTTGCACCGACATCTCTACTAGTTGTCGGATCATCGGAACGTTGCCGTGGCACCGTTTTCATTATCGTTGCCGTGGCACCCTTTTCTTTCCACCACGGTGACCAATGCTTCATAATGCTCTTATCAACATTTTCATAAAATTGCATAAAACTTGAACATGTCATCCGCATCATGATAACAACATCAAGAATGTTTAAAAATTGTTGTTGCACCAAATTGCTAATGCATATGGGGATTTCCCGGATTTGTTGTTTGTTGTATCCGGCCCCATTTAAATTGCTTAGATAGTTAGTTTGTTTATGCTTCACCTCTTGCCATGCTTAATAACATTTAACATTGTTAGGTACATAAATGAGAGGAACTAAATAATTGACGTGGTGTTTCGTCAATACGTAACTCATTGCATATTGAGCTCCACTTAATTTGTAGTATTGTTTGTGCACCTTGCCATGCCATGCCTCATTAAACCGGCCATGCATCATACTTGATTGTGCATCATGTCATGTTTATGTGATGGTTGTTTACTATGTTGTTTGCTTCTTTCTGGGTTGCTTCTTTCATTAGCTTCGGTTTCGTTCCAGAGTTGTGAGGATCCGTTCGACTACGTCTGTTTGTCTTCTTCATGGACTCGTTCTTCTTCCTTGCAGGATCTCAGGCAAGAATACCATACCCTCGAAATCACTTCTATCTTTGCTTGCTAGTTTTTCGCTCTATTGCTATGCCACGATACCTACCACTTGCTTTATCATGCCTCCCATATTGCCATGTTAAGCCTCTAACCCACCTTTCCTAGCAAACCTTTGTTTGGCTATGTTACCGCTTTGCTCAGCCCCTCTTATCGCGTTGCTAGCTGCAGGTGAAGATGGAGTTCGTTCCATGTTTGGAACATGGATATGTTGGGATATCACAATATCTCTTATTTAATTAATGCATATATATACTTGGTAAAGGGTGGAAGGCTCGGCCGTATGCCTGGTGTTTTGTTCCACTCTTGCCGCCCTAGTTTCCGTCATACCGGTGTTATGTTCCTTGATTTTGCGTCCCTTACGCGGTTGGGTTATAATGGGAACCCATTGACAGTTCGCCTTGAATAAAACTCCTCCGGCAAGGCCAAACCTAGGTTTTACCATTTGCCACCTCAGCCTTTTTCCCTTGGGTTCTGCAGACTCAAGGGTCATCTTTATTTTAAACCCCCGAGCCAGTGCTCCTCTGAGTGTTGGTCCAAACTAGAGCACTGTGCGGGGCCGTCCTGTAACGCCCCGAGACCGTTGCGCCAGGTGTCTTCCAGTTATTCGTTGTTGTTTCCTTGTCATTTTCTTGCGTGTCGCTTATTGCCATGTCATCATGTGCATTGCATCATCTTGTTTTCAAAACTTGCATCCGTCCCGGCCTCCCCGTTTTTCCGTTGTCCGTTCTGAGCTCAACCACACTTGCACGCGCCCGCGGCACGTCCGAAATATTATTTTATAAGAGGCCGGAAGATGTTCTCGGAATGGGATGAAAGTTGGTCTGCAGTCTTATTATAGTGTAGATAGATGTCTGTCAAGTTTCATCGCATTCGGAGTCCGTTCGACGCCCCAACGGATAACAATAATGGCAATATAGTCGGTCAAAACGTCGGACGTTTTCGGTCTCCGGAAACCATGCCGGCCTGCATCTCTACCCTCTTCTCTCAGACCAACCCGCTCTCCATAGTCCACCTAGACCCATCCTACCCCTCTTTGCGCAGTGCATCGAACCCCTTGTGCGCGTCCGAAAGCTGTCCCGGACCTGACCCGGACAGTCGTCACCGTTGGATCCGAATCATCCCCAAACATCTACAAAACGTCTCCATTTTCTTAATTGGGCTCCCTAACCTATTTATCCGGGACCGTACGATTAAGATCAGAGGGACCAAATGCCCCTGTCCAAAAATCCTTTTGCTATATATATATCAGGTCCAACCCTAGATCCTAGGGGTCTTGTCCCATCGATCCCACCGCGCCGCCACAACACCTGGTTCGACGGGATCCCTCCCGGACCAACCAGTAGCTTCCTCCCTGATCCAAAAAAATTCCTCTCTCGTTCTCCACCAGCCAGCCAAAATCCATCCCCTCCTCGTCGCTTGGAGCCCGAGCGCGCCACCACCTGCCGGCGACCCCGCAGCCCCCGGCGAACCTCGCCGCTGGCAACCACCACCAGCGGCCAACAAGAGGGAACCGAGACTCCATGGCGCCGCCTCCTCGTCCCCGCCGTCCTTCATCTCGTTGCTGCGGCCGTCTTCCAGCGCCCCAGCCTCCTCCTCCCTTGTCTATTGGACGCGTCCAGCCCGCTGCAGGTGTCATCGTCCGCGCCCCCAGGAGCTGGCAGTGGTAGCCCCGCGTCTCCCTCCACGATCGTGCCCGAGCAAGGATCCCCAGCGGAGCTCGTTCGCGAGCAAACCCGTCGGAGCATACCAAGCCCCGCCTCCAGGGACCTTCCCCGGCGCTCCCTCGACCCACGCCGCCTTAGATCGATCGAGCCAGACCGGATCCAGCCATCTCCGCCGTCTCCTGCCATCGACGCCATCTACTTCAGGTCGTTGCACGGCATGCCAAGTCCCTGCCTCGTTCCCAAGACCTCGCTGGAGCCCCTCGATGTCCGCAGCCTCAGTCCCATGCTCCTCCGCAACCCCAAGCTCGGTGCCATCCTCTGCTCCTGCATCGCTCGTCCCTCGACCTGTTGACCTCCATGCCCCGCCGCCGGCCTTTGCTCGCTCTGCATCGAGCAGAGGAGCCTGAACTGCTCGCACTCCTGTACCCGCGTGAGGACCGCATCACCGTTGACCGCGGTTCTGCGTGTAGGGCCCAGTCGCGCCATCGCCTCACCTCTGCAGCCTGCCTCCGGAGCTCCTCCCGCACCGATCCCGATGCCAGCACCCTTGCCTGTGCAGCTGTGCCGCTGCCTACCTTCGACCAACACAGAAATGAGACGACGAGCGCCGCGCCGTGCGTTGACCTCTCCAGCGAGGCCCAGCAGCGTCCTCCATCCCCGAGCCGGCCCATGAGGCCTGGTGAGCAGCCCCCGCCCATGTGCATTGTTGGGCTGGCCTCTGATTCGGCCCGTGTATGTTTTTTTAGCATCTGCGGTTTTAGCTAATTTTCTCGAATTGCTAGTTTTGCAGAAAAGCCCTCATACTTCATTCATTTAATAACTCACAAACTGTGCATCATATGTAAAAACTCCAAATATGAAAAATTCTTAGAATTTTATCTAGTTTCATAATATGCAACTTTCATCTATGTTTAAAATGTTTAAACTGCTGTTTGCATTAATTTGCTCCAATGCCATGTTAAAATGCTTTAATTCATAACTAAATAACCGTAGCTCCAAACCTAACAAACTTTATATGTAAATGGCGTAGAAAAATGCATAGATTATCATGGTGATTTTACTTTGCATGATTAACAACTATAAAATATGGTTTAGGGCAGAACAGTACCAAACTTTATAATGTGCACATGAGGAGTTTTTGGACTTGTTGTTTGTTGTTCTGGCCTCATTTAAACTTGCCTAGATAGGTAGTTTTACTTTGTTTCACCTCTTGCCATGTTTAACAACATTTAATATTGTTGGGTACATAAACGAGAGAGAACTAAATAATTGTTGTGGTGTTACGACAATATGCAACTCGTTGCATGTTGAGCTCCACTAAACTTGTAGTTTTTTTTGTGCCCTTTGCCATGCCATGCCTCATTAACTGGACATGCATCATACTTGGTTGTGCATCATGCCCTGTTTATGTGGTGGTTGTTTACTATGTTGTTTGCTTCTTTTCGGGTTGCTTCTCGCGTTAGCTTCGGTTTCGTTCCGGAGTTGTGAGGATTCGTTTGACTACGTCCATTTGTCTTCTTCATGGACTCGTTCTTCTTCCTTGCGGGGTCTCAGGCAAGATGACCATACCCTTGAAATCACTTCTATCTTTGCTTGCTAGTTGCTCGCTCTTTTGCTATGCCATGATACCTACCACTTGCTATATCGTGCCCCCCATATTGCCATGTCAAGCCTCTAACCCACCTTGTCCTAGCAAATCGTTGTTTGGCTATGTTACCGCTTTGCTCAGCCCCTCTTATAGCATTGTTAGTTGTAGGTGAAGATGGAGTTTGTTCCATGTTTGGAACATGGATATGTTGGGATATCACAATATCTCTTATTTAATTAATGCATCCATATACTTGGTAAAGGGTGGAAGGCTCAGCCTTATGCCTGGTGTTTTGTTACACTCTTGCCGCCCTAGTTTCCGTCATACCGGTGTTATGTTCCTTGACTTTGCGTTCCTTACGCGGTTGGGTTATAATGGGAACCCCTTGACAATTCGCCTAAAAAAACTCCTCTAGCAAGGCCCAACCTTGGTTTTAATATTTGCCACCTAAGCCTTTTTCCCTTGGGTTCTGCAGACTCAAGGGTCATCTTTATTTTAAACCCCCGGGCCAGTGCTCCTCTGAGTGTTGGTCCAAACTAGAGCACCGTGCAGGGCCATCCCATGGCAACTTTGGTTACGTCGGCTCCTGTACGCTTAGCTTATCCGGTGTGCCCTAAGAACGAGATATGTGCAGCTCCTATCGGGATTTGTTGGCACAGCGGGTGGTCTTGCTAGTCTTCTTTTACCATTGTCGAAATGTCTTGTAACTGGTATTCCGAGTCTGATCGGGTCTTCCTGGGATAAAGGAATATCCTTCATTGACCGTGAGAGCTTGTGATGGGCTAAGTTGGGACACCCCTGTAGGGTTTTGAACTTTCGAAAGTCGTGCCCGCGGTTATGGGCAGATGGGAATTTGTTAATGTCCGGTTGTAGAAAACCTGAAACATAACTTAATTAAAAAATCATCAACCGCGTGTGTGGCCGTGATGGTCTCTTCTCGGCGGAGTCCGGGAAGTGAACACGGCGTTGGAGTTATGCTTGAACGTAAGTAGTTTTAGGATCACTTCTTGATCACTTCTAGTTCACGACCGTGCTTTGCCTTCTCTTCTCGCTCTCTTTTGCTGAAGTTAGCCACCATATATGCTAGTGCTTGCTGCAGTTCCACCTCATTACCCCTTTCCTACCCATAAGCTTAAATAGTCTTGATCGCGAGGGTGTGAGATTGCTGAGTCCCCATGACTCACAGATTACTTCCAAAACCATTTGCAGGTGCCGATGATACCGTGCAGGTGACGCAACCAAGCTCAAGGAGGAGCTCGATGAAGATCGTGTTCGTGGTGTTGTTCTGTTTCCAGTTGATCAGTAGTGGAGCCCAGTCGGGGCGATCGGCGATCTGTAGCATTAGGGGTGGTCTTCTTTTATTTTGGTTCCGTAGTCGGGCCTTGTTTGTATCTGGATGATGTGATGCTATATTCATGTATTGTGTGAAGTGGCGATTGTAAGCCAACTCTGTACCTCTTTGTTGTTCAGTACATGGGATGTGTAAAGATTACCCCTCTTGCAACATTGCCTACAATGCGGTTATGCCTCTAAGTCGTGCTCCGACACGTGGGAGATATAGCCGCATCGTGGGTGTTATAAGTTGGTAATCAGAGCCTTCCCCGACTTAGGAGCCCCCCTGCTTGATCGAATCATTGGCGTTGTTGAGTCTAGAAAAATGTTTTGAGTCTTATAGGATTATATATATCGGAGAGTAGGATTCTTTTTACTCCTTAGTCCCTTCGTCACTCTGGCGAGGCCTCCTGATGTAGAGTTTTGACTCTTCTATTCTCAAATTTCACGAAAATTTTTTAGGATCACGCGGGTATCTTGGAATTGTTTTGATAGTCTTGTGACGAGAACATTGTTCTTGGTGCCTCCTGACATTTAGGGGTTGTGGCAGTGTCCCGGGGAGTTGAGCTCCGAGGTGTTGTCGTCACAATTTTATCGTTGCAGTTATGGAATACCTGAGTTTTGCCGACATTAAAAATCTCTTTTATGCAGTTGTTGGTGAGATAACCTCGACGCCACCTAGTACTGGCGGGAGTTCAGGAGTATTGCCATAAATCGTATAACAGATGCTTTATGAAGGTTGAGGTAAATGATTTCCGAAGGTTTCTTGGTTATGTGTTGAAGGATGGATACAGCTGGACGTAGGATTTGTTAGTTTTGGGTGAGATATTATGCTTCCCCTGTATCCCCAACACCTGATTGCATAACCAGAAAGTTTCGGGAGTTTATAAGTGGGAATTCAAGTAGCTCGTAGGATATCTTTCCGACAGATGTATGATATGAAATTGGGGTTCGACGTCTAGTGGTCCGCCTATCCACGGTTGGTTTTACTGTGGTCTCGTTGTGTCTTAAAGAGTCCTTGGCTATGCTGACTCGGGGACGCTTCGTATGTCATGTGCACTGCCTTGTACATGATGGTGTTGTACGATCGAGCCCGTGTGGGCCCCACCACGAAAACTTCGGACGAAATCTCTATCATATGTTTGTTCCAGCTTATTCTGCAAGCCAATCCTTTGTTTTGTTTTCAGTTGTGGTATTCGAGTTGCTTCGAAGTCAAATGTTGATTCCATACCTTTCCTAAGCGGTGTTCTCATATTTCTATGTGAATACTAATCCTTCTTGATAATCGAGATTGTCATGTTAATTCTTTTTCAACCAATGTGTTTCTCTTCAAATGGATCTGATCATTTTCGACATCCGCAAGATCTATTCTAAGTTCTCTCAACAGTGTTGTTTCATCCGTCTCCAAGTTGTCTTTGTTTTTCCCTCCCTCCCATCCCTTTTTTTCTTCAAGGATTCAGATTTCTTAATCAAATATCCATTTTATTGATGGAAGTCTCTCCATTCTTTTCCTTCATGTTCTTATCCGGTGATTCTCAGGAAGATACTAACGGAGCTTCAAGTGTATCATTCTACATTCTTTTCTTCTCCGGTGGATCCAATTCGAGCTTTGTTTATCATATCATTTTCCTCTTTTCAAAAACCTTCTCATGCCGGTGCACCTCATATTCATTCATTTCTCGCTATTCAATTGTTCCGGAGTGCTCAAGATATCTCGAAGATTCGTATTTCCACTATGCATTCGTTCAAGATCTTTCGTGGATGTTATCTTATTCAAGCCTTTTAATTCAACCGGTGCATTCTCTCTTTTAAATCGTTCTACGGTGTATCTTTTGAGTGGGCCCTAACCCACACGTCTTTTCCCAGGATCTTACCTGACTCTTCTTTTCCAGGTGTTATTCTCAAATTCATTTCAAAGTTTGATGTAAGAATGAATTATCATCAGTCGTATGTGTTTCATCATCCCGAAGTATCTCAACAACTCATGGTGGTGTTTCTCGTCGACATTCTCAACATTTGAAGGCCGAAGAAGAGTTTTCCCTCCAAATCTTATCCGTTCTCTTGAAGATTCTTGGTTCTAGCTTTATGCCATCCTCTCATAATTGTTTTTGATTGTGAGAATTCTTTTCACCCATTTGGAGTAATTCAGTAGTCTTTTTAGTTTGATTCTCCAAAGGCCATCATTTCATAAGATTTATTCATTCTCAGCTTTCAGCTATCATTCTCCAAATCTGACCGGTGCAGCATTCAAGTATTCTCTAATCAGCTCATCATCTCTTCGTTCTCTTATATCTAAATTCTTTCAAGCATCTTCGTTTATTTGCTAATCCTTCCCGGTGTTTCTTCATGTTTTATTCATTCTTTTTCAATTTTTACGGTGGTTCTTCCAAGATTCTTCTTCCTTCGTTTATCATATCAATGCATTCCTGCTTTCCAAATTCTACCGGTGGTTCGTTGAAGACCTTCCCAAGTTTGACGCTATATCTATCTTAATCCTTTCTACGAGAATAAGTAGCATGCCAAATCCAATGTGGCTCATCAATTTAATTGGTGAAGGATACGCATAACGTAATTCTTATTCTTGTTTCATCCAAGTGATTAATTCCTTATTCCGGAGGCTCATCAAATTCTCGGTTTCATTTGTTTCATCTTTTCTTTTCCCGGAGTTCCAAGCTCTCTCTCAATTATATCGTCGTGAAGATCAATCTAAATCATTGCAAGGAATCACCTTGTATTTTCAACTTCTTTTTCCTTTCATTTGATCATTCTTTTATTACCGGAGTTCTTCATGGAGGTTCTACATGATGGTTCATGAAGGATTTAATTCCTTCTCGAAGTGTTCATCGAGATTCTTTTCAAAGGAGCTTGAGTATTCCTCATCTTGCATTCCGAAGTGTAATTCTTTCTATCTTATCTTTTGAGGTGGTGGTTATGTCATTGTTGATAATTTCCCTTCATGTCTCATGATTCACAAGTTTTCAAGAGTGACATATCTAAATCAATCATTTTCTCTTCGCTCAAGACATCTTTTCAATCCAATCAATCTCTTCATTGGAGTTATATTGGGTTATACTTCACCTAAAGCTTTCCCTAAGTATGGTTCCTATTTATGGTGTTTATAAATGACCCAAGTTCTTCTTTTATACTCATGGTGAAATAGTTTCTCGTCCCCTCGTTGATATCAATCCAATCTATTGTTTCCGTTAGTGGCAGGTTGTCACCTCATAATTTTGAGATCTCTTCTATAAGTCTATATCAAGCTTACTCTTTTCGTTGTTGATAATCCAACAACTCCGTTCGACCCTTCTCCTAAAGATGCTTTTCAAGCTCATTTGAGGTTGAAGATGTTGTTTTCTCCTCCGTTCTTTTGATTCCATTCTTACATTTGTTCCGGAGGCATTGTGATGTTGCTCTCTTTGACCCATCATCTTTTTTTGTCAAGATCATGTTCAATTCCTTTCATTTATAGTCGGAGTGCTGTCCAACTTAGATCATCCTTATTTCTTCTCTATCTTGTTTAACTGGAGTGTTGTCATAATTGATCCTTATCATTCCTTGTACATCTTGTTTCTACCGGAGTTCTTGCATGTACTTCTTGTCCATTGCAACCCTTTTCTTATGTCTTTCAACCTACAAGGTTCTAGTAATGTTCCTTGTTCCTCTTTCCTAACGGAGTGTTTTCAACTTTGTTCATCTTCATTGTTTTTTTCTTTCAATTTGTTCAACCTCTAAAGGTTTGTGGTTTCACTCGTTGTCCAAGAAGCAACTTAGTTTTACATCTTCTCTTTCTCTTTCGTTTTCCCTCCGGTGCCATCCTAGATCTCGGGACGAGATCCTCACGTAGTGGTGGAGGGTTGTAACGCCCCAAGACCGTTGCGCCAGGTGTCTTCCAGTTATTCGTTGTTGTTGCCTTGTCATTTGCTTGCGTGTCGCTTCTTTCCATGTCATCATGTGCATTGCATCATATTGTTTTCAAACCTTGCATCTGTCCCGGCCTCCCCGTTCTTTCCGTTGTCCGTTCCGAGCTCAACCACACTTGCACGAGCCCGCGGCACGTCCGAAATATTATTTTATAATTGGCCGAAAGATGTTGTCGGAATGGGATGAAAGTTGGCGTGCGGTCTTATTATAGTGTACTTAGACCGTCTGTCAAGTTTCATCGAATTCGGAGTCCGTTTGACGCCCCAACGGATAACTATAACGACATTATAGTCGGTCAAAACGTCGGACGTTTTTGGTCTCCGGAAAGCGTGTCGGGCTGCATTCTCCCCTCTTCTCTCAGACCAACCCGCTCTCCACATTCCACCTAGACCCATCCTACCCCTCTTTGCGCAGTGCATCGAACCCCTCGTGCGCGTCTAAAAGCTGTCCCGGACCCGACCCAGACAGTCGTCACCGTTGGATCCGGATCATCCCCAAACATCTACAAAACGTCTCCGTTTTCTTAATTGGGCTCCCTACCCTATTTATCCGGGACCGTACGATTAAGATCGGAGGGACCAAATGCCCCTGTCCAAAAATCCTTTTGCTATATATCTCAGGTCCAACCCTAGATCCTAGGGGTCTTGTCCCATCAATCCCACCACGCCGCCACTCCACCTGATTCCTTGGGATCCCTCCCGGACCAACCAGCAGCTTCCTCCCTGATCCAAAAAAAATTCCTCTCTCGTTCTCCACCAGCCAACCCAAATCCATCCCCTCCTCGTCTCTTGGGGGCCGAGCGCGCCACCACCTGCCGGCGACCCCACGGCCCCCGGTGAACCTCGCCGCTGGCAACCACCACCAGCGGCCAACAAGAGGGAACCGAGACTCCATGGCGCCGCCTCCTCGTCCCCGCCGTCCTTCATCTCGTTGCTGCGGCCGTCTTCCAGCGCCCCAGCCTCCTCCTCCCTTGTCTATTGGACGCGTCCAGCCGCCTGCAGGCGTCATCGTCCGCGCCCCCAGGAGCTGGCAGCGGTAGCCCCGCGTCTCCCTCCACGATCGTGCCCGAGCAAGGATCCCCAGTGGAGCTCGTTCGCGAGCAAACCCGCCGGAGCAGACCAAGCCCCGCCTCTAGGGACCTTCCCCGGCACTCCCTCAACCCACACCACCTCGGATCGATCGAGCTAGACCGGATCCAGCCATCTCCGCCGTCTCCTGCCATCGACGCCGTCTACTTCAGGTCGTTGCGCAGCATGCCAAGCCCCTGCCTCGCTGCCAAGACCTCGCCGGAGCCCCTCGATGTCCGCAGCCGCAGTCCCTTGCTCCTCCGCAACCCCGAGCTCGGTGCCATCCTCTGCTCCCGCATCGCTCGTCCCTCGACCCATTGACCTCCATGCCCCGCCGCCGGCCTTTGCTCGCTCTACATCGAGCAGAGGAGCCTGAACTGCTCGCACTCTTGTAACCACGCGAGGACCGCATCACTGTTTACCGCGGTTCTGCGTGTAGGGCCCGGTTGCGCCATCGCCTCGCCTCTGCAGCCTGCCTCCCGAGCTCCTCCCGCACCGATCCCCGATGCCAGCGCCCTTGCCTATGCAGCTGCGCCGCTGCCTACCTTCGACCAACACTGAAACGAGACGACGAGCGCCGCGCCGTGCGTTGACCTCTCCAGCGAGGCCCAGCAGCGTACTCCGTCCCTGAGCCGGCCCATGAGGCCTGGTGAGCAGCCCCCGCCCCTGTGCATTGTTGGGACGGCCTCTGATTCGGCCTGTGTATGTTTTTTTAGCATCTGCGATTTTAGCTAATTTTCTCGAATTGCCAGTTTTGCAGAAAAGCCCTCATACTTCATTCATTTAATAACTCACAAACTGTGCATCATATGTAAAAACTCAAAATATGAAAAATGCTTAGGATTTTATCTAGTTTCACAATATGCAACTTTCATCTATGTTTAAAATGTTTAAACTGTTGTTTGCATTAATTTGCTCCAATGCCATGTTAAAATGCTTTAATTCATAACTAAATAACCATAGCTCCAAACCTAACAAACTTTATATGTAGATGGGGTAGAAAATGCATAGATTATCATGGTGATTTTACTTTTCATGTTTATCATGGTGATTTTACTTTTCATGTTCAATGCATTCCTGCTTTCCAAATTCTACCAGTGGTTCGTTGAAAACCTTCCCAAGTTTGATGCTATATCTATCTTAATCCTTTCTACAAGAATAAGTAGCATGCCAAATCCAATGTGGGTCATCAATTTAATTGGTGAAGGATACACATAACGTAATTCTTATTCTCGTTTCATCCAAGTGATTAATTCCTTATTCCGGAGGCTCATCAGATTCTCGGTTTCATTTGTTTCATCTTTTCTTTTCCCAGAGTTCCAAGCTCTCTCAATTATATCGTCGCAAAGATCAATATAAATTATTGTGAGGATTCACCTTTTGTTTTCAACTTATTTTTCCTTTCGTTTGATCATTCTTTTATTACCGGAGTTCTTCATGGAGGTTCTACATGATGGTTCATGAAGGATTTAATTCCTTCTCGAAGTGTACATCGAGATTCTTTTCAAAGGAGCTCGAGTATTCCTCATCTTGCATTCCGAAGTGCAATTCTTTCTATCTTATCTTTTCAGGTGGTGTTATGTCATTGTTGATAATTTCCCTTCGTGTCTCATGATTCACAAGTTTTCAAGAGTGACATATCTAAATTCATCATTTTCTCTTCGCTCAAGACATCTTTTCAATCCAATCAATCTCTTCATTGGAGTTATATTTGGTTATACTTCACCTAAAGCTTTCCCTAAGGATTGTTCCTATTTATGGTGTTTATAAATGACCCAAGTTCTTCTGTTATCCTCACGGTGAAATAGTTTCTCGTGTCCTCGTTGATATCAATCCAATCTATTGTTTTCGTTAGTGGCAGGTTGTCACCTCATAATTTTGAGATCTCTTCTATAAGTCTATATCAAGCTTACTCTTTTCGTTGTTGATAATCCAACAACTCCATACGACCCTTCTCCTAAAGATGCTTTTCAAGCTCATTTGAGGTAGAAGATGTTGTTTTCTCCTCCGTTCTTTTGATTCCATTCTTACATTTGTTCCGGAGGCATTGTGATGTTGCTCTCTTTGACCCATCATCTTGTTTTGTCAAGATCATGTTCAATTCCTTTCATTTACAGTCGGAGTGCTGTCCAATTTATATCATCCTTATTCCTTCTCTATCTTGTTTAACCGGAGTGTTGTCATAATTGATTCTTATTGTTCCTTGTACATCTCGTTTCTACCGGAGTGCTTGCATGTACTTCTTGTCCATTGCAACCCTTTTCTTATGTCTTTCAACCTACAAGGTTCTGGTAATGTTCCTTGTTCCTCTTTCCTAACAGAGTGTTTTCAACTTTGTTCATCTTTGTTGTTTTTTTCATTCAATTTGTTCAACCTCTGAAGGTTCGTGGTTCTACTCGTTATCCATGAAGCAACTTAGTTTTACCTCTTCTCTTTCTCTTCCGTTTTCCCTCCGGTGCCATCCTAGATCTCGGGACGAGATCCTCTCGTAGTGGTGGAGTGTTGTAACACCCCGAAACCATTGCGCCAGGTGTCTTCCAGTTATTTGTTGTTGTTGCCTTGTCATTTGCTTGCGTGTCGCTTCTTGCCATGTCATCATGTGCATTGCATCATCTTGTATTCAAAACTTGCATCCATCCCGGCCTCCCCGTTCTTTCCGTTGTCCGTTCTGAGCTCAACCACACTTGCATGCACCCACGGCACGTCCGAAATATTATTTTATAATTGGCCGGAAGATGTTCTCGGAATGGGATGAAAGTTGGCATGCGGTCTTATTATAGTGTAGATAGACCGTTTATCAAGTTTCATCGCATTCGGAGTCCGTTTGACGCCCCAACAGATAACTATAACGGCATTATAGTCGGTCAAAACGTCGGACGTTTTCGGTCTCTGGAAACCGTGTCGGGCTGCATCTCTCCCCTCTTCTGTCAGACCAACCCGCTCTCCACAGTCCACCTAGACGCATCCTACCCCTCTTTGCGCAGTGCATCGAACCCCTCGCACGCGTCCGAAAGTTGTCCCGGACCTGATCCGCACACTCGTCACCGTTGGATCCGGATCATCCCCAAACATCTACAAAACGTGTCCGTTTTCTTAATTGGGCTCCCTAACCTATTTATCCGGGACCGTATGTTTAACATCGGAGGGACCAAATGCCCCTGTCCAAAAATCCTTTTGCTATATATATCAGGTCCAACCCTAGATCCTAGGGGTCTTGTCCCATCGATCCCGCCGCGCCGCCACTCCACCTGGTTCCTCGGGATCCCTCCCGGACCAACCAGCAGCTTCCTCCCTGATCCAAAAAAATTCCTCTCTCGTTCTCCACCAGCCAGCCCAAGTCCATCCCCTCCTCGTTGCTTGGAGCCCGAGCGCGCCACCACCTGCCGGCGACCCCGCGGCCACCGGCGAACCTCGCTGCCGGCAACCACCACAAGCGGCCAACAAGAGGGAACCGAGACTCCATGGCACCGCCTCCTCGTCCCCGCCGTCGTTCATCTCGTCGCTGTGGCCGTCTTCCAGCACCCCAGCCTCCTCCTCCCTTGTCTCTTGGATGCGTCCAGCCGCTCGCAGGCGTCATCGTCCGCGCCCCCAGGAGCTAGCAGCGGTAGCCCCGCGTCTCCCTCCACGCTCGTGCCCCGCCTCCAGGGACCTTCCCCGGCGCTCCCTCGACCCACGCCGCCTCGGATCGATCGAGCCAGACCGGATCCAGCCATCTCCGCCGTCTCCTGCCATCGACGTCGTCTACTTCAAGTCATTGCGCGGCACGCCAAGTCCCTGCCTTGCTGCCAAGACCTCGCCGGAGCCCCTTGATGTCCGTAGCCGTAGTCCCTTGCTCCTCCGCAACCCAGAGCTCGGTGTCGTCCTCTGCTCCCGCATCGCTCGTCCCTCGACCTGTTGACCTCCATGCCCCGCCGCCAGCCTTTGCTCGCTCTGCATCGAGCAGAGGAGCTTGAACTACTCACACTCTTGTACCCGCGCGAGGACCGCATCACCATTGACCGCGGTTCTACGTGTAGGGCCCGGTCGCGCTATCGCCTCGCCTCTGCAGCCTGCCTCCCGAGCTCCTCCCGCACCAATCCCCGACGGCAGCGCCCTTGCCTGTGCAGCTGCGCCGCTGCCTACCTTCGACCAACACTGAAACGAGACGACGAGCACCGCGCCGTGCGTTGACCTCTCCAGCGAGGCCCAGCAGCGTCCTCCGTCCCCGAGCCGGCCCATGAGGCCTGGTGAGCAGCCCCCGCCCCTGTGCATTGTTGGGCCGGCCTATGATTCGGCCCGTGTATGTTTTTTCAACATCTGCGGTTTTAGCTAATTTTCTTGAATGGCCAGTTTTGCAGAAAAGCCCTCATACTTCATTCAGTTAATAACTCACAAACTATGCATCATATGTAAAAACTCCAAATATGAAAAATGCTTAGAATCTTGTCTAGTTTCATAATATGCAACTTTCATCTATGTTTAAAATGTTTAAACTGCTGTTTGCATTAATTTGCTCCACTGCCATGTTAAAATGCTTTAATTCATAAGTAAATAACTGTAGCTCCAAACCTAACAAACTTTATATGTAAATGGGGTAGAAAAATGCATAGATTATCATGGTGATTTTACTTTTCATGTTTAACAACTATAAAATATGGTTTAGGGAAGAACAGTACCAAACCTTATAATGTGCACATGAGGAGTTTCCGAACTTGTTGTTTGTTGTTCCGGCCTCATTTAAACTTGCCTAGATAGGTAGTTTTACTTTGTTTCATCTCTTGCCATGTTTAACAACTTTTAATATTGTTGGGTACATAAACGAGAGAGAACTAAATAATTGTTGTGGTGTTACGACAATATGCAACTCGTTGCATATTGAGCTCCACTTAACTTGTAGTTTTGTTTGTGCCCTTTCCCATGCCATGCCTCATTAACCGGACATGCATCATACTTGGTTGTGCATCATGCCCTGTTTATGTGGTGGTTGTTTACTATGTTGTTTGCTTCTGTCCGGGTTGCTTCTCGCGTTAGCTTCGGTTTCATTTCGGAGTTGTGAGGATTCGTTCGAGTACATCTGTTTGTCTTCTTCGTGGACTTGTTCTTCTTCCATGCGGGATCTCAGGCAAGATGACCATACCCTCGAAATCACTTCTATCTTTGCTTGCTAGTTGCTTGCTCTTTTGCTATGCCACGATACCTACCACTTGCTATATCGTGCCCCCCCATATTGCCATGTCATGCCTCTAACCCACCTTGTCCTAGCAAACTGTTGTTTGGCTATGTTACCGCTTTGCTCAGCCCCTCTTATAGCGTTGTTAGTTTGTTCCATGTTTAGAACATGGATATGTTGGGATATCACAATATCTCTTATTTAATTAATGCATCTATATACTTGGTAAAGGGTGGAAGGCTCGTCCTTATGCCTGGTGTTTTGTTCCACTCTTGCCGCCCTAGTTTCCGTCATACTGGTGTTATGTTCCTTGATTTTGTGTTCCTTACGCGGTTGGGTTATAATAGGAACCCCTTGACAGTTCGTCTTGAAAAAAACTCCTCCAGCAAGGCCCAACCTTGGTTTTACCATTTGCCACCTAAGCCTTTTTCCCTTGGGTTCTGCAGACTCAAGGGTCATCTTTATTTTAAACCCACGGGCCAGTGCTCCTTTGAGTGTTGGTCCAAACTAGAGCACCATGCAGGGCCATCCCTTGGCAACTTGGGTTACGTCGGCTCCTGTACGCTTAGCTTATCTGGTCTGCCCAGAGAACGAGATATGTAGAGCTCCTATCAGGATTTGTCGGCACAGCGGGTGGTCTTGCTGGTCTTGTTTTACCATTGTCGAAATGTCTTGTAACCGGGATTCCGAGTTTGATCGGGTCTTCTTGGGAGAAGAAATATCCTTCGTTGACCGCGAGAGCTTGTGAAGGGCTAAGTTGGGACACCCCTGCAGGGTTTTGAACTTTCGAAAGCCGTGCCCGCGGTTATGGGCAGATGGGAATTTGTTAATGTCCGGTTGTATAAAACCTGAAACTTAACTTAATTAAAATGCATCAACCGTGTGTGTAGCCGTGGTGGTCTCTTCTCGGTGGAGTCCGGGAAGTGAACACGGCGTTGGAGTTAATCTTGAACGTAAGTAGTTTCGGGATCACTTCTTGATCACTTCTAGTTCACGACCGTGCTTTGCCTTCTCTTCTCGCTCTCTTTTGCGTAAGTTAGCCACCATATATGATAGTACTTGCTGCAGTTCCACCTCATTAGCCCTTTCCTACCCATAAGCTTAAATAGTCTTGATCGCGAGGGTGTGAGATTGCCGAGTCCCCGTGACTCACAGATTACTTCCAAAACCAGTTGCAGGTGCCGATGATACCGTGCAGGTGACGCAGCCGAGCTCAAGGAGGAGCTCGATGAAGATCATGTTCGTGGTGTTGTTTCGTTTCCAGTTGATCAGTAGTGGAGCCCAGTCAAGGCGATCGGGGATCTGTAACATTAGGGGTGGTCTTCTTTTATTTTGGTTCCGTAGTCGGACCTTGTTTGTATTTGGATGATGTAATGCTATATTCATGTATTATGTGAAGTGGCGATTGTAAGCCAACTCTGTACCTCTTTCTTGTTCAGTACATGGGATGTGCAAACGTTACCCCTCTTGCGACATTGCCTACAATGCGGTTATGCCTCTAAGTCATGCTCCGACACGTGGGAGATATAGCCGCATCGTGGGTGTTATACGTCCCTTGGCAACTTGGGTTATGTTGGCTCCCATACGTTTAGCTTATCCTGTGTGCCCTGAGAACGAGATATGTGCAGCTCCTATCGGGATTTGTCGGCACAGTGGGTAGTCTTGCTGGTCTTGTTTTACCATTGTCGAAATGTCTTGTAACCGGGATTCCGAGTCTGATCAGGTCTTCCTGGGAGAAGGAATATCCTTCGTTGACCGTGAGAGCTTGTGATGGGCTAAGTTGGGACACCCCTGCAGATGGGAATTTGTTAATATCCGGTTGTAGAAAACCGGACACTTAACTTAATTTAAAATGAATCAACCGCGTGTGTAGCCGTGATGGTCTCTTCTCAGCGGGGTCTGGGAAGTGAACACGGCTTTGGAGTTATGTTTGAACGTAAGTAGTATCAGGATCACTTCTAGTTCACGACCGTGCTTTGCTTCTCTTCTCGCTCTCATTTGCGTAAGTTAGCCACCATATATGCTAGTTCTTGCTGCAGCTCCACCTCACTACCTTTTCCTACCTATAAGCTTACATAGTTTTGATCGCGAGGGTGTGAGATTGCTGAGTCCTCATGACTCACAGATACTTCCAAACAGTTGCAGGTGCCGATGACACCAGTGCAGGTGATGCTACTGAGCTCAAGTGGGAGCTCGATGAAGATCATGTTCGTTGTGTTGTTTCGTTTCCAGTTGATCAGTAGTGGGGCCAAGTCGGGTCGATCGAGGATCTATGCATTTGGGATTGTCTTTATTTTGGTTCCGTAGTCAGACTTGATTGTATTCTGGATGATGTAATGCTATATTTTTGTATTGTGTGAAGTGGCGATTGTAAGCCAACTCTTTATCCCTTTCTTATTCAGTACATGGGATTGTGTGAAGATTACCCCTCTTGCGACAAACCTACCATGCGGCTATGCCTCTAAGTCGTTCCCCGACATGTGGGAGATATAGCCGCATTGTGGGTGTGACAAATCCTACTAGGACTTGGAGTCCTGGTAGGACTCCTCTCCTTGGCGCGCCCTATAGGGGCCGGTCGGCCTACCCCTCTCCTACTTTATATACGGGGGCAGGGGCACCCTAGAACAGACAAGATCAATTGTCTTAGCCGTGTGCGGTGCCTCCTCCACAGTTACACACCTCAGTCATATCGTAGTAGTGCTTAGGTGAAGCCCTGCGCTGGTAACTTCATCATCACCATCGCCACGCCGTCGTGCTGATGGAACTCTCCATCGTCCTCAACTAGATCAAGAGCTCGATGGATGTCATCAAGAGCTCAAAGGGACGTGTCATCGTCATGATTGTCTTCGAGGGACGCTTTGCCTGAGTCATCTTTCCATCTTCGCAGGCACCGCATAGATGATCCTTCTTGAACTTGACTCCCGTTATGCCTATGACATGCTTCTTCTTCGCGAGAGTGTATAAGTTCCTCATGCCCGCCTGCCCTAGCCTCTGATGCCAGAGCCAGCACTCTGAAGCTTTTGCTAGAAGACATACGGCTAGCTGTGGTCTTGCGGAGAAATCTACCATATACAGATTGTCCTTTCGGTATCCTTCAAAGACTAGAGATTTGTCAAATTCCATAAGAACAAGGCAACGATATTTTCCAAATATCACAATCGTGTTCAGGTTACAAAGCATTGAGACAGACATTAAGTTGAAACCAAGGGATTCAACAAGCATCACTTTATCCGTATGCTGACCCTTTGAGATTGCAACTCTATCTAGGCCCAATACCTTGCTTTTACCAGTGTCAGCAAATGTGATGTGACTTTTCTCAGACGAGCGTAGGGTTGAATCCATAAGAAGACTTCGACCACCAGTCATGTGGTTAGTGCATCCACTGTCCATGATCCAGTCAGAAGCCTTTGGTGTCATACCCTATAGTTCAGTTTGGGGGATAAACTTCACCAAGGGAAATGTGAAGCATAAACATTTGACGAACAAGCATACTATCAAAGTTCAGATCCTTGTTCGGGTAGATTGGATGTTTGTCAAGAAATCCTGGAACGAAATATATAGTAAGACCATTTTGGCATTTTATCTTGCGTCCCACAAGATGTTTTAGGTCCCCAGCATAAGCATCAGAAGCCTTTGATTTCCCGCTGAAGACCTTTCCCTGCAAAAGAGAGTTATTTTTTCTTAACCACCCACATCTTCAGGGGTGGCTTAGAAGCAATGAGTCTAATTGCAGCATATGAGAACTTTGGCTTTGGAGCCCTAGCAAATAGCCTTGCAGAGGTGAATAATACTCATAGGAATAAGCAGAAAAGTTCTTGGTCTTATGAACATAGCGGTTTGATGGAACACACTCATATTCATAAGTTTGAGTATGGTTTCCCTGCAAAACACTGGTGTTAGGGTGACCCTGGTGGGTCCTATATCTGTATGAAGCCTTTGGTCTGGGGTTTTTCTTCTTTCCAGGTGGTGTCATGATGATATTCTTCAAAGGAAGCTTCAAAGGTGATCTTCTTCAAAGGAATCTTCAAAAGAATGACAACTTTTGGGCACTCAGATCTTCTTCAAAGGTGATCCATTCCTGTAGTTAGTACCAATATACCTGGCAAACACTTCACCATTCTAATTCTTAAACAGTTTATAGTTTGCATCAACGGATTTATCAATGATAAGTGGTTAGCACAAGTGAAGCCAGATAAGGTAGATGGATCCACTGAAGGACCCTTTGCAGCAACCCATGTGGTTTTGGGGTACTGCTCAGGCTTCCAGAATGAACCATCAACATTCATTTTCCTCTCGAACCCAACACCCTCTTTCCTAGGTTTTCGGTTCAGAATCTGTTTCTTGAGGACATCACATAGTGTCTGATGCCATTTGAAGCTTTTGTACATCCTTGTTTCAAGCAATGTCTTCAACCTAGCATTTTCATCAGCAATAGTAGTGGTATCCTCAAAAGGGGGGTTAGTTATTAGATCAGCAGTTGAAGATATAGCAACAGTAGAAGCAGTAGAACATTCAACAACAGAGACAACATTATCACGCTCAAGACATTTTAAACATGGTGGCTCAAAGTCTTCCTGAGTGGTACTGATATGTTGAGCATGAAGTGACTCATTCTCCTTTTGAAGATCTTCATGAGATGCCCTCGGGTTCTCAAGCTCTTGTTTCCTTTGAAGATAGTCATAGGAAAGCTTCTCAAGAGTAGCTAAGAGTGTTTCATGATGACTTTCAAGTTCCTCATACTTAACATGAAGATTTTTAATGTCTTCAATTAAGGACTGAGTTCGAGTCATTTCCATGTCCAACTGGTCATCGCTTTTGTCTAGCAACTTTTGAATATGTTCCATAGCATTTTGTTGTTCAGTTCCAATAGCAAGTGTTTTGTAGCTAGGTTTAGATTCACATTCAGAGTCATCTTCACTAGATGTTTGAAAGTAAGCATCGCATGAGTTTACCTTGGCACCACCTGCCATGAAGCAGTAGGTAGGAGCAGAGTCATCCTCATCATCAGCATCAACGTCGGCGACGAGGCCATTGTCTTCGGTGTTGAAGATGGACATGGCGACATAAGCTGAAGCTAGAGCCAGGCCTGCCACGCCTGAATCGGATTCCTCCTTAGACTCCACCTCCACCTCCTCAGAAGCAGACTCCAACTCTGAATCCATCTCCTTGCCAACAAATGCATGAGCCTTCCTGGATGAGCTCTTCTTATGGTCATGAGTGGAAGCTTCATCATTTCTTGAGCTGGATCTTGAAGACTTTCTGAAACCTTTCTTTTTGGAGAACTTCTGGAACTTCTTCATGAGCATAGCTAGCTCCTTTCCAATGCCTTCAGGATCCCCAGAACTCAGTCAGATTCTTCTTCAGATGAGGACACAACCTTTGCCTTCAAAGCCCGGGTTCGGCCATAGTTGGGCCATAGATATCTCTCTTCTGAGATAACTAGAACTCATGTGTGTTGAGACTCTCAAGTATGTCAGATGGATCGAGATCTTTGAGGTCGGGACATTCTTGAATCATCAGGGCCAGGGTGTCGAATGAGCTGTCAAGTGATCTAAGGAGCTTCTTGACGATTTCGTGCTTGGTGATCTCAGTGGCTCCAAGTGCTCGAAGCTCATTTCTGATATCAGTGAGGCGATCAAATGTGAGCTGGACATTCTCATTGCCATTTCTCTTAAAGTAGTTGAAGAGGTTGTGAAGAACATCAATCCTGAATCTCTCTGAGTTGAGATGCCTTCGTTGACCTTGGAGAGCCAGTCCCTGACCAGCTTCGCAGTTTCCAGTGCACTCACACGGCCATACTGTCCTTTGGTCAGATGACCATGGATGATGTTCTTGGTAGTCTAATCAAGTTGAATGAACCTCTTGACATCAGCAGCGGTGACACCTTCACCGACCATGGGAACACCATTCTTGACGACATACCAGAAGTCACGTCAATGACTTCAAGATGCATGTGCATCTTATTCTTCCAGTAGGGGTAATTAGTGCCATCGAAGACTGGGTAGCAGCAAAGACCTTGATTATCCCTATAGTCGACATAGGTAAAACTACAGGTGGTTAAACTGAATCACATAGAACAAGGGAGCACCTTGCTCTGATACCAATTGAAACTGCTAGTTATCGACTAGAGGGAGGGTGAATAGGCGATTTTTATGGAAGACTTCAAAACATGAGGTCTTTGAAGACAAACAACAGAATTGAACCTATTGATATGCAGCGGAAGGATGACTACACTAGACAAGCCATAGTCAAGTAGCAATGAAGTGAAGGCACAAAGACTATCAGCAGCTAGGTAGTATGGAACAGGATGGAAGACAGTATGAATCCAGACAGTAAGCAGACTTCACTCAGTGAAGTCAATCAAATTAGACAAGCATGCAATGACTTCATGGAGACAGACTGTAAAGTAAAGGGAAGTGGGATATAGAACCAGTTTCTTGGTGAAGACAGGGATTTGATAGACCAGTTCTAGTTGCTGTGAAAACTGTATGTTTGGTTAGGGAGGCTGAGATTTAACTTAGAAGACCGCGTCTTCACCTTATTCCCCTTGAGCTAAGGACACCCATCCTCGCCCAATCACTCTGGTAAGTCTACAAGGTAGAATTCAAACCTTCACAGACTTCGTTCACAGGCGATCCACAATGGCTCTTGGATGCTCAGAAAGCCACGCCTAACTGGCTAAAGGATTCATAGTCCTCAAGTCTAACAAGTCTTCAGGTCATGCAGATAGAAAGACTTCAGTGATGCCTAACACTCTTTGGCTCTGGGTGTTTTGGGCTTTGTCCTCGCAAGGATCTCTCTCTCAAATACTTCGGAGGTGGGTTGCTCTCAAACGACAAAAGCCGTGCACTAACTCTGAGAAGCCAGCAATTTATGGTGTAGGGGTGGACTATTTATAGCCAGGAGACAACCCGACCTGATTTGTCTGAAATGACCATGGGTCACTAACGAACCGACACGTGTCCAACGGCCGGATTTTGAAACACACGCGGCAGCTTGACTTGAGCTACAAGTAAAGCTGACTCATCCAGCTCTGGATAAGGTTTGCTCTCATTGTCTTCGCTCAAAGACATAGGATTTTCGGTTGAGCATCACTTCAGTCACTATAACTTTGTTCACTTGGACCCCACTTAACAGTATGGTGGTTCCTATGACTCAACAGGGAACAAAAGGAAACTACGAAACAACTATGTCTTTGCACTCCATAGTCTTCACATGAATGTCTTCTCATGTCATAATCTTCACTAGGAATGTCGTCACAAACCACCATTGTCTTCAATGTCTTCACACATTTTTCGGGGTCATCTCTGGTAGGTAAACCGAATTAATAAGGGACTACTACCTGTGTTATCCTGCAATTCTCACAAACACATTAGTCCATCAACCAAGTTTGTCGTCAATACTCCAAAACCAACTAGGGGTGGCACTAGATGCACTTACACACTTCTTAGTTAATGGTACTTTTTCATACTGTCACTGTAATGCCATTGATAACATATGAGATGCTGTTGTTAATCATATGCCGCTGCAAAAAATGGCACTGCCTAAATAACCCTATTACATATTTCTGCAAACAGGGTTGTCTGTCTCCATACGGTGTCTATTTGTGCAAATGGAAGCACAAACCTCAATTTTAGTGGAACCTGCGGTCAGCTGACCTCACAGAGCTCCAGGTATTCCTACATTTGTAACTAGTTAGAATGACCAACGCAAGATGAAATAAGCTTATTCATACGTTGACTTGCTGTTTGCAGTGTGGAACGAACCTGTCATGTGTGGAGGAGCAAACAAGCACTGCAGCCGCGCTGCCAACGCAAGATAAAAGAGATCCAATCATTGATGGCCTGGCCTGTGAGTAGGGGTCATGCAAATAGCGGTGCATTATTTTAGTGGCACTGCACAAGAAAGATATTGGGGTTAGTCGGGCAAATTTTCTACAGCCACACGGAAGGAATTGCACTCATCGATTGCATAGAATTTCCTCTGTGCCATCATAGGAGATCCCAAGGTGGAAATCAACTAACCACCTATAAAATTATGCATAATTTTACTCACGCGGGTTAGTATCCCATTCATCCAGATGATCGTGTTTTGTCATGCCGAGCTATTTATATGTGCTACTGTTTTGCGACATCGTTTAAGTATAGCGCTTTCCTATCTTTTCACAATCAGGACAATGAAGATGATTTCAGTGAAACTGCACAAAATGGTTTGGTGCTGAGTGATCTCTATTGCCTCCTTTGTTTGCTGCAATGTGTCAGCGTAAATTGCAAGATGAGCCATCAAGCTAGCTGTGGAGTTGCCAACATGCTCAAAGTGCACGCAACATTGAGCAGAAAGAAGCATCCCCAGGAAATTAATGTGTGCATAGGGAGGCCCTTTGCTCAGATAAGCATCGGTCATTTTTCTTTATTTCTACACCTTCTCATAGCTTTGTCTTTGTTATAGTTTTGTGAACCATTTAGATGCGTAAACATGCTGAACTTAAGTGCTTGTGAATGTTGGCTATTATGCATAGCGTATCTTGTGAAGCTTAGTTTAGTGTGAATGTTAGCGTGTCAACCCTTTACAATATATGTATATTGTGGGCATGTTATTTGAACCCTCATTTTGCTGCACTACGACCAGTGTGAGTGTCTGCATGCAGTACACCATCCTCTAAATTGGTGGATGCCAAGCCGCCCCGAAAAGGAGCTATAACTTTTTTTCAAGTTGAAAAATGTTACCAATGAGGAGCCATAATTAAGATGGAGGCATCTCTTTTTTTCTTTCGAATGGGAAATAAGATGGAGAGCTGGAGAGTGTCTCTAATGGGCTGCCTCTAGTGTTAAGGCCCTCCAGTACGAAACATGGGCAGCCGACTGGGCCGATACAAAAGCCTATCCATCTTAAAGCCCATTTGTTTTTGTTCTTTTGCGAGGAAAAGCCCATATTTCTTGAAGAGGGGGAGATCCCAAAGAAACCCTCCTTCCTCCTCGCTTCCACTTATACCGCAGCTCGCTGGACTCTCCTGCTTCCATCGCCCCCCAATTCCCGCCCGGTCCCCATCTTCCTCACTCGTATAGAAAACCCCCACTCACCTTCTTCCTCACTCGTACAGAAAACGTCTGCTCCTCTTCTTCCACTCCTATAGAAAACCCCAGCCCTCCTTCTTCCCACTCGCACTGCCACTAGGCTCGTCTCTAGATACTCTTCTCATACCCGTGAGCTCGGCACGACGCCCGCAAAGAGAATGGAGTCAGCTGGCCCCAGCGCCAAGAAGATGAGGCTCCCGACAGCGCGGGGAGAAGCGGCAGTGCACCCATCGGATCTGAGGAACCCGTAGAATCTCGGGTGGACCGCATCAGCGGTCTCTTGGATGCCATCCTTGGGGAGATCATCTCACTTCTCCCCACAAAGGACTGTTGCTGTACCCAAGTCCTGTCAACTCGGTGGCGCCCTCTACAGTGTGCAACGCCCCTCAATCTCGACTGACATCGATTATCTATCTTTTATGATTTTGAACTCCTTAGATCCATCATATCCTCCCACCAGGGCTCCATTCAATGCATCTGCATCCCGACACGCTAGTTGTTGTCCATACCCTGCATAGTGGACGCTTGGCTGGCATCCCCCAAATTAGAAAAACTCCAGCAGTTTGAGTTCTACCATTACCACGAAAGTTTCATACCACGAACCGAACACCAAGAATTTGGTCGGATTCAGGGCTCCGCGGACCCTTGAGCGGTTCGAACACTGGGGTGCGCACGAAGAACACTCTCTCCCTAGCTCGCTCACTGATGATCCCATGGCCTAGCTCGACGAACCCAAAGAATAAGAGACACAGAGATTTATCCTTGTTCGGGCCACCTTGCGGTGTAATACCCTACTCCAGCTTTGTTGTGGATTGCCTTGAGGGCTGAGTATTAGCTAGTATTGTGGATGAACAGCCTCAGGAGGTGAGGTGTTCTTGAGCTCGATCAGCTGGTGGGAGTGGGGATGGTCTTCCTCCGATACCCTCTATGGTGGTGGCTAAGTCCTATTTATAGTGGCCCTGGTCCTCTTCCCAAATGTAGGCGGGAAGGGACCCACAATGGCCAAATTCGAAGGTAGACAACTAGTATAAGTTATCCTGACAAAAGTAGTCTTCGCCTGCAAAGGCTCTGGCGGTGACGCTGTTGTGGGCTCCGTGATGACCTCCGTCCTGCCGTCCTGGTGGTCTTGGTATTATTGCACCGATATGGAAACCTTTGCCTGATTCCTCAGGACTCCGCGCCTGCACTTGCCCCCTTAGCACCAAAGAGGAAACTGGTACACTGCACCCGCTGGCGCCCGCCTGGCCTTGGTCATCATGGCTCACGTCATGTGAACCTCGCTAGGTGCACCCTGCCTTGATATCTCCGCTCCTCGGGAGCCAGCCTAGCATGGCTGCCCCCAAGGAGGTCTTGGTGTCGTCTGCCTCGCAAGGCTTGGCCCCTCACGAGGGTCTTGTGTTGTTGCTACCGAACTGGGTCATACTAGGCCGCTGGTGGAGCCATGCCATGGGCCATAGTCAGGCAAGCCTGGGCACCCTCGGTCCCAAAACGCCGACAGTAGCCCCCGGGCCCAAGGCGCGCACGAACTTGGCTTCGAGGCGAAGCCAAAGGACAAGTGCGGAATGTCACTGGCCCCAACATCCTGCGACCTTGGCCGATAAGTGGCGATTGATGGGACATGGGAATCTCCGCTTCCCCATGCTGCCTCGGCAGCCGTTCTACTTGACGTGACCCTGCTGCATGCAGAAGAAACCATCATTACATGTGATCGTCAAGGCCAGCGGTTGGCCTCCTTCTAGCTATAAATGAGGGGAGGGGAAGATCCCCCCTCGCTCATCTCTTCCGTCTCATAGTCCACTTCTTCTCCTTCCTCTTGGTCCCTCCGTCTTGCTAACTCGCCGAACATCCAAGGCGCCGATCAGGAGGTTTTCGACAGCGGAGAAGGGAAAGACCCCCCTCGTGGAGCCCGAGCTGCTTCCGCCAAAGAAGAGGTCCTGGCGCCCTCACGATGCCGGGGCGAGGCAGGAGGTGACGCGACCTTGATACGAGCAGCCGCCACCTAGCTACCCGCTCCCTCTGTACGCCCAAGTGCGGGGCTCTGGAGAAGGTGGCAGCGGCCCACGCCGTACGAGCCGCGGTCACGGGGACCAGGATGGGGTCGTGCGGCTGTCTGTCGTGCGAACCCATGCAGAAGCCTCCTCACGTGAGTTCGTGTTGTGGGCGGCGATGCCTCCGCGACCGTGGATATGGTTCCCGCAGTTCTTCGTCGGAGAGATGCCGCCGAGGGGGCCGCTGGAGCTATGGCTGCAGCATGCTGGGTGTTGCAGCCTAGCTACGGGAGCGGACGTTGAGGTCGTCTCCCTGGCAAGATCTTCATGACTCGGGGATGGGGTGAGGTCACCCGCGCCTGTCGCGCGGAGGGGGCCCTTGCCATCCACTTTGAGTACGGAGGCGCCTCCACGCTGTTCTTCAAGGTCTTCGACGAGGAAGGTGGTCGCCTGGAGTGTTGCCCGGGGGGCGACCATCAGCGGGGAGAGGCGATGAGCGCAGCGCACGCCATGAGTCCTGCCGATGGCTCCTCCAACAGCAGCGACGACTCCTGGGAGTCCGGCGACTCTCCTGAGCGTAGTGAGTCTCCGAAGTCGACCGACGACAACTACGTGCCCTCGAGCTCCCGACATGCCTGGAGCGCCGCGGCGGCCTCCGCCAGGCGCCGATGGTGATTTGGATGGGGTTGGCGCCGACCTTACGTGGCCCACTGTTGATGATGGCATCGGCGTCGGTGCCTGTAGCCGGGGCCTCTTGAGGCTGCTCTTCTTTTGTTCCCTACGAGGAATCAAAATGGACCCAGAGGGGGTATGTAAAGAACCTGTAATGCTTTTGTTCCATCGCTTATTACTCTTAACATGAGATCATGGATGTGTGTCCCGCTTAGGCATTACTCATCCTTTTCGTTCTTGCGGTAGCCTTGGCGCTCTACGCCATCAGGTCCCAGTCCCCAGGCAGGCTCCAGCCGTCGCTGGTATGCCGGGTCGCAATGTCATGGTCAAGGCCAGGAAGTGAGTGGCCCAAGGTTCGGTAAGAGCACCCAAGGCGCGATGCTCAGGAGATCCCCCCTAGCATGCAAGCAGCTCCCTCGAGGCCAAGAATGAAAGCAGCACTGCCGGAGCGGGTTTACGAGAGCGGAGCGCTTCGGACAGGGAGATTCTCCTCATTACGCATGGATGACTTTTCTTTTTAGCAACACAGTGGTGATTCCTTGCACAACTCCCGGCTTGTGCTTCTGTGGTGGTGCCACTAGGTAGGGTCGCGCCGATCTCCCCTTTCCCCGCTCATCTGAATGTTGTGCGTCCTCGAGTCCCGACCCTCGAGCGAGGCTCAGCCGCCGCTGGTATGCCAGGTCGCAATGCCATGGTCAAGGACAGGGGGTGAGGGCTGGAGAGTCAGTAAGAGATCCTGAGGCGTGATGCTCAGGAGTCCCCCCTTTAACACGCAAGCGAATTGCGTAGGAAAAGGGGCAGCCGGCAAGGCCGCCTGTAGTTGATCCCCGGAGATTCCTGTGGATTGGTTCAAGAGAAGAGCAAGACTCATAACCGCATCACTGTCCTGCCGCTGTTCTTTCCACAAGAAGATGAAGGCACTAAGGATCTGGTGACGTGACATGCGCGGAGTGGGCCGCGAGCCAGAGCTCGATCACACAGGTTTATCAACATTGCAGGGATGGACCCGAGCACAAGCGCCGCCAGCATGTGAAACCGTTGCGGGATGAGAGAGAGGTCGGTCAGCTATGCGGGAAGCCACAAAGGGCGTCACGCAGGTAGGTGATAACATAAATCATCTCATGGAAGGAGATAAAGCTAGTCCAGATAAATGCGAGAATGATACATGCCGCAGGGACGGACCCTACGCGGCCTGGGGATGATGCAGCCCAAAGGGCGCCCCCAAAAAGGTAAACTAAAGAGATAGAAGGATACGCGCCACAGGGACAGGCCCATGCGACATGGGGATGATGCAGCCCGAGGGGCACCCCCAACTGAATAAACTGGAAACTGTCACCTAGTGCCGTTGCTGGAGAGAGGTTGGAGCAGCCAAAGACGTATGTTGAAGAAGCTGCTCCTCACGAGCCGCCTGGATCCCGAGCCCCGGGAGGCTCATGAGGGACCGTCGCCATCTCCGCCAGGACCGCGTGGTGCATGGCCTCCTGAGCCTCCAAGACGCCACGCAAGTGACGCTGGTAGGCGGCAGCCACGCTCGGCAGGCCAAAAGGCATGCAAACATAGCAGTGAGCTGGGCCCTCACATCGGCCATCGTGCGAAGGCCAGAAGCGCTCCTGAGCCGCGGCTCTGTTGAGCCCGGGGATGTTGACGCAGACGCGGAGCTCGTTGCCCTCGCCAGGACAAGGGGCTGCGCCATGTGGTAGGCGATGGTCGCCACGCATGGCTCTCGCCTCTTGAAGGTCCTCGGTCATCTAGGTGATGAACTCCTGAGCACCTGGCACCTTGCGCCTAGTGTCCTCGTGAGGGAAGCGTGCGGTGAAGCATGCCTCCACATCGCGCCCGAGCGCCTCCCTCGTGATATTGGCTAGGTCAGAGGCCCTCCAAAAGGGAGCCCTCGAGCCGAGCCGGAGGAGGGCGCCGGACGCACCTTCCTATGTGAGAGAGGGAGGCACCCCATCCATGGGCGCTGGTCCTGAGGTGGTGCCGCTGGAGACACCGCTCTCCTGAGGCCCTTGGCGGAGCAGCTGCTTCTTCTTCTTGGGGACTACCTCAGGAGGGTAGATGGCGCCTTCGTTGTTTGGGTCTTCAACTGCCGCAGCCTGGTAGGCGCGCTCAAGGGAGCACACCGCTTCCTTCTCCTCGCAGGCGACCGTGATGACACCCCAGCTTCCTGGCATCTTGAGGACGTTGTAGTAGTGGTGGGTCACCGCCATGAATTTGGCCAGGGCCGGATATCCAAGGATGGCATTGTACGGCAGACGAGTGTGGGCGACATCGAAGTCGATGAGCTCCGTGCGGTAGTTGTCGCACTGGCCGAAGGTGACAGGGAGGCGGATCTGCCCTATCGGGGTGGTGGAGCCATCAGTCACTCCTGAGAAGGGCTTGGTGGGCAGTAGTTGATCATCCGGCACTTGGAGGCAGTCAAATGTCTCGATGGAAAGAACATTGAGTCCCGCACCGCCATCGATGAGGGTCTTGGTGACAAGGACATTGCTGATGATGAGCGAGCAGAGCATCGGGAGAGCGCCGGCAGTTGCCGCGCACTTGAGCTGCTCGGACGAGCTGAAGGTGATGGTGCACTTGGACCATCTGAGCAAATGCGTGCCCTCGAGTCTGGGGAGGGCTGCGTCCTCCTTGGTGGTGGCGGCAGCGGAGGGAGCCCGGCCTTGCCTTGAGGACAGTCCTCATGAGGCTGGTCCCTCCAGGCGCCCTCGCAAGGCTGATCCTGTCAGCGGTCCTCATAAGGCTGGTCGCGCCACTCCTGGCAGGGGCCACGGTCGTCCCAGCGCCCTCCACTTCTGCCTCCTCCGTGGTCGTAGCCTCGGTCGTTGTGTTCGGGGCGTCGACCAAAGCACCCGTCGCGGATGGCCCTGAGTTCCTGACAGTCATTGGTGTTGTGGCTGTCTATGTTGTTGAAGGCGCAGCTGCCCTTGGATGACTCGGAGTGGTCGCGAGCGCGCTTCATCTCTGGTTTAGCCGTGAGCATGGCCGCCCCCTTGCACTTCACGTCCTTGTTCTTGGCCTTCTTGTCTTCTGGGTCGACAGCTGGAAGCTTGAGGTGGGAGAGGCGTCCCTCCTTAGCTCTCGCACACTTGGTCGCCATGTTGAACATCTACAGAGACATGCATAGGTCCTCATGGATGGCGAGCTCCTCCTTCATCTTGACGTCGCAGACGCCATCGGAGAATGCTGAGATGATGGCCTCGTCCGTCACCTTAGGAATCTTGAGGCGAACACTGTTGCAGCGCTTGATGTAGTTCTGCAGGGTTTCCCCTGGCTGCTGCTTGATGCACCGCAGGTCACTCGTGGCCGGTGGGCGGTCGTGAGTGCCCTGAAAGTTGGCGATGAAATGCTCGCGTCTCTCGCCGCAGGGGGAGATTGATCCTGCGGGCAGGTTCAGGAGCCACGAGTGTGCGCCGTCCTTGAGGAACATGGGAAACCAGTTCCCCATGACCTTCTCGTCACCATTGGCCACCTCGATGCTCAGCCCGTAGAGTTGCAGGCACTCCTTAGGGTTGGGGGTGCCGTTGTAATGCAGAGGCAGGTCAGCCTTGAACTTGCCTGGCCAGACGACGCTATGTAGCTCGGGGGTGAAGGCATGGCAACATGCTGTGTTCACCACGGCCCGTTGTGGAGGTGGAGCCTGATCTTGGCGATCGCGCACCACCGCTGCAGGCGGCGCGCGGTCTCGACGTGGTGGTGGAGGGAGTGCTAGGGCACATTCTTGCGGCCGTTAGACCTCCCGGCGGCTTTCTTCTTCACGCGTGGGAGCCTAGCGCGGTGGGTCACGCCGAGGGGCCACGCGTCTTGGGCCGAGGGTGACGTCCTGACGAGGAGGAGGCGGAGATTCTCCATGGGCCACGTCGCTTGCAGCTGGCAGTGGACGGGGCAGTGAGAGGGATGGTGCAGGCGAGCCCCCAACCGCGCTGACTAGCTCGGCGATGAGGTCTAACCAGTCTTCATAGAGGTCGTCGACTGGGTGGTAGCGCAAGAGCTCGCGCGCCATGAGCAGTGCAGCATGTGCGTCCGCAGGCCTGCGACGAGCGTGGGACGATGAGCGGCCAGAGTCAGTGACGGGGTGGCGGTGCGTCCATCCCGTCACATAGAGGGGTGCAGCGACGAGGCTTGCTGCTCATTCCCCGCCGGGCCGGTGGCGGCATTGGCAGCAGGTGATGGAGAGCCGTGAGGAGGCCCGCCGACGGGTGCCATCTAGGCGACGCAGGCAGAGAGAGCGGCTCGGCGCTCAGCACGGGCTCGACGAGCGTCTGCCATGGAAGCGGTGGAGTAGTGATGCATCAATCGAGGTTTCAGTGCACCCCTACCTGGCGCGCCAAATGTCAGATTCAGGGTTCCACAAACCCTTGAGAGGTTCGAACACTGGGGTGCGCACGAAGAACACTCTCCCTAGCTTGCTCACTAGCGATCCCCCAGCCTAGCTCGACGAACCCAAAGAACAAGAGACACAGAGATTTATCGTGGTTCGGGCAACCTTGCGGTGTAATACCCTACTCCAGCTTTGTGGTGGATTGCCTTGAGGGCTGAGGATTAGCAAGTATAGTGGATGAACAGCCTCAGGAGGTGAGGTGTTCTTGATCTCGATCAGCTGGTGGGAGTGGGGATGGTCTTCCTCCGATACCCTCTATGGTGGTGGCTAAGTCGTATTTATAGTGGCCCTGGTCCTCTTCCCAAATGTAGGCGGGAAGGGAACCCACAATGGCCAAATTCGAAGGGCGACAACTAGTACAAGTTATACTGACAAAAGTAGTCTTCGCCTGCAAAGGCTCTGGTGGTGACGCTGTCGTGGGCTCCGTGATGACCTCCGTCCTGTCGTCCTAGCGGTCATGGTCTTATTGCACCGATATGGAAACCTTTGCCTGATTCATTGGGACTCTGTGCCTGCGCTTGCCCCCTTGGCACCAAAGAGGAAACTGGTACACTGTGCCCGCTGGCGCCCGCCTGGCCTTGGTCATCATGGCTCGTGAGGTGCACCCTGCCTTGATATCTCCGCTCCTCAGGAGCGAGCCTAGCGTGGCTGCCCCCAGGGAGGTCTTGGTGTCATCTACCTCACGAGGCTTGGCCCCTCGCGAGGGTCTTGTGTTGTTTCTGCCGAACTGGGCCTTACCAGGCCGCTGCTGGAGCCACGCCGTGGGCCGCAGGCAGGCAAGTCTGGGCACCCCCGGTCCTAGAACGTCGACAAATTTGTGCCCACACCACCATTGTCCATCTCGTGGTTTTCCTCCTCTCTCTCCACACCGCCGCCTTCGCCCGATGCCATCTAACAGACGATCTGGTACAAATGCTTTGACTCCCACTACTAAAAAGACTTTCGCTTGTGGTGGTTTATTTATCGGAGGCCTCACTGCACAGCACCATCCACTCCAGTTGCCCTGCCCTAGAGCGCTTGCTGATTGTTTTGGGAATAGAATTCCGTATCAGTTGTCTCCAAGTAAAGTTGCCTCACCTTAAAAGCATTGGAATTTGTTTTGAATGACAACAGCTCATCAACGAAGATGCCCCTTCACTTCAAAGGTTGCTCCTTCATTATTGTTATATACCTTGGCAAATAAATGTCATCTCTGCGCCCAAACTGGAGACCTTGTGCATAATTCGTGATCCGTTTAATGATCAAAAGTTGGTGTTTGGCTCCATACTTATCAGATATCGTATATTAGAATCTACACATTTGTAATCATAAGTTGCATATTTTATTTGTGCGCATAAGTTTTATATCATCTTGGAGTGCACTTTGGGTACTAATATTAAGTTATATGCTCAATGAACAGTTCGTCCATGCATAGCCTATCAATGCTACTGGATTCTGTCAAGATCTTATATATCGGAATGTTTAGTTATGATCTGAACATAACTATTGGCTTGCTGCGATGCTTTCCATGTCTGGAGAATTTATATATAAAGGTGATGATTTCTTGCACATTGAAAGCCCGTATATATTGTACTAGAATTCACCGTTCAGATGTCGCTCTTCCAACGTACTCCTTTTTAAGACCTTTAACTGTTTTCAATCTTCATGTCTACTTAGGCACTAACACATGGAGAAAAACATATAACCAATCGGTGGCCTAATAAGCATCGGGATTTTCTCAGTTCTCATGACATTCGTTTGAGCATAATAACGATGGAAGGATATGCATCCAACCAGGCAAAGAGAAGCTTTGTCACATTCTTCCTGTTGAACCCAAGATTACTATTGTCCATGAGGCTTAAGTTTTTCAACAAGAAATATCTCACGAGCGGACATGTTGAACAGCAAAAAAAGAAGTTTCAGGTGGACAAATAGGCTTCTGAACATGCTCGGATTCTATTTACAACAACTTGTGGTCATGTTCCAATAAATGTTTTGGCACAGGATGTTGATTTTATGGATCAAACCGATCCATTTGTTTGTGACTGCCAAAAAATTGGTTGGGTTAGATGTTATTGCCATGTTCAATCTAGGTTTTGTCTAAATTTGATGAACAATTAATCCTTGGGCTTTTGTACCGTTTGTAAGCTTGAGTTACATGTCGTTGCCCTCATACTCCCCTCCGCCTGCCACTACACTGTCGCATCTTCCATAGCTCATGTTCGTTCCCGTCTGGGGCCTCGCCATCGTTCTCCGCCTTGGTTCTATCATTGTGCCTGCCGCCGTCTGGCATTGTCAACATGGTCAACAACCAAGAGGAATCAAGAGATGACTGTACGTGGAGAGGCTGACAGTAGGGACCCACCAGGGTCATGGAATTACACAATCACGTGACTCATTATTACAAGCCAAAAATAATACTTCCTCCTAATTGTTTGACATCTAGATCCCACGCCATTGTCAACGTAGTCAATAAACAAGAAAACTACACAACGAGCGGCTAACACCAGGGACTCAGCAGCTCGCCCAATTTTTTTTTGTTTTAGAGACGGAGCTCAACTGTGTGCTATGCGGGGCTGTTGCCCATCTTGCCCACGCTTACGCTTTTATTTAAGCACATGACGAGCCCAATTGATATCTTTTTTCTTTCTGAAAATGGCTAGCCCAGTTCTATTTTTATTTGGAGAATACCCAACCAAGGCCTACTTGCTTTTCTCAGCCCTGCTAGGCTGCAAATCTTTCTAGATGAGGAGGGATGTATTTGGCTTCCCTAGAAAATGGACTATAAGTAGTAAGAAATGGGCTGTAAATTTTTAAACCAAAGCCAACCGGCAGTTACATTCAAATTTCGTTTTTTTTATTTCAAGATTTTAAATTTCATTCATTTTTTGCAGAGAAATTTTTTTGGTATTTTATTTTCATATAATTTTTTTAAAATTATTTTTAACATACTCGAAATTTCGTGATTAAAATAGTTCGGACCCATAGAAATATGCAAAATTTCGTTGAATTTTTTTAGCAGTGGCTAGAATATGGTCTGTAATGCTAATAAAAATAATATGGGCTTCAAAATATCCTTAAGAATTAGGAAATGGGCTGTAAATTATTGAAAATAATGGCAAATGGGTTGTATGTTGTTTTCCACAAATTTGGAGGCTGACTTCTGGGCCTACTAGGTTGACGATGACGTTGTCCTAAAAAAATGACGCGTACGCAAGGCTTTGTGAACTTAGTCAACACACAGCAGTTATTATTGGATGTCCATCCAACGGTCGTCGTGCTTCTTCAATCTTTGATCTTCCTACTCCAGCCACCCAAACCAGCGTCGGCGGGACTGCCTGCTCCCTCCTCCCATGGCCATTTTGCTGCCGCCCGGCCATCCCTCTACCAACCCGCACATCCTGTTATTTTCCGGCGTCATCAGCCTCACCCCGCAGCCGACCAGTCAGCCCTCATACTCACCTCAGCATGGGCACACGCTGCTGTGGCTTTTCCGGCTCCAGGTCGTTCACTTCCTGGGCCTCGCCCTCGTCCACCGCGTTGGAGCTCTCGGCACGGTGTGGTCAACATGGTCAACCAACAACATCCATCGGAAGAGCGATGTGATTGGAGAGGCTGACAATAGGGACCCACACAAGCAAGTGCCCCCTTATTACATGAAAAAAATGATTGCTCCTGTTGACAGTTAGGACCCACCGGCTGTATCTTCGCACGGAAGGAAGTTCCTCCTTGTTATGCAAAAAAACTATTCCTCCCGATGATAGCTTGGACCCGCCAGATTTGGTGGCTGACTTGTGGGCCTACTAAGCTGACGCGTACGTAGGGCTTTGTCAACTTAATCAATAGATGATTCTAACAGCTGGACCGTTGGATGTTAATCCAACAGCCATGTTGCTTCTTCAACCTCTGTTCTTGCTCCTGTCTCATGTGGGTGACTCCTCTCCATCTATAACTCCACTGCCGCGCCTTCCCCGTCTCTGGGTCGTTCCAGTCTAGGGCCTCGCTGTCGGATTTTGGGTTCCGGCAGACCCTTGAGGTTCGAACACTGTGGTGCGCGCGGAGATTTCGCCTTCTACCTACCTGCGCCCCACCGCCACGCTAAGATCTAAGCTATGGAAAGAACAGCACAAGAGACACAGGGTTTATACTGGTTCGGGCCACCGTTGTGGTGTAATACCGTACTCCAGTGTGTGGTGTGGTGGATTGCCTCTTGGGCTGATGATGATGAGCAATACAAGGAAGAACAGCCTTGCGAGGGTCTGTTCTTGGCTGGGGCGGTGAACTGCTGGGAGGAGTTCAATCACCCTGTAAGTGCATCTAGTGCCACCCCTAGTTGGTTTTGGAGTATTGACGACAAACCTAGCTGAGGGACTAATGTTTTTGTGAGAATTGCAGGATAACACAGGTAGAAGTCCCTCATTGATTCGGTTTTACTACCAGAGATGACCCCTAAAAATGTATGAAGACATTGAAGTCAAAGGTGGTATATGAAGATATTCATATTGAAGACTATGACAAAAGAAGACATGTTATGAAGCCTATGGAGCTCGAAGACGTAGATCTTTCGTAGTTCTTTTTCTTTTGTGTTGAGTCATAGGAACCACCGTACTGTTAAGTGGGGTCCAGGAGAACCAGTCAGAATGACTGAAGTGATGCCTAAACCAAAAACCTATGTCTTCGAGTGAAGACAATGAGAGCGAATCTTGTCCAGAGCCGGACAAGTCAGCTTTGCTTGTAGCCCAAGTAAAGTTGCCATGAGAGTTTGAAATCTGACACGTGTCAGTTCCTTAGTGACCCAAGGTCATTTCAGACAAATCAGGTCGGGTTGCCAAGTGGCTATAAATAGCCCACCCCCTACAACCATAAACGGTTGGCTGCTCAGATTTCAGTGCATGGCTTTTGTCGTTTGAGAGCAACCCACCTCGAAGCCTTTGAGAGAGAGAATTCCTTGCGAGGATAAAGCCCTAACCACCCAGAGCCAAAGAACATTGGGCATCACTTAAGTCTTCTTGTCTGTGTGATCTGAAGACTTATTACACTTGAGGACTGTGCATCCCCAGACGGTTAGGCGTCGCGTTCAGAGCATCCAAGAGACATTGTGGATTGCCAGTGAACGAAGTCTGTGAAGGTTTGGGAGTCTACCTTGAAGACTTACCAGAGTGATTGGGCGAGGACTAAGTGACCTTAGCTCAAGGAGAATACGGTGAGGACTTGGTATCCTGAGCTGCGTGTTCAGGACTGGGTGTCCGAGACTGTGTGTCCTAAGGTTTAAATACCTAGCCGCTCCAACCAGACGTACAGTTGTCACAGCAACTGGAACTGGTCCAACACATCATTGTCTTCAACGAGTCACTGGTTTCATCTTCACTTCCTTTACTTACTGATCACTCATTGTGAAGTCATTGTGTGTCTGTTCTATCTTTTGTCTTCACAACATGAGTGTATGATCTGTTTGGCTTCATAGTATCTTCCTACCTGATCCTTATTACACTACAGCTATTTGTCACTGTGCTTTCACTCTGTTGATACTTGACCATGGCTTGCCTAGTGTAGTCTAACTTCCGCTGCATAGTAATAGGCATATCTCTACTGTTTGTCTTCATAACTTCCACGTTTTGAAGACTTTTATAACGCACTTTCAATTGGTATCAGAGCAAGGTGCTCCCTTGTTCTGTGTGATTCGGTTTAACCACCTGGAGTTTTAGCTATGTCGACTGCAGGGATAATCAAAGTCTCCGCTGCGTGCCCCGTCTTCGATGGAACTGAATATCCCTACTGGAAGAATAAGATGCGCATGCATCTTGAAGCCATTGACGTCGACCTATGGTATGTCGTCGAGAACGGCGTTCCCAAGGATGGAGAAGGTGTCACTGCTGCTGATGTCAAGAAGTTCACTCAACTGGACTCTACTGCCAAGAATATCATCTGTGGTCATCTGACCAAAGGACAGTATGGCCGTGTGAGTGCCTTGAAGACATCCAAGCTGGTCTGGGACTGGCTCTCCAAGGTCAATGAAGGCATCTCAACCCAGAGAGATCAAAGAATCAGTGTCCTTCGCAATCTCTTCAACCGCTTCAAGCGAAATGACAATGAGAATGTCCAGCACACATTTGACAGACTCACTGACATCACAAATGAGCTTCAAGCCCTCGGTGCTACTGAGATCACCAAACATGAAGTCGTCAAGACGCTACTGAGATCACTTGATAGTTCGTTTGACATCCTAGCCCTGATGATTCAAGAATGTCCTGATTTCAAGACACTCGATCCATCTGACATACTTGAGAGGCTCAACACACATGAGTTTCAGCTTTCTGAGAAAAGAGATATCTATGGTCCAAACTATGGCGAACTCGTGCCTTGAAGGCAAAAGTTGTTTCCTCATCTGAAGAAGAATCTGACAGCAGTTCTGATGATCCTGAAGACATTGGAAGGGAACTTGTAATGCTTGTCAAGAAGTTCCAAAAGTTCACCAAGAAGAAAGGCTTCAGAAAGTCTTCACGATCAAGCTCAAGGAATGATGAATCTTCTACTCATGACTACAAGAAGAAAACATGCCACAAGTGCAAGAAAACTGGACACTTCATCTCTGAGTGTCCATAGTGGGACAATGAGAACAGAAGGAAGAAGAAGAGCAAGGAATATGACTCTGACGACAAGAAGAAGAAGAAATACTCAAAGTCTTCTTCCAAGTCTTCCTCAAAGTCTTGATCACACAAGAAGAGCTCATCTGGCAAGGCACGTGCGTTTGTTGGCAAGGAAATGGATTCTGAGGAGGAATCCGCGTCTGAGGAGGCAGAGGTGGAGTCTGAGGAGGAGTCTGATTCTGGCATTGCAAGTCTGGCTACAGCATACGTCGCCAAGTCCATCTTCAACACTGAAGACAATGACTTCATCACCGACACCGATGCAAATGACAAGGACGACTCCACTCCTACCTACTGCTTCATGGCACGCGGTGCCAAGGTAAACACATGCACTACTCACTATCAAACATCCAGTGACGATGACTCTGATTGTGATTCAAAACCTAGTTACAAAACACTTGCTAAAATTGCAACTGAACAACAAAAGGCCATGGAACATATTCAAAAACTGTTAGACAGAAGCGATGATCTGTTGGGTGCTGAAATGACTCGATCTGAATCCTTAATTGAAGACATAAAAAATCTTCATGTTAAGTATCAGGAACTTGAAGATCGTCTTGATACTCTCTCAACAACTCATGAAAAGCTTTCCTATGATTATCTTCAAAGGAAGCAAGAACTTGAGAAATTGAGAGCGGCTCATGAAGATCTTCAAAAGGAAAACGAGTCACTTCGCGCCGAACAGATCAGTTCCGCTCAGGAAGGATTTGAACCACCATGTCTTAAATGCATCGAGCGTGATAATGCTACTTCTATTGCTGACTGTTCCACTGCTACTGCTGTTGCAATATCTTCAACTGTTGATGTGGTAACTAACCCCTCTGCTGAGGATACCACTGCTATTGTTGATGAGAATGCTAGGTTGAAGACATTGCTTGGAACAGGGATGTACAAAAGTCTTAAAGGACATCAGACATTATGTGATGTCCTCAAGAAGCAGATTCTGAACCGAAACCCTAGGAAAGAGGGTGTTGGGTTCGTAAGGAAAATAAATGCAGATGGCTCTTACTGGAAACCTGAGCAGTACCCCAAAACCAAGTGGGTTGCTGCAAAGGAACCTTCAGCAGATCCATCCAATTTATCTGGCGTCACTTGTGCTAACCCCATTATCATTGATGAATCCTTTGATGCAAACTATATACTGTTTAAGAATCAGAACGGTGAAGTGTTTGCCAGGTACATTGGTACTAACTGCAGGAATGGACCGCCTATGAAGAAGATCTGGGTTCCGGAAAAGTGTCTGGAAAATCTTCCTGTGAATGTCTTCATGACACCTCACTTGAATAAGACAAACCTCATACCAAAGGCTTCATACGGTCCAAAGGCTTCACACAAATAGAGGACTCACCTGAGTCACACTAACACAAATGTTTTGCAGGGAAACCATACTCAGGCATATGTATATGAGAGCGGTTCATCAAACCGTCATGTTCATATGACCAAAAATTATTCTGCTTATTCTTATGAGTACTATTGTCCACCTGCAAGACTATTTGCTAAGGCTTCAAAGCCAAAATTCTCAGATGCTGCACTTAGACTTATTGCTTCTAAGCCACCCTTAAAGATGTGGGTGGTTAAGAAGGCTTAACTCTCTTTTGCAGGGAAAGGTCTCCAGCAGAAAACCAAAATCTTCTGACGCTATTGCTGGGGACCTTAAAAATCTTGTAGGGCGCAAGATAAAATGCCCGAATGGCATCATTATGTACTTCGTTCCTGAATCGCATGCTACTCTCCCTATTAGTCCTAATCTGGATCTAAGTTTTCATAACCCACTGGTTCGTCAAATGTTTTTGCTTCACAATTCTCTTCGTGAAGCCTATCCCCCTAACTGCACTGTAGGGTACGACACCAGCGTCTTCAAAGTCTTCAGAATGGATTATTGACAATGGATGTACAAATCACATGACTGGCAAAAGAAGCCTTCTTATGGACTCAACCTTACGTCCATCCGACAAGAGCCACATCACATTTGCTGACACTGGTAAAAGTAAGGTATTGGGTCTAGGTAGAGTTGCAATCTCAAAGGATCAACACATGGATAAAGTCATGCTTGTTGAATCCCTTGGATTCAACTTAATGTTTGTCTCAATTCTCTGTGATTTGAACATGATCGTAATGTTTGGAAAATATCGTTGTCTTGTACTAATGAAATCTGACAAGTCTCTAGTGTTTGAAGGGTATCGAAAAGATGATCTGTATGTGGTAGATTTCTCAGCAGGGCCACAACTTGCAGTATGTCTTCTTGCAAAAGCTTCAGAATGCTGGCTTTGGCATCGGAGGCTTGGGCATGCTGGCATGAGGAACCTCCACACCCTTGCGAAGAAGAAGCATGTCATAGGCATTGAGGGCGTCAAGTTCAAGAAAGATCACTTATGCGGTGCCTGTGAAGCAGGGAAGATGACGAGGGCAAAACATCCCTCGAAGACAATCATGACCACTACTCGACCCTTCGAACTGCTTCACATGGATCTTTTCGGTCCCACTCATTACTCAACTTTTACTACTAATGCTTGCCTCTATGGCTTCATCATTGTTGATGATTACTCTAGATATACTTGGGTGCACATAATCCTTTACAAGACTGAAGTGCAGGATGTCTTCAGACGCTTCGCCAATCGTGCTATGAACAATTTTGGCGCCAAGATAAAGCACATCAGAAGTGACAATGGGACTGAATTCAAGAACACTGGCCTTGATACATATCTTGATACCTTGGGCATCACACATGAATTCTCAGCTCAGTACACGCCACAGCAGAATGGCGTCGTCGAACGCAAGAACAGAACACTCATTGAGATGGCCAGAACGATGCTAGATGAATACAAGACTCCAAGAAATTTCTGGACTGAAGCCATTGACACTGCATGCCATACAATCAATCATGTTTATCTTCACAAGCTTCTGAACAAGACATCTTATGAGCTCCTTACTGGCAAAAAGCCTAATGTCAGTTACTTCAGAGTATTTGGCGCAAGGTGCTGGATCAAGGACCCACATCACACCTCAAAATTTGCACCAAAAGCACATGAGGGTTTTATGCTTGGATATGGAAAGGATTCGCACTCCTACAGAGTCTTCAATCTCTTTCATTACAAAGTGGTTGAAATAGTGGATGTGCGGTTCGATGAGACAAATGGTTCACAAAGAGAGCAACTGCCAAATGTGCTAGATGAGATTCCAGCTAGTGAATCAATCAAGCTAATGGGAACTGGAGAGATTATACCTTCTGAAGCTCATCCTGAAGAAGAACTTATCATCTCAGCACCTGATCAACATGAAGACAATGCTCAGCCTGAAGACATTCCTCCCAACAACAACACAGATCAGCAAGAGCAAAGTCTCCGCCCTGTACATCCTCGTGTTGCCAATGAAGTGCAGATTGAAAGAATAATTGATAGCATCAATGCACCTGGTCCACTCACTCGTTCAAGGGCAACTCAGCTAGCAAATTTTTGTGGGCACTTCGCATTCGTCTCAATATCAGAACCCAAGAAAGTTGAAGAAGCCTTCGTGGAACCTGAATGGATTCAAGCTATGCAAGAAGAACTTCAACAGTTTGAGCTGAATAATGTATGGGAACTGGTTAAGCGTCCTGATCCACGGAAGCACAACATAATAGGCACCAAATGGATATACCGCAACAAGCAAGATGAGCATGGTCAAGTTGTCAGAAACAAAGCTCGTCTCGTTGCTCAAGGATATACTCAAGTGGAGGGCATTGACTTCGATGAAACATTTGCTCCTGTGGCTAGGCTTGAAGCCATACGCATACTGCTAGCCTATGCAAATCATCATAACATACTTCTATATCAAATGGATGTGAAAAGTGCATTTCTCAATGACAAGATGGAAGAAGAAGTGTATGTTGCACAACCGCCTGGCTTTGAAAATCCAAAACATCCTGACATGGTATACAAGCTCAACAAGGCACTGTATGGCCTCAAACAAGCCCCTAGGGCCTGGTATGACACACTCAAATATTTCCTAAAGAGCAAAGGCTTCATACCTGGTTCCCTAGATCCCACTCTTTTCACGAAGACATATGATGGTGAACTGTTTGTGTGCCAAATATATGTGGATGACATTATCTTCGGCTGCACAAATCAGAAGTACAGTGAAGAATTCGGATATATGATGCAAGAGCAATATCAGATGTCCATGATGGGGGAGCTGAAGTTCTTCCTTGGTCTTCAAATACGACAACAACGCAATGGCATCTTCATATCTCAAGAGAAGTATCTCAAAGATTGCCTGAAGAAGTTCGGTATGCAAGACTGCAAGGGCTTCACAACACCAATGCCAGCCAAACATCATCTGGGTCCTAACGACAATGGTAAAGAGTTCGATCAAAAGGTATACTGCTCCATGATTGGTTCTTTACTTTATCTATGTGCATCTAGGCCAGATATTATGCTTAGTGTTTGCATGTGTGCTCGATTTCAAGCGGCACCAAAGGAGTCGCATCACTTAGCTGTGAAGCGAATTCTTCGATATTTGGCTCACACCCCAACTCTAGGATTATGGTATCCAAAGGGCTCAGAGTTTGATTTGGTTGGATTCTTGGATGCTGATTATGCTGGTGACAAAATTGATCGCAAGTCTACATCAGGCACATGTCACTTTCTGGGACGATCACTTGTATGTTGGTCTTCAAAGAAGTAGAACTATGTATCTCTCTCCATTGCTGAATCTGAATACATTGTTGCTGGATCTTGCTGCGCTCAGCTTCTGTGGATGAAGCAAACACTCAAGGACTATGGCATTCATCTGAAGCAAGTGCCACTGTACTGCGACAAGGAAAGCGCCATCAAGATTGCCAACAACCCAGTTCAGCACTCGAAGACAAAGCACATTGAAATTCGTCATCACTTTCTCAGAAATCATGTTGTGAAGGAAGACATTGATATCATACACGTCAACACTGAAGAGCAATTGGCAGATATCTTCACCAAGCCCTTGGATGAGAAGAGGTTTTGCAAGTTACGGTGTGAGCTAAATATCCTGGAATCCTCAAATGTCCTGTGATCAGGCACATATCCTAACCCTTATGCATATTGATGACTTAGATGTGCAACACACGAAGTGAAGTATATCTTCAATCAATGAAGACATACATTCTAAGTGTGAATACATTAATGTGGAATTTGACTTCGGAGCGCCACGATAATTGTGCGCCGTGTCTGGGTCTAATACTTCCTATACGGTGGGTAACGTCACCACCAAACGTTCCATTTTGAAGTGTTTCTCTCATGGCGTTACCTTGCAATGTCTTCACATTTGGTTTGGCTTCGAACATATTTTAATGATTATCTTCACTACGTTGATTATAGAGATATATATATACTAGTGTTTTGTCCTCTACAGCATTCACTTATAGCTATGTCTTCGTGTTGAATCTTTTGAACTAAGTGAATGTGATCGGACCCCAAACTTCTCTATGCTTTCTATCTCGAACTCTATCTCTCTAAGTCATATGCATTCATTGAAACTGTCGAATGTCTTCACTGCGTCCTTGTCAGCAGAAGATATAGAGACAACCATAAAGTCCATTTTCAATGCTCATTCCTCCACATAAAATCTGGAGAAGCAGGAACGACCGCCTGACAATCCAGATGTGCGTGGGACGTGGAACAAACCCCAAACTTCCGCAAACTGGCCACGCGTTCCTCAGATGCGAATCACCAGGGGCACCTGTGTAATAGCACAGTGCCGCCCCTGTGCCTATAAATTCACACTTACCATGGTCATTATCTCCTTCTTCCACCCTCGCACGAACCCTAGCGCCACCGCTAGCTCTCGACGATGCCGGCGACGAAGCGCTTCGCTGCCGCAACTTCTCCGACGCCGTCTTCACGCTGATCGCGGACATCGTCCTCTCCGCCGTCGCCGTAGGTGTCTCCCGTCGCCAAGTTAGGGCACAGAGGATTGAACTGCTCGGCATCACCTCCCACTCCGTCTAGCAGTTCCAAGTGTGGTAAATAAGACTTCTTTTTACAGCCCCTGTTGATCTCATGGTTCTGTCACTTTCTACCATAAGAAGTTTCTCTTCACACAAGTTAGATCTCTCAATCTGCATCTCATAACATGCCTAGTATATTCACTTGTGCTTCATGAAGTAGTTAGATTCCTCACTTGTACTAATCTGTGGGTTCGTACAAATCTGGAACCAACTTCTTATCTATGAGTGAATGTCTTCGCACGATGAGGTCAATGTCTTCTAAACTGATTAATCTTCAACACCTTCTGAGAATGCATATGACCTCTTCCCCTTCCCTCGCACCTTAATGCTGTCACAGGTACATGTCCGTGGGAGAATCCTTCGGTTCTCATAGTCTGCATTCATTTGCAGAATTCCTATAGCATCACATAAATTCTCCTGAAGCCAGTTCCTGTTGGTCCAGCAAAAGAAAGCCTTTGAAGCCTTTGAAAGTTTTGAAGCCTTTCAAGTTAAAGTTTATGGCTTCAGAAGCAGCAGCAAGGAAGGGGGGCAGACAGGGACGTGGAGGAACTTCCAAAGATCTGCCTGAAGACCTGGCAGAAATGTATAAAACAGATCCTGAAGAGAATTATGGGCAGCGCAAGACCCGAATCCAATGGATTCGACGCTACTGGGCAGAACAGTGGTTCAAATACCGCTTCACAACCCAAGAGTATGCTGAGAAAAGTGCCATCAAAAGACCGTGGGGAGACATCTTATACAAGAACCTTGTACCCAGGTCCAGAGATGAAGCTATTGCCCAAAGCTTCTATCCATGCATGGTTCGTGGGCCACAGCCTGATGATGCACATCCGTCGTCACTACTCTGGTGTCGTGACGACAATCTGTTCAAGCGCAACTTCCAGTTTGCCGAACAATCAGCGAAGCAGAACAAGAAGAAATTTGGGTTAGACTTCAACCCTGGTCCCTCCGCACCAAGGGCAGATGGCACACGCGACGCAGAACCCAATATCATCGGTCTGTATGCCAACCTTGAGGGCCTCATCACCCGCATCTTAGTCCAAGGGACTGCCGTGAATGACCCTCTAGCTGACTCTGAGTTTGATGAAGCTCCTGCTGTGCCGAAGCCGAAGCAGTCGAAGAAGCCAAAAGCTTCAAAGCCGGCCCCTTCACCACAAGTCTCAAGGGCGAAGCCATTGGCAACTGCACCTCCTGAAGATAGTGTGCAGTCTGAAGATGTATCCCGTGTCTCCAAGCCCCAGAAGGCCAAGATGCCTCAGCCACACACCAGCAAAGAGCTCATAGCTGCTGACATTCTGCGCAGCGAAGCCATTGATCTGACAAGTGATGAAGATCTTAGAGATGACGCTCTCGAGCAGCTCATCAAGAGCAAAGAAGAAGCTGAAATCTTTAACAATTTGCCTCTCTTTGATGTCGCCATCATCCACAACTTCATCGACGAATGGTTTGCCACACCAAACATCAGCTTCGATGATCTGCAGCTGCCCGTTGGCCTCAGCGTCGCCTTCCAAGGCGCTATTGCTTCATAACTTGCAATTGCCCAGCGCATTGTTGAACTAAAGCAGAAAATTGATCATGAAAAGGCTCAGTTCAAGAAGCATATGGCCAAGCTCAGCGTACAAGAAGTGAAGAGCTTCAAGATCATGTTGCACGAACTAAAGGAAAACTTTCTGAAGAAGCATGCAGAAGCTCAAGGTTCGCGGGAGCGAATGAAGACTCTTGCAGACAGATGTGTGTAGGCCTACAATGAGGCCGAGAAGCGCAAGGCACTTGGGCGTCCTGGCATCGACCCCAACATGGCCGCGAAGAAGAAGGAGAAGCCTGCTATGGCTGAACCAGAGGCACCAAGGCAAGAAGCAGTTCCAATTGTCTTCCCAACTGCAACGACTGGCTCGAAGCCAAAGAGCCGGTCAACCACTTCAGAGCTCAAGAAGACGCGAACTGCAGAGGCTGAAGCCAGGAAGCGGAAACACTCTGAAGCCTCTCCTTCTGCCGCCACTCAGAAGAAGCGAAAGATCAAGAAAGCTCGGGCTGCTCCCACAGAGCCCTTGGTGGTTGAACCCCTTTCTGTCGTCTATCCTGACGTAGAACGACAACTGACAGTTCATGAGCCTGCTTCCATAGAGGCTCCTGAAGCTGAAGACATACCAGCAGCCGACCCCATCGCTGCTGAAGACATTGGTCATCAGGACAATGTACAAGATGATGCAGCCCTTCCTTAGTATGAACACAGCGAACTCATCAACATTGGTCGTCCTCTGACGCCAATTGCACAAGATGCGTCATGGGCGGATCGCCCTCAAGAGGAAGAAGACAATGAGGCCCAGCCCACTCCAATCCCACAGGCGTCGTCTGCATTCCGCAGGCTTTGCAAAGGTCCAAGGCCTCAAGTCTATGCTGAAGACATTCCGGCTGCATCAGCCGCAGAAGAAGCACCACAAGATCCCACTCCTATGCTCCACCAAGAAGCAGTTCTCCAGGAGAACGTGCTTGTGACCGATCCTCCAGCTAGTCAAGCGGAGGCTGAAAATATTGAGGCTGCCACAACCAACACTGAAGCCAATGTGGAACCCTCCCCACCAAAAGCTTCAGAAGACAGCGAAGCTACTGATCCAGACACTTCTGTTCCTGAGTCTGCTGCGGGTCCTCAATTTGATTACCATGTTGAGCACAGGCCTCATGTCCAGAAGCTAGTCCCACGGCTGCCGAGGTTCCCAGGTCCTGCATCAGCACCTGGATCCTTTAACATCAACAGCTTCAAGGCAGATAATACGTTCTTCAATAGCTCCAAGAACCCCTATTCAAGGGAAAGGATTTCATCAGATAGGTTCTGGAGCTATCCTCAGCGCAGCTACTATTCATGCATCCTATACAACCAAGGTCGCATCTTCCCGCACAAGCGCCTTGATGTTGAAGCTATTGGATTGCTTCAAGCAAGTGGGTCTGCTGCAGTTTGTAACTGATGAAGAGCACTGGAATGAAGAGCTTCTGCTGCAATTCTATGCCACCCTCCACATCAAAGGATACAACAGAGATCCGAAGACTTGGGCCCTGGAGTGGATGACCGGCAATGTCCATCACGAAGCCAATGCATTTGATATCATTGAGCTCACCGGCCTGCCCACTCCTGGCGAATTCTTCGAGGAAGGCTGTCCACTGCACACTGAAGCTCTTGAGAGCATATTCCAGAGGCCTGAACCAAATATGAGTCAGATGCTCTCAATGATGAAGCCATTGCCCCACGATGCTCCTTATCCAACAGAGTTCTTTGTTGAAGACTTTGAGTACCTGCCCAGAACCATCTATCACATTATCCGGCGGACTCTCTGGCCTATCAAAGGGCACTCTCCAAATGCCAAGATCGAGGGTGCAATGAAGACTGCTGTTTTGTATCCTTCATGGCAAATTCTTCAACGCACAGGACTTCTTCATACGCCAACTAGCTGCATCAGGCTCAGATTTACTTGGTTTGAAGTTATATGCTCCTTGGGTAATGAGACTGATCAAGCTTCACTCTGCGATCTCATATCAGCCCTCAGCCCGCAACCATCAGATCTTCTTGCCAGATGTGGATACCTCTGCTGAAGCTATATATCCTGAGCCTGCCAAGCAACCTTTGAGTCTTCAGAATGCAGAACACTAGAGCTTCACTCAGAACGTTGAAGGTGTTGAAGCCATCTCCAGGGTGTATCCTTTGGCTGGCACTACACATGCACCACACCCTGCTTCAACTGAAGCCACTGACAGTGCAACTGCTTCAAGACCCAAGAAGCGCGCTCGTGTTCTCAATGACCGAGAGCTTCTTGTGGCCCTTCATCAAAAACAAGATAGGCATCATGACTGGATAAAGCGTCAGATGAAAAGCCTCTTGGTGGATGTTAATCGTCTTCGAAATCTTGCCACCAAGAATGCTTTCGTTACCCATGAAACCTGTCGTCGTACATGGAAAGGGCTATCAATGATGTGTACTGAAGCTGAACTTGAAGAGGATGGCTTCACTAAGCGATTCAAGTTTGACACCACACCTCCTACAAGGGCTGTGATGCGAAGCACACCATCACCTGAAGACTCTGAGTTTTCTTCATCTGCTGCCACAGTCACTGCCAGAATCATTGATGAAGAAGACGATGCTACCTCACCGCCACCTGCTTCAGCACCTCTGATAGAGGCAAAGGTGTCCCGTCTTTCGATGAGATGATGGATATCGCTTTGGTGGAAGTCGACTTTGACGATCCGACTACGAACGTGCGAGGACGTCGCGCCTTAGCAATCGCTAAACCAACTCCGAGAGGTTATTGACCACGCCGGAGCACGATCAACCTGACCAGGAGGGTCTGTTTCCTGCGAGCAAACGAAGAACAAGCAAGAAACTAAGATTGCAATCTGGATATTGCGAATATAAGATGAAAGCTTTATTGATCAAGGTGGGGTTCTGTGACGCCTTTGTCTGGTCGTTGAACACAAACGAAGTACGCGAAGTTGCAGCTATGGCGAACTTTTAATCTAAACAAAACCCAAAGTCTAAACGATGCCCTAAGGGCTGTATATATGGAGGAAGAGGGGGGAATTTCGTGGCCCTTGGTGGAGGGGTCCGAAATCAACCCTATCTCTTATTTCCCCACACATACGGACTCTAAAAATAGCCTATACTTATGTATTTCGAAATTACATGGGCCTGGCCCAATAATAAGGTGACGCAGCACCTAAAATAGCCTCGGGACGAAATTTATGAAGTGGCATCTTGTATATTTCGTCCAAGGCTTCATGCACCCATTCTTGTTTCCCTTGCGCATGCCATCATCTCCATGCTTGTTCTTGCTCCAATGTTCATCCTTCTCCAAGCTAGGCCCTTCATTTGTAAGCAAAACAAATGTATCCAATTTAGGCAGCATCATATTCTCATGAACATTAGAATCATTACCAAGAAACGAAAGTACCTGGTAATTTAATTGGCGTTCACGAGCTCTAGTAATTGGTCCAGTATGTATAGCAGCAGGGGCTGTGGGTGTAACAATTGTATTGATGTCCTCATCATCTACTTATGATAAAGAATTATATGCTCTTGTTCGGACTTTAGAAACATGGCAACATTATTTATGGCCCAAAGAATTTGTTATACATTCTGATCATGAATCATTGAAACATATTAAAAGTCAAGCTAAACTGAATCGTAGACATGCTAAATGGGTTGAATTCATTGAGACTTTCCCTTATGTCATTAAACACAAGAAGGGAAAAGAAAATGTGATTGCTGATGCTTTGTCTCGTCGCTATACTATGCTTTCACAACTTGACTTCAAAATATTTGGTTTGGAGACCATCAAAGATCAATATGTGCATGATGCTGATTTTAAAGATGTAATGCATAATTGTAAAGAAGGAAGAATGTGGAACAAGTTTGTTGTTAACGATGGATTTGTGTTTCGTGCTAACAAGCTATGCATTCCAGCTAGCTCCGTTCGTCTTTTGTTGTTGCAGGAGGCGCATGGAGGAGGATTAATGGGACACTTCGGCGTGAAGAAGACGGAGGACGTACTTGCTACACATTTCTTTTGGCCAAAGATGAGACGGGATGTTGAGCGTTTTATTGCTCGCTGTACATGTCAAAAAGCTAAGTCACGCCTCAATCCTCATGGTTTATATATGCCTTTGCCTGTACCTAGTGTTCCTTGGGAGGATATATCTATGGACTTCGTTTTAGGTTTACCTCGAACAAAGAAGGGGAGGGATAGCATATTTGTTGTCGTGGATAGATTCTCGAAAATGGCACACTTTATACCATGTCATAAAAGCGATGATGCTGTTAATGTTGCTGATTTGTTCTTTCGTGAAATTATTCGCTTGCATGGTGTGCCAAATACTATTGTTTCAGATCGTGATACTAAATTTCTTAGCCACTTTTGGAGATGTTTATGGGCTAAGTTGGGGACTAAACTGCTTTTTAGTACTACTTGTCACCCCCAAACTGATGGACAAACTGAAGTAGTCAATAGAACGTTGTCTACTATGCTTAGGGCTGTTTTGAAGAATAATAAGAAAATGTGGGAGGAATGCTTGCCTCATATTGAATTTGCTTATAATCGTTCATTGCATTCTACTACTAAGATGTGCCCTTTTGAAGTTGTGTGTGGTTTCCTACCTCGTGCACCTATTGATTTGTTGCCTCTTCCATCTTCGGAGAAGGTTAATTTTGATGCTAAACAACGTGCTGAATTGATTTTAAAAATGCATGAGTTAACTAAGGAAAACATTGAGCGTATGAATGCTAAATATAAACTTGCTGGAGATAAGGGTAGAAAACATGTTGTGTTTGCACCTGGAGATCTTGTTTGGTTACATTTGCGTAAGGATAGATTTCCTGATTTGCGCAAATCAAAGTTAATGCCACGTGCTGATGGTCCCTTTAAGGTGTTAGAGAAAATAAATGATAATGCATATAAACTTGAGCTGCCTGCAGATTTTGGGGTTAGTCCCACTTTTAACATTGCAGATTTGAAGCCTTATTTGGGTGAGGAAGATGAACTTCCGTCGAGGACGACTTCGTTTCAAGAAGGGGAGGATGATGAGGACATCAATACAATTGTTACACCCATAGGCCCTGCTGCTATACATACTGGACCAATTACTAGAGCTCGTGCACGCCAACTAAATTACCAGGTACTTTTGTTTCTTGGTAATGATTCTAATGTTCATGAGAATATGATGCTGCCTAAATTGGATACATTTGTTTTGCTTACAAATGAAGGGCCTAGCTTGGAGAAGGATGAACATTGGAGCAAGAACAAGCATGGAGATGATGGCATGCGCAAGGGGAACAAGAACGGAGTTACAAGTGATGATTTCAGGACTTTGAAGCCACCATAATGGGTGCATGAAGCCTTGGACGAAATATACAAGATGCCACTTCATAAATTTCGTCCCGAGGCTATTTTAGGTGCTGCGTCACCTTATTATTGGGCCAGGCCCATGTAATTTCTAAATACATAAGTATAGGCTATTTTTAGAGTCCGTATGTGTGGGGAAACAAGAGATAGGGTTGATTTCGGACCCCTCCACCAAGGGCCACGAAATTCCCCCCCTCTTCCTCCATATATACAGCCCTTAGGGCATCGTTTAGACTTTGGGTTTTGTTTAGATTAAAAGTTCGCCATAGCTGCAACTTCGCGTACTTCGTTTGTGTTCAACGACCAGACAAAGGCGTCACAGAACCCCACCTTGATCAATAAAGCTTTCATCTTATATTCGCAATATCCAGATTGCAATCTCAGTTTCTTGCTTGTTCTTCGTTTGCTCGCAGGAAACAGACCCTCGTGGTCAGGTTGATCGTGCTCCGGCGTGGTCAATAACCTCTCGGAGTTGGTTTAGCGATTGCTAAGGCGCGACGTCCTCGCACGTTCGTAGTCGGATCGTCAAAGTCGACTTCCACCAAAGCGAAATCCACCATCTCATCGAAAGACGGGACACCTTAGCCTCTATCACAAGTAGTACTAAAAAGCAGTTTAGTCCCCAACTTAGCCCACAAACATCTCCAAAAGTGGCTAAGAAATTTAGTATCACGATCTGAAACAATAGTATTTGGCACACCATGCAAGCGAATAATTTCACGAAAGAACAAATCAGCAACATTAATAGCATCATCACTTTTATGACATGGTATAAAGTGTGCCATTTTCGAGAATCTATCCACGACAACAAATATGCTATCCCTCCCCTTCTTTGTTCGAGGTAAACCTAAAACAAAGTCCATAGATATATCCTCCCAAGGAACACTAGGTACAGGCAAAGGCATATATAAACCATGAGGATTGAGTCGTGACTTAGCTTTTTGACATGTAGTGCAGCGAGCAATAAAACGCTCAACATCCCGTCTCATCTTTGGCCAAAAGAAATGTGTAGCAAGTACGTCCTCCGTCTTCTTCACGCCAAAGTGTCCCATTAATCCTCCTCCACGCGCCTCCTGCAACAACAAAAGACGAACGGAGCTAGCTGGAATGCATAGCTTGTTAGCACGAAACACAAATCCATCGTTAACAACAAACTTGTTCCACATTCTTCCTTCTTTACAATTCTGCATTACATCTTTAAAATCAGCATCATGCACATATTGATCTTTGATGGTCTCCAAACCAAATATTTTGAAGTCAAGTTGTGAAAGCATAGTATAGCGACGAGACAATGCATCAGCAATAACATTTTCTTTTCCCTTCTTGTGTTTAATGACATAAGGGAAAGTCTCAATGAATTCAACCCATTTAGCATGTCTACGATTCAGTTTAGCTTGACTTTTAATATGTTTCAAAGATTCATGATCAGAATGTATAACAAATTCTTTGGGCCATAAATAATGTTGCCATGTTTCTAAAGTCCGTACAAGAGCATATAATTCTTTATCATAAGTAGAATAATTCAGACTAGGCCCACTCAATTTTTCAGAAAAGTATGCAACAGGTTTGCCATCTTGTAATAACACACCTCCTAATCCAATTCCACTAGCATCACATTCAAGCTCAAAAGTCTTATTAAAATCAGGAAGTTGGAGTAAAGGAGCATGTGTCAACTTATCTTTCAATACCGTGAAGGCTTCTTCCTGTGCGGTACCCCAAAGAAAAGGCACATCTTTCTTTGTAAGCTCATTGAGAGGTGCAGCAATGGTGCTGAAATCTCTCACAAAACGCCTATAGAATCCAGCGAGGCCAAGAAAACTCATCACTTGTGTGACCGTTTTGGGCTGCGGCCAACTCTCAATAGCTTCAATCTTGGCTTTATCAACTTCAATTCCCTGTGGAGTAACAACATAGCCAAGAAAAGATACTCGGTCGGTGCAAAAGGTGCACTTCCCAAGGTTACCAAACAAACATGCATCACGTAGAGCAATAAAAACAGCACGTAAATGTTCCAAATGTTCTTCCAAAGATCTGCTATAAATCAATATGTCATCAAAGTAAACTACCACAAATCGTCCAATGAAAGCACGTAAAACTTCGTTCATTAATCTCATGAAAGTACTAGGTGCATTAGTTAACCCAAAAGGCATGACTAACCACTCATATAATCCAAACTTAGTTTTAAATGCTGTTTTCCATTCATCTCCCAATTTCATACGAATTTGATGGTAGCCACTACGCAAATCAACTTTGGAGAATATTGTAGAGCCACTCAATTCATCAAGCATATCATCTAGCCTAGGAATAGGATATAATCTACAATGTTCAGACCACCATACACATGCAAAACTAGTGAAAGCACAAACAACAGCAGCAACTCGTCTCTCCTCAGGATATTGTAAACATGTAAATCGTTGTTCAGTTTCTAACTCCCAAGTAAGATATATATCAGGAACATATCTACCCTCAAATGGTGGAATATTCAATTTCAGTTTAGGAATATGGACATCATCTCGTACCTGAGGTGGTGGTGCAGGCCTACCATTACGAATATATACCTGAGGTCGACCTGCTGGTGGTGGTACAGGTGGCTGCACGTAGTGCTGATTTTGATCAACCTCATCCTCATAATCTCCCACATAATCATCCTCCTCCGCATCAGCAACAGGAGCCACAGAAGTATCAACAGCAGCACCAACAGTTTGGCCAAACGCAAGAGGAACACGGCTTGCTCGGCGGAGGTCTGTTTCGCGACGTGGAGGTAGTCGTTGTTGTTGTTGTTGTTGTTGGAGAGGTGCGTTAGGTGCAGCGGGTGGTGGTGGTGGAAGACGCGCGAGCAATTCATTAAACTTGTTATCGAGCTTTGTTTCGAACGTCTTCTCAAGGCCAGTGATCTTCTCCATGGCCTCTTCAAAATTGTTCAGCACATCTTGCACCTGTTCAGTCATCATTTGCTGAAACTTATCATGAAGCTCCTTGTTCGATAAATTCTCCCAGTCAATCTCGTCGGCTTGTGATCCTGGCATGGTTAGCAGCAATAGAAACACACAAGAATATGGTCCTACAGACTACGAACAAGTGGTGGTGGTGGGTGTCACAAATCCGTCAAGCAAAACTCAAATTCTTACCAGTTCTTACCCAGCAACAGGCGGTGATCGGCAACCGTTGTAGTCAAAACTCTCAAAGCATGGATAGAGCGATTACCAGGGAGAGTCAAACGCACGACGTAGATGTATGTGGAGCTAGGAAGGCTTATAATATGGTAGCAAAAAGGGTCAGCAATAATCAATTCAGAGATGCAAAGTTGAATAAACGCTCAACGACGGTACTGTGCTGGTCCTAGGCTAGACTGTGCTAGAGACGCGAGCCTAGAACACCAACAAAATCACGGCGCGGCACGTAAACAAGGGAGGAGCACACTCTGATTTTTTTTTCTCTTTTTTTTGCACTTTTTTTTCCTCTTTTTTTTTTGCTCCGCAACAAAATTTTTTTTGAAAAAGTCTACAAATGGTCTAAAAACTGCCTAGCCAGAATTTTCTAGACTTAGTTTTTTTTTTGAAATTGGAACTATTTTTCTTCTGCGGATGGCTCGGAAGTTAGGGAGTCCTTCTCTGTCACGACTCGGAGTATCGCGTGATCTGGAAATCGAGAACAATGCAACAATTACTGGACTCGGACTAGGACTGGTGGCGGAGATGAATCTGGTGGAACTCGGACTGGTGGCGGAGATGAATCTGGTGGAACACGGACAGGTGGCGGATATATGTTGCAGGTGAACTCGGATTGGCGTGATGGCGGCGGATATGTGGTGGCGTATATGGATTCGGATTGGCGGTGAATATGTTGTGGTGGTATATGGCAACAGCGACAATGATGATGCGGTGGTGATATATGGCAGCGGCGACGTGACAACCTGTGAACAGAACTCGAAACTCTAAAATACTAGACGCTAAGACCAGCAACTGGACACGACGATGCAACTGCAAATTCAACAAAGCAAATACAGAAAAGATTATGCAAGACTCAGATTGGTTCGGATGGGATGAACTAACCCTAATTTTTTTTTGGCTTTTTCGTGGACTATAGGTATGAAGAACAGACTCGATCTAAACTACGAAAAACTGTAAAATCTCACCGAGCAACCTGGAAATCTGATACCACTTGATAGAGGCAAAGGTGTCCCGTCTTTCGATGAGATGATGGATATCGCTTTGGTGGAAGTCGACTTTGACGATCCGACTACGAACGTGCGAGGACGTCGCGCCTTAGCAATCGCTAAACCAACTCCGAGAGGTTATTGACCATGCCGGAGCACGATCAACCTGACCACGAGGGTCTGTTTCCTGCGAGCAAACGAAGAACAAGCAAGAAACTAAGATTGCAATCTGGATATTGCGAATATAAGATGAAAGCTTTATTGATCAAGGTGGGGTTCTGTGACGCCTTTGTCTGGTCGTTGAACACAAACGAAGTACGCGAAGTTGCAGCTATGGCGAACTTTTAATCTAAACAAAACCCAAAGTCTAAACGATGCCCTAAGGGCTGTATATATGGAGGAAGAGGGGGGGAATTTCGTGGCCCTTGGTGGAGGGGTCCGAAATCAACCCTATCTCTTGTTTCCCCATACATACAGACTCTAAAAATAGCCTATACTTATGTATTTCGAAATTACATGGGCCTGGCCCAATAATAAGGTGACGCAGCACCTAAAATAGCCTCGGGACGAATTTTGTGAAGTGGCATCTTGTATATTTCGTCCAAGGCTTCATGCACCCATTATGGTGGCTTCAAAGTCCTGAAATCATCACTTGTAACTCCGTTCTTGTTCCCCTTGCGCATGACATCATCTCCATGCTTGTTCTTGCTCCAATGTTCATCCTTCTCCAAGCTAGGCCCTTCATTTGTAAGCAAAACAAATGTATCCAATTTAGGCAGCATCATATTCTCATGAACATTAGAATCATTACCAAGAAACGAAAGTACCTGGTAATTTAGTTGGCGTGCACGAGCTCTAGTAATTGGTCCAGTATGTATAGCAGCAGGGGCTGTGGGTGTACCAAGTGTATTGATGTCCTCATCATCCTCCCCTTCTTGAAATGAAGTCGTCCTCGACGGAAGTTCATCTTCCTCACCCAAATAAGGCTTCAAATCTGCAATGTTAAAAGTGGGACTAACCCCAAAATCTGCAGGCAGCTCAAGTTTATATGCATTATCATTTATTTTCTCTAACACCTTAAAGGGACCATCAGCACGTGGCATTAACTTTGATTTGCGCAAATCAGGAAATCTATCCTTACGCAAATGTAACCAAACAAGATCTCGAGGTGCAAACACAACATGTTTTCTACCCTTATCTCCAGCAAGTTTATATTTAGCATTCATGCGCTCAATGTTTTCCTTAGTTAACTCATGCATTTTTAAAATCAATTCAGCACATTGTTTAGCATCAAAATTAACCTTCTCCGAAGATGGAAGAGGCAACAAATCAATAGGTGCACGAGGTAGGAAACCATACACAACTTCAAAAGGGCACATCTTAGTAGTAGAATGCAATGAACGATTATAAGCAAATTCAATATGAGGCAAGCATTCCTCCCACATTTTCTTATTATTCTTCAAAACAGCCCTAAGCATAGTAGACAACGTTCTATTGACTACTTCAGTTTGTCCATCAGTTTGGGGGTGACAAGTAGTACTAAAAAGCAGTTTAGTCCCCAACTTAGCCCATAAACATCTCCAAAAGTGTCTAAGAAATTTAGTATCACGATCTGAAACAATAGTATTTGGCACACCATGCAAGCGAATAATTTCACGAAAGAACAAATCAGCAACATTAACAGCATCATCGCTTTTATGACATGGTATAAAGTGTGCAATTTTCGAGAATCTATCCACGACAACAAATATGCTATCCCTCCCCTTCTTTGTTCGAGGTAAACCTAAAACAAAGTCCATAGATATATCCTCCCAAGGAACACTAGGTACAGGCAAAGGCATATATAAACCATGAGGATTGAGTCGTGACTTAGCTTTTTGACATGTAGTGCATCGAGCAATAAAACGCTCAACATCCCGTCTCATCTTTGGCCAAAAGAAATGTGTAGCAAGTACGTCCTCCGTCTTCTGCACGCCAAAGTGTCCCATTAATCCTCCTCCATGCGCCTCCTGCAACAACAAAAGACGAACGGAGCTAGCTGGAATGCATAGCTTGTTAGCACGAAACACAAATCCATCGTTAACGACAAACTTGTTCCACATTCTTCCTTCTTTACAATTCTGCATTACATCTTTAAAATCAGCATCATGCACATATTGATCTTTGATGGTCTCCAAACCAAATATTTTGAAGTCAAGTTGTGAAAGCATAGTATAGCGGCGAGACAATGCATCAGCAATAACATTTTCTTTACCCTTCTTGTGTTTAATGACATAAGGGAAAGCCTCAATGAATTCAACCCATTTAGCATGTCTACGATTCAGTTTAGCTTGACTTTTAATATGTTTCAAAGATTCATGATCAGAATGTATAACAAATTCTTTGGGCCATAAATAATGTTGCCATGTTTCTAAAGTCCGAACAAGAGCATATAATTCTTTATCATAAGTAGAATAATTCAGACTAGGCCCACTCAATTTTTCAGAAAAGTATGCAACAGGTTTGCCATCTTGTAATAACACACCTCCTAATCCAATTCCACTAGCATCACATTCAAGCTCAAAAGTCTTATTAAAATCAGGAAGTTGGAGTAAAGGAGCATGTGTCAACTTATCTTTCAATACTGTGAAGGCTTCTTCCTGTGCGGTACCCCAAACAAAAGGCACATCCTTCTTTGTAAGCTCGTTGAGAGGTGCGGCAATGGTGCTGAAATCTCTCACAAAACGCCTATAGAATCCAGCGAGGCCAAGAAAACTCCTCACTTGTGTGACCGTTTTGGGCTGCGGCCAACTCTCAATAGCTTCAATCTTGGCTTTGTCAACTTCAATTCCCTGTGGAGTAACAACATAGCCAAGAAAAGATACTCGGTCGGTGCAAAAGGTGCACTTCCCAAGGTTACCAAACAAACGTGCATCACGTAGAGCAATAAAAACAGCACGTAAATGTTCCAAATGTTCTTCCAAAGATCTGCTATAAATCAGTATATCATCAAAATAGACTACCACAAATCGTCCAATGAAAGCACGTAAAACTTCGTTCATTAGTCTCATGAAAGTACTAGGCGCATTAGTTAACCCAAAAGGCATGACTAACCACTCATATAATCCAAACTTAGTTTTAAATGCTGTTTTCCATTCATCTCCCAATTTGATAGAGGCGGAGGTGTCCCGTCTTTCGATGAGATGGTGGATTTTGCTTTGGTGGAAGTCGACTTTGACGATCCGACTACGAACGTGCGAGGACGTCGCGCCTTAGCAATCGCTAAACCAACTCCGAGAGGTTATTGACCACGCCGGAGCACGATCAACCTGATCACGAGGGTCTGTTTCCTGCGAGCAAACGAAGAACAAGCAAGAAACTGAGATTGCAATCTGGATATTGCGAATATAAGATGGAAGCTTTATTGATCAAGGTGGGGTTCTGTGACGCCTTTGTCTGGTCGTTGAACACAAACGAAGTACGCGAAGTTGCAGCTATGGCGAACTTTTAATCTAAACAAAACCCAAAGTCTAAACGATGCCCTAAGGGCTGTATATATGGAGGAAGAGGGGGGGAATTTCGTGGCCCTTGGTGGAGGAGTCCGAAATCAACCCTATCTCTTGTTTCCCCACACATACGGACTCTAAAAATAGCCTATACTTATGTATTTCGAAATTACATGGGCCTGGCCCAATAATAAGGTGACGCAGCACCTAAAATAGCCTCGGGATGAAATTTATGAAGTGGCATCTTGTATATTTCGTCCAAGGCTTCATGCACCCATTATGGTGGCTTCAAAGTCCTGAAATCATCACTTGTAACTCCGTTCTTGTTCCCCTTGCGCATGCCATCATCTCCATGCTTGTTCTTGCTCCAATGTTCATCCTTCTCCAAGCTAGGCCCTTCATTTGTAAGCAAAACAAATGTATCCAATTTAGGCAACATCATATTCTCATGAACATTAGAATCATTACCAAGAAACAAAAGTACCTGGTAATTTAGTTGGCGTGCACGAGCTCTAGTAATTGGTCCAGTATGTATAGCAGCAGGGCCTGTGGGTGTAACAATTGTATTGATGTCCTCATCAACCTCCAAGCTCTTCTGCACCGCCAAACACCTCCAACGACCCTGCTGCTCCTGGGAACGAGTAGACGCTCTATGTCTTCAAACCTTTCTGGTCCTTGCTGACAAAAGGGGGAGAAGCATATGGGTTGATAGTCTTCAAGCGGGTCCATATGGGCGGGTGCTTTATGTTTTGTTATATTTTTCTTCGTGCTTACAACTCTCGTTTTACATTTGGTTCTTATGAGTTGTAACACTTAAACCAGATGCTCGTCTGCTACTTGTTTGCCACCCTGTTTTGCGAAGATAAATTCCGCATGTGCGACGATAAATTCCGCTATTATCTCATTCTGCAGACGTCCATTTTCCATTATGCATGTCATTATCTTCATATACCTTCACATGCATAGTGGATTGTCATCATAAGTTGAAGTGGATCTCCACAAGTACAACCTGCCATGTGCATTTGCATTCCAAAGGCAAATTACTTATATGCACATCTTCAGGGGGAGCCCTTGCAACTTATGAAGACAATTCCCTTACAAATTTCACAGATTATATTCCCCGTTGAAAACTACAACTAGTTTGTCATCAATCACCAAAAAGGGGGAGATTGTAAGTGCATCTAGTGCCACCCCTAGTTGGTTTTGGAGTATTGACGACAAACCTAGCTGAGGGACTAATGTGTTTGTGAGAATTGTAGGATAACACAGGTAGAAGTCCCTCATTGATTCGGTTTTACTACCAGAGATGACCCCTAAAAATGTATGAAGACATTGAAGTCAAAGGTGGTATATGAATTGAAGACTATGACAAAAGAAGACACGTTATGAAGCCTACGGAGCTCGAAGACGTAGATCTTTCATAGTTCTTTTTCTTTTGTGTTGAGTCATAGGAACCACCGTACTGTTAAGTGGGGTCCAGGAGAACCAGTCAGAATGACTGAAGTGATGCCTAAACCAAAAACCTATGTCTTCGAGTGAAGACAATGAGAGCGAATCTTGTCCAGAGCCGGACAAGTCAGCTTTGCTTGTAGCCCAAGTAAAGTTGCCATGAGAGTTTGAAATCTGACCGTTGAGACACGTGTCAGTTCCTTAGTGACCCAGGGTCATTTCAGACAAATCAGGTCGGGTTGCCAAGTGGCTATAAATATCCCACCCCTACAACCATAAACGGTTGGCTGCTCAGATTTCAGTGCACGGCTTTTGTCGTTTGAGAGCAACCCACCTCGAAGCCTTTGAGAGAGAGAATTCCTTGCGAGGATAAAGCCCTAACCACCCAGAGCCAGAGAACATTGGGCATCACTTAAGTCTTCTTGTCTGTGTGATCTGAAGACTTATTACACTTGAGGACTGTGCATCCCCAGACGGTTAGGCGTCGCGTTCAGAGCATCCAAGAGACATTGTGGATTGCCAGTGAACGAAGTCTGTGAAGGTTTGGGAGTCGACCTTGAAGACGTACCAGAGTGATTGGGCGAGGACTAACTGACCTTAGCTCAAGGAGAATACGGTGAGGACTTGGTGTCCTGAGCTGTGTGTTCAGGACTGGGTGTCCGGGACTGTGTGTCCTAAGGTTTAAATACCTAGCCGCTCCAACCAGACGTACAGTTGTCACAGCAACTGGAACTGGTCCAACACATCATTGTCTTCAACGAGTCACTGGTTTCATCTTCACTTCCTTTACTTACTGATCACTCATTGTGAAGTCATTGCGTGTCTGTTCTATCTTTTGTCTTCACAACATGAGTGTATGATCTGTTTGGCTTCATAGTATCTTCCTACCTGATCCTTATTACACTACAACTATTTGTCACTGTGCTTTCACTCTGTTGATACTTGACCATGGCTTGCCTAGTGTAGTCTAACTTCCGCTTCATAGTAATAGGCATATCTCTACTGTTTGTCTTCATAACTTCCATGTTTTGAAGACTTTAGTAAAAATCGCCTATTCACCCCCCCCCCCCTCTAGTCGATATAACGCACTTTCACACCCTTCTCTCTCTCTGTGTGTGTGATGCTTCTCGATCCGATCCCAGCTTGTTTTTGGGTTGGCCGATTCTAGATCTTCTCTACCCTGGGGGTGGCTAGTCCTATTTATAGGCAAAGGCCCTAGGCCTCTTCCCAAATATTGAGCGGGAAGGGTGCCAACAATTGGCCATTTTGAAGGGGAACATCTGGTACACTTATCCTGACTAAAGTTGGTCCTCGCCTACCAAAGGCTCTGGTGGTGACGCTGGCTTGGGCTCCACAATGACTTCCTCCCTGCTGTTGGACTGGTGTTGGTCTCCTTGCACCGAAGCGGGTGCCTTTGCTTGATGCTCTCGCCTGCGCTTGCTCCCTTTGCACCAAAGAGGAAAGGAGGACACTGCGCGGCTGGCGCCCGCCTGGCGCCTTTGGTCGTCATGGCTTGCATCACGGGCACCTCATGAGGCACCCCACCTTGATCTCTCCGCCTCCTCGCGAGCCAGCCTGATGAGGCCGCGCTTGAGGAAGCTCCGTGTCGTCCGCCCCACGAGGCTTGGCCCCTCGTGAGGGTCTTGGGTCTATGATGATGAAGATGGGCCGTGCTGGGCCATCTTTGAGCCACGCCGTAGGCAGGCAAGTCTGGGGACCCCCGTTCCCAGAACGCCGACAGTAGCCCCCCGGGCCCAAGGCGCGCCCGGACTTGGCCATGCAGGGAGGCGAAAGGGCAAGAGCGAAGCGCCGCGGGCCCTAACAGCCTGCGGCCTTGGGCGCCGCGTGGCGGTTGATTGGACGTGGGCGTCTCCACTTCCCCACGGCGCCTCGGCAACTGCACCGATTGGACAAGTCCCTGCATGCAAAGCGGGGTCATGATTACCTGTGATCGTGGAGGTCGGCGGTTGGCCTTCGCCGGCCATAAGTACGGAACGGCGCGCGCCCTTCCAGTCCATCCCTTCTTGCCTCTCCTTCTTCTCGGTCCTTGCTCCGTCTTGCTGCAATGGCTCCGATCCGCCGGTTCTCGACGGCAGAGAAGGGAAAGGCTCCCCGAGAGGAACCAGACCCGCTCCCGCCAAAGAAACGGCTCGCCCTCCGCGGCCGGGACGAGGGGGCCCATCAGGTGGTGTCGAGGCCCTGGTGCGAGCGGCCACCGCCGGGGTTCCCACTTCCCTTGTATGCCCACATCGAGGGCTCTGAATGAGTCGATGCCGATCGCCACGGGCGGCGCCGCCGTCAGCGCCCACGGGTCATGAAGGTGTGGGTCGTCCCCCCTGGGGTCCACACCGAGGGCTCCTCACGAGAGTTCGTGCTCCATGCCGCCATGCCTCCTCAGTCCTGGATTTGCCTTCCTCCCTTCTTCGCCTCCATCATTCCTCATGGAGAGCTCCTGGAGCTTTGGCTGCAGCACGCCGGCTGCAGCGCCCTTGCGACCGAGGCAGAGGTCGCGGTCGTTGCCCCGGGCGAGGTCTTCATGACTTGAGGCTGGAGCGAAATCGCCCGGGTTTGTGGGACAAGAGGCGCCTTCGCGATCCACTTGGAGTACGACGGTGCTTTGGTGATGTTCTTCAAGGTCTTCGATGCGAACGGGCGCCGGCTAGAGTGCTGCCCCGGGAGAGGTGGTCGGGGCCCTGCTATGGCGAGGACTGGGCCCGTCGATCGCTCCCTTGGCGGCTGCTCAAGCGGCGGAGGCATCGGAGGTTCCAGCGACTCCGACGAGCTCTTCGCGACTCCGGAGACGAGCGACGACAGCTACGAGCCCTCGAGCCGGCGCTGCTCCTGGAGCAGGGCGGGCTCGTCAGGCTGTCGCCGACTCTGATCTGGATGGGGTTGGCGCTGGTGCTTGACGGCCCACTGTTGATGATGGCGTCTTTTGCAGGGGCGCGTGTAGTTATCGTCCTTTTAGGATCTGTTCCCTACGAGGAATCAAAGATGCGTCCATGGGGGCTTGTAAGGTGCCTACGATCCTATTTTGTTAATATAACCCTTGTCGTAGAACTGTGCGAGTTGCTCATTCCGTCTTAGCTCAGTTCTCCCTTTCGAACCTCACGAGGGCTTGGTGCTCTGCGCCGACAGGTCCCAGTCCCAAGGCGGCTTCAGCCGTCGCTGGTATGCCAGGTCGCGATGCCGTGGTCAAGGCCAGGAGGTGAGCGACCCGGGGTCCGGTAAGAGCCCCTGAGTCGCGATGCTCAGGAGGTCCCCTTTGGCGCTCAAGCAGCCATCGTTCGGTGAGAAAGGAGAGCGGCGTCGCTAACACGGGATTGCATTAGGTGCGGGGATGGTGCCACGGTAGCTGGTGCTTCCGGGTGGTGACTTATCTCGAGAATCAGGGACCGCTCTCTCGTGTGTCGCCGGGTCCGTGCATCTGCAGGCATGAGGTTGCTCGGTGAGGTCCTCACGTGTCCCTCCCCTCTCGCCTTTGCTCCCCTTTCTGCTCTACGTCTTCGGGTCCCGGCCCTCGAGCGAGTCTCAGCCGTTGCTGGTATGCCAGGTCACGATGCCGTGGACAAGGCCAGAGGGTGAGGGCTGGAGAGCCAGTAGGAGCCCTGAGTCGCGATGCTCAGGCACCCCCCCTTTAACGTGCAAGCCGTGCGCGCGGATGAGAGTGAAGGAGATACCGCAAGGGCCTCGCCTGACGCAGCTCCTTTAGGAGATCCTGTAGACACATCATAGAAAGAGCGAGGGGTTGCCATGACAATTGACAGTCAGCCGTTGGTTGCTTCCGAGGGGCGATGTGGCACTGATGGCTTGACGAGGTGGCGCCATGCGGGGCTGCCGCGGCCAGAGCTCAGCCATTCAGGTTTGTCGGTGTTGCAGGGACGGACCCATGCGCAAGCGTCGTGTCGTTTGGGTGCAGCTCCGTCAGTTGGCGTCAGTTGAGCGGGCAACTAGGTCAAACACATTAGCCGCGAAGGAGTGGATTCATTCAAATAGATGCTAGGAAGGCGGACATCACTGGGTCAGGCCCGAGCGACTTGGGGATGATGCAGCCCGTGGGGCACCCCAACAAAGTAAGCTAACAACATGAAATAAAAGGGATACATGCCGCAGGGACGGACCCACGCGGCCTGGGAATAATGCAGCCCTGGGGGGCGCTCCCAGCTGGAAATGAAACTTGAAAGATGTCACCTGATGATGTTGAGGACGAAGGAGTGTTGGTGTAGCAGACTCGGTGGGCTGCGGAAGCCGATCCTCACGAGCCCCCAGGCCCAGGGGCCTCGGGAGGCGCCGGAGGTGCTGGTGGCTCCTCGCGGACCTTCTCCATCTACGCCAGGGCTGCGGAATGCCTGGCCTCTTTAGGCTCCATGATGCCCCTCATGAGGCGCTGGTACGTGGCAGCCGCGTTCGGCAAGCCGTAAGGCATGCGAACGTAGCTGTGGGGTGGACCTTCGGAGCGCCCCACTCGCGAGGGCCAGAGGTGCTCCAGAGAGGCGACTCGATTGAGCCCTGGTATGTCGATGCAGACGCGCAGCCCACCATCCTCGCCTGGATGGGGAGCCACAGCTGGTAGGCAGCGGCCGCCTTTCATGACTCTTGACTCCTGTAGCTCCTGAATGCCCTTGCTGACGAACTCCTGAGGGTCTAGCTCTCCTTGCCTTACTCCTTCTTGAGGGAAACGTGCTTCAAAACACGCCTCCATGTGGTGCCCAAGCGCCTCCCTTGTGACCTTAGCCAGGTCGGTGGCCCTCCAGGGGAGAGCCCCCGAGCCTTGCCTGAGGAGGGCGCCGGGCGCACTTTCCTATGCGATGGAAGGAGGTTCCCCCTGGGCAGGCGCGGGCCCTGAGGGGCCTGCCTCCTGAGGAGCCGGGCCGGACGATGTCTTCTTCTTATTGGGGGCGGTCTCGGGAAGCCTCCTGCTTCCGCGATCCGGGTCTTCCAGTGATGCGGCCTGAAAGGCTCATTCCAGGGAACACACCGCGTCCTTCTCTTCACAGGGCACCTTGATGACTCCGCCACTTCCTGGCATCTTGAGGACGTTGTAGCCGCGGTGAGTTACGGCCATGAACTTGGCCAGCGCTGGGTACCCAAGGATGGCGTTGTACGGCAGGCCAATGTGGGCGACGTCGAAGTCGATGAGCTCGGTGCGGTAGTTGTCGCGTGCCGCGAAGGTGACAGGGAGGCGGACCTGCCCAATCGGGACCATGGAGCCGTCGGTGACTCTGGAGAAAGGCTTGGTTGACTGAAGCTGGTTGTAGGGCACTTGGAGATTGTTGAATGTTTCCACGGACAGGACATTGAGCCCTGCCCCGCCATCGATGAGGATCCTGGGGACCACCACGTTGCTGATGATTGGGGAACAAAGCATCGGGAGGACTCCGGCTGTAGCCGCACACTTGAGCTGATCTGCTGAGTTGAACGTGATGGCGCACGCCGACCACCTGAGAGGGCGCGTGGCTTCGAGCTTGGGGAGGACTGCATTCACTTCGCGGGCGAACGTCTTGAAGATGCGTTGAGAGGCTGGGGCTTGAGCCCCGCCCAGGATGCAGGCGATCGCGTGCGGCTCCTGGAAGCCCCCAGCCCCCTCATCCTGATGGCGGTCCTCGTTTCTCCTTGGCTGCGGCGGCAGCGGAGGGAGGCCTGTGTTGCCTTGCGGACGATCCTCGCGAGGCCGATCCCTCCAGTATCCCTCGCGAGGCGGGTCTTGCCAGCGATCCTCGCGAGGTCGATCGCGCCACCCTTGGCGCGGGCAGCAGTCTTCCCAGCGTCCTGCATTCCTTCATCCTCCTCGACCGTAGCCCCAGTCACCGCGGTCGGGGCGACGGTCGATCCTTCCTTCTCGCACGGCTCGGAGCTCTTGACATTCGTTGGTGTTGTGGGTGTGGAGGTCGTGGTACACACAGTACCGACTGCCCTTGGAAGTTTCGGGCTGATCTCTGCCCCGCTTGGTGTCTGGCTCTGCCGCGAGCACGGCAGCCCCCTTGCGCTTCACATCCTTGGCCTTGGGCTTCTTCTCTTCTGGGTCTGCGGCAGGCAGCTCGAGGAGGGAGAGACGCCTTCCTCAGCCCTAGCACACTTGGTTGCCAAGTTGAACAACTCCAAGGAAGTGCACAGGTCTTCATGCATCGCCAGCTCCTCCTTCATCTTGACATCGCGCACGTCGTTGGAGAAGGCTGAGATGATGGCCTCCTCGGTCACCTTGGGAATCTTGAGGCGTGCGTTGTTGAAGCGCTGGATGTACTTCTTCAGGGTCTCTTCGGGTTGTTGCTTGATGCGGCGCATGTCGCTCACGGCGGGTGGCCGGTCGCGAGTACCTAGGAAGTTGGCGATGAAGCGGGTGTGCATCTCGTCCCAGGAGGAGATCGTGCATGGAGCCGGTTCAGGAGCCAGGTGCGGGCCCCGTCCTTGAGCACCATAGGAAACCAGTTCGCCATGACCTTCTCGTCTCCGTTGGCAGCTTCGATGCCCAGCTCATAGAGCTGGAGGAACTCCGCAGGGTCGGCCGTGCCGTCGTAACAAGGAGGCAGGTCTGGCTTGAACTTGTCGGGCCATGCGACGCTGCATAGCTCGGTGGTGAAGGCACGGCAGCCAGCTGTGGCCATGGGAGGCCTTGTGTCAGGACCCCGATCCTAAGTCACACCGATCTAGCATGTAACACATCATATCACTTTGCGGCCTCACGCACGGTATTCCCACGGGTGCCACCTTACCTGGCCCAGGACCGTTTGCGCCTTTTGGCTCACGGATATGATAGTGCCGCTAGCATCCATATGACAAAGAACCCGGGCTGACATGGCTAGTCGTAAACCCAAAGTGGCACAGACTTACAGGGACAGGCATCCATGACCTAGCGTCGAACGTGTCGGTCATCAGTGAGTGAATCCAGGTTGTAGCACTGGGCTAGCAGGACTCCGGTGAACCGGGCTGTAGCGGGCTAACAGGACTCCGGTATTCATCGCGTGACATTTCCCCGAAGGGACAGACACAGGAACGAAGAAGGACACATGCCAGCCAGCCTAAGTGTTCCGGAGCAGTAGCAAGCTACCATGGCTCAGTGGAAACACTAGGAGACATTTCCCGGTAAGAGAGGCTACTAAGGATAAACAACTAGATAGCCAGATCCCACACATACCAAGCATTTCAATAACATACACACAATATGCTCGATATGTGCAAATACAACATGGCATCACAACATGACTCTACGACTCAAGTATTTATTCATTAGGCTCCGAGGAGCGAGATATTACAAACATGGGTCTCATGACCCAACAATCAGAGCATACAAGTCAAAGCACATGCGGAAGCTTAACATGTCTGAGTACAGACATCTAGAACTGAAAAAGGCTGAGAAGCCTGACTATCTACCAGATCCTGCCGAGGGCACAAGATCGTAGCTGAGGTAACAAGCTAAACGTCGAAGTCCATGCGGAACTACTAGCGAGACCGAAGTCTCTCTGCAAAAACATTAAATAGGCAAACGTGAGTACAAATGTACCCAGCAAGACTTACATCAGAACCAACTACATATGCATCATTATCAACAAAGGGGATGGTGGGGTTTAACTGCAGCAAGCCAGCTTTGACTCGGTGGCTATCCTAAACTACGACTGCAAGTAACTCTTTTGAGGTGGCGCACACGAGTCCACATATTCACCATATCAATACACCACTATGGATCCGCTCTCGTCTCCCTACGAGAACGCCATCCATAGCACTCACGCTTATCTTGCGTATTTTAGAGTATCCACTTTCACTTGTCTATGAACTGATATAAGCAACCCAGAAGTCCTTTTCCGCGGACACGGCTATTCGAATAGATGATGTTAACCCTGCAGGGTTGTACTTCTTCATACATGTTTCCACCACTTAGCGTCTGCACACGACATGTGCTCGGCAGACTTCAAGCGAAAGCCGACGTGGGTGTAGACCACGACCTACCTAAACACTCAAGTCTCTAGTCCAGGTTTATCGCCTATTCGGGTTCCATCCATGAGGAGATCCGGCCGGAGTTTCGCTCACAGCCCCAAACGATGTGAACAGGGTTCCCGAGATACCAAACGGGCATCCGGTACACCGTGCCACGTACCTACCGCATCACAGCCCACCCGTACGGTCAGCGCTGTCCACGGCCTCCAGTAAGCTACAAACACCAGAAACTACTTGCAACTCCTGGACAGAGGACTAGGGTGAATAAGAAGTCGAGCGGGGTCATATTTCAGGGCCCAATGTATGGTAGTAGCTGAATCATGGATCACAAACATAGAACTCAGTTCCTGAGGACGGCTGCAATGAGACAACCCACCATGTACTCCTACATGGCCTCTCACCGCTACCTTTACCAAATCGTGTTCACACACTTAGCTCACACACAGTAGGACATGTTCACACACCTCTGATTCATCCCCGATGAATCAGACCTGACTCAACTCTAAGCAGTAGCAGGCATGACAAACAAACATGAATGAGTAGGCACAACAGGGCTCAAACAACTCCTACTCATGCTAGTGGGTTTCATCTATTTACTGTGGCAATGACAGGTCATGCAAAGGATAAAGGGGTTCAGCTACCGCAGCAAGTAACAGATGAATCGGTGTTGTCCTAATGCATTAAAAGAGAGCAGGAGCGAGAGATTAGGATTGTATCGGAATGAACAAGGGGGTTTTGCTTGCCTGGCACTTCTGAAGATAGCATTGAGTCTTCATCAGTGTCAACGATCACATCATTGGTATCACGTCTATCGAGAGGGGACAAATACCGGCAACACAGAAGGGAACACAATCAATGCAATGCACAATATGATGCATGATCATGACATGGCAAAATGAATGTGTTTTGGGCTAATGCATCTAAACCAGATTAAATGAAGTTGGTTTGAATCCAAGATTCAAATTCAAACGCCACATGTGGTTATTTAAATGCCATTTATATGATTTGTGCTAAACAGCAGCTATAAGTTGTTCTAACATGCATGAAAATAGTACAGATGGATAGATTGGATTTTTCTGATCATTTTTCATATATAAATTATTTAATTTGGAGCTACGGTTGAATTTCTATGAATTATTGAAGTTTAGGGCCTTTTTCTGAAATTTCCTGAATAATAATAAATCCAGAAATGATTTATGGCGTCAGCACCACGTCACTGTGACATCAGCAGAGTCAATTGGGCGCCCCAGGTCAAACCTGACCAGTGGGGTCCACTGGTCAGTGACTGGGGCTGGTTAGTGCCACTGACGTGTGGGCCCAGTCAACGGCCACGTCAGCGCGGTCAAAACTGACGCATGGGGCCACTGCAATTAGATTAAACCTAATCTATTTTAGTTAGCCGGTTAGTTAGGCCGCAGGGCCCGCATGTCAGTGAGAGTGTGGGTTAATTAGTGGAGTCACTAACTACTAACGACGGTGCCACGTCAGCTGCCGGCGTTTAACCGCCGGCGACCTCAGATCGCGGCGGCGTCCGCGTCGGGATTGCGCTACAGGCCATGGTTTGGGGCGCGGGGAGCATCTACGGGGAGCTGGCGGAGTGGCGCTTCCAGTGGTGGAGGCGGCTGGAGCAGAGGTGGCCGGAGTTGAGCACGGCGTCGACCTCGGCGGCGGCCGGAGCTCGGGCGAGCTCAGGGTCGGTGTTAGGGAGCACGGCAGGAGGAGCTGGGGCGTGCTACGGACTCCTGAGATCGCGGTGAGCACGACGGTGGGCTCGGAAACGAGCTGCGGTGGCTGTGGCCACGGCCACGCCATGGCCGGCGGCGAGAAGCTCTCGGCCGCGGTGGAGAAAGAAGCTAGGGGATGAGCGCGAGCTTGAGAGAAGGGGGAAGAGGAAGAGGGGCTCACAGTGGATCGAACGGAGGGGTCGGCGAGCTCGGGGGAGCTTCTGCGACGGCGAATTTACGGCGGCGATCTCCGGGCACCGGGGATGAAGACGACGACGCTCCGGTCGACTGGGGCCTCCTCTGGTCGCGTGCGTCGGTGTGCAGCTCCATGGAGTCGGGACGGAGCTCAGGGATGCGGAGAGGGAGCGAGGAAGTGGCTATGGCCGCGGTGGTTGCGAGCGACGTCGGCGGCGGCTCTCGGTGGGGAGAGCAGAGGAAGGGGAGAGATCCA
>NC_041386.1:357769248-357777098 GCF_002162155.2 Triticum dicoccoides | reverse complement strand
CATTTTATAAAATCCCGACAAAAATTGTGGGCACTATTTGGATTATTTCCAATAGCCCCCAAGTACTTTCAGGATTATTTGGACATTTAAAAAAAATATTATAAAATTTAAATGTCCAAATTCAAATACTTATGAATTAATCCAGTGACCAAATGTGACATGAAAAATGTGCAGCACCTCTGGTTCTGGTTTAAAGCATTTTTCCAGAAATGATGAACATTTTCTAAAGCCATTTGAATTCACTGAAAAATATTTTTGGTTGAACCTATTTGAATTCCTTTAATGCTAGGGTTTAGGCAATCCCCATTTCAAGTTCCAAATAAGTTTAAACATGATGCATGGATGCAATGCCACTAGTTACAAGCAAGCTCTAGGGCTGTGACAACTCACCCCCACTAAACAAGAATCTCGACCCGAGATTCAAGCGTAGGGTAAGGTAAAGGGGGAACGCCAACTAGCACAATCTTCACGATCCAGGTTGCACTTCAATTGAACGTTGATTCGTTCACCATCATTATCTTGATGTTTTGTTCCGAGAACTTCAACCAACATGACAACGAGAGGAGAAGGGAACTCTAGAAGGATCAATCTTCTCGAAGGTCGAACAACTCAGGATTAACTCATGGGATGAGACATAGCAACATCTCTCGAGCTGAGAGACGAAGCACACCTCCATAGGAATGGAGTGAAGCAGATGACGAAGGTTCACTAGGTAGACAACAATTTCACACTTAAAAAGGTGGTAAACGATTGTCAACGTAGCAAGGAGTTGAGTTGCCATAATAGCACAACGAGACACCTTAGGAACCGTGACTCGTAGATATATCCCCTTAAGTGGCAAAAAGAATTACCTTTGATTCAGAGATCATTGAAACTCTTTAAACCAGCCTAAGGCAATTCTCGAGCGATCGTTTGGAGGGGGCCGGTAGAATGGCATACTCGGACTTGGATGATGTGGATTACCTTACTGAAGACAACGTTATAGATGATTTTGTTTATCATCGGAAATGGATGAGACCCATGGCAGAATGGCACATTGGCGGTGCAAGCTGGGAACAAAATGCAAATGCTGGGAATGATTCTAGTAACTGGGGAAGAACCCAACAATAGAGAGTGAATTCACTGTTTGAAAGGTCATAGCATTGCCGAGGAAACTGAGAGCACTATACAGTTAATGCCGACGATCAAACCTAGCACTTGCGCGTGCTCTCAAGAACTTGAGCATTTCCATAATCATCAAGATTTTACCAATATCCGTGTCAAGGATCCTGGCAACACAACTTGTTACCATGATGAATGATGATGGATGATGCAGATGCAAAGGAAGATAACACTTTCTCAGATTTCACCCTTGGCGGGGCCAAGGAAATAAAATCTGGATGATCGACCGAGAGACATTTAGCACTCCGCTTCTAATGTTCTCCTTGATGTACTAGCGTATCCCATTCCTTGAAATGGTCTGGTATCTAGAACATCAAGTAAAGGTCGGACTTCGGGAGCACAAAAATCCATAAGGAACAACTAGGGAGTAGATCCTATGAAATCCTTATGGGGAGGTGGCCAAGTTCCTCAATCAAGATATTATAATAACAGGTCTTCCGGCTGGGTGTGTTGGCCACGACATCCACTTTACCGGTTTCCGAGGGACCGATATTGTAGTTCTTGGGAAATGTTCCAAACCATCATATCTGCCTGAGATTCAGATCTGGTTGGTGTCAGGATATTCCAGACTCATCGAGCCTAGGAAGAAAAACGAAAGTTTGCAACACAAATCGACGAGATGACGTTGCGAGATTCTCAGGGAATGAACTACGATAGTAAGATCCAAAGCATGAGCTGGTTCTGCTACAAACATGTGAACACGTTATCCCAGACAAGCATGACCACGTGGTAGTCTTATAATAAAACACTACCGAGTTCAGGTGGGGAACCATCAAAGAGGATATCAAAATCCTTGCATAAGGCATGCTCTTAAGAAGGAACTTCTTCTCCTTGAACAAATCAATCAGTGGCTTGGTGTGCTCGGAACACATATGGAATGAAGGTTGCAAGTCTCCAAACCATAGAATACTTCGCACATATGCATGGCTGACTTGGGATGATTCCAGAGGAAGCAAAACTAACTTTCTCAAATTCACGGCGGCAACTTTCACCAAATGCACGTGTATAAGAGGAAGTCACTCCTTTCATCAAACAAATACTTCATGAGCTAGCATGAAGAAAATGCTTTCAAAAGTTTCCAACACTAACTTGTTGTCCAACAAGATCATGGAGGAGATAAGGATGTTGTCAATGGGCTCAACAACAATTCATCTGGGTTTCCTTTTAAAAGGAATTCCATAGTTAAGTGAACAAGTGATAGCATTGGCCAGACCCAAAAGATATAATGATGTATGCTCGAGGGATCAACCACGAGTAAGACAACATTATGAATATCGTTGGTACTGATTTGATTTGACGATAGCCCACACTCAAATCAAAGGATTGATAAGACAATAGGTCCAGCAACTGATCACAGGGACCAATCGATGAAGATATCATCTTTCTTCAACACACACTACACAAGAATATCCCTTTGGAACGAACTAAGTCAGGCAAGCTTTTATCTTCTAACTCTCCAAGTTGTTGTCTAGCTTAACCAACTAGCTCAGGGGTATCCAACACAAATTCTTGGAGAAAGGGTGGTTTACAGGATAAACCAACTTGATCACGAGCTCAACATAACAGTCAGGTGACAACCTGGTGATACCTTCGAGAGGATATTCGAAAAATCACGAACCACCGATATGTTACTAAGCTCGAGAACAATCTTGCTTTTTGAGGCAAGACGATATGATCAATAGAGCGAAGATTTGAAATAATCCTAACTCATCGATCGAGGAGTGCACCAAGAACAAGGACTAGGTAGCACAATCAATCTTAGAATGATGATTCAATAACCAACACGCTAAGAATGAAATTATTGTCCTTTAACTACCAAGCAACAAGGTTGCTAGGAGTATTGATTTCACACATCACGATTCACTTGTCGACATTCCGGTTACAATAACACAGGAACCGAGGGATGAACAATGATGGCAAGAAGTATCACTGTACCAAGAGTTCATAGGGTGGTGTGCAATTCCTATAACATCCCGATATAAAGATGGTAATACTCCAAGATAGAGCAGAACAAAAGCTGGATTAGCAATTTGTTCTGTGGAGCACAACTTCTTTGACCCAATCCTGGATATGGAAGAGGTACTGGAGTTTGTTTCTCCTATCATTCCGCGATAGAATGGCTTGACGGACCACAAGAGTAATAGGCATTGATAAACGAACGCACGCATACTCTTGACTATCAATTGATAGACGAAGGTCAGTAGACAACTAAAGAGGGACAACTCAAAGGAACATATAACTTTCTGAGTTGTGGATGCATAGATTAGTATGTCGAACCAAGTTCAACATAATTCTTCCGGATAACCCATGCAGAAAGGTTGAGCTGGCAGAGTCACAATATAGCATGGAGAACTCATCGAGAGCACTCTTGTTGTCATCTTTTGGTTCAGAAGAACTCCTGCCAAGAATGATTCATGGTAATTGGAAGAAGGATGTACCATGAACCTCGAGGACTATCGCAAAGGTTACTATTATCCTAAAGGAACTAGCAACACTATCAACATGATGTAAGTAGGGTGAATCTCGGTTCGAAAACCCAGAAGTGAAATGCCTACTAACTAAGTGGCATCACGGAATGCTTACGAGAATGATGGCCAGAATCTTCACACTGGGAACACAAAACATTGCTAGATTACTAGGTGACTCCCTAAAACACCTAGGGTCATAATAGTAGCTCCAACATATATGTCAAGGCAATAAAGTACCTCAACTCACTGATTTGTGTGATTAATCTGACCAAAGGCACATCGGAAACAGGAGGAAGGGATTTGCAAATGCATCCGACTATTTAGAAACCTGGGATGACTCGGACAGCATAACGGCTGTAAATGCTCAAAAGATTGGAGACATGCTACAAAAATGGTGGCATAGCCACTCAGAAGCACAATATCAAGGTTCCGAGATCAACAGTTAACATACAGAAGTCGTAGGAACTGAACTCAAGCTTAAATCCAACAATCTTGTAAGTCTACGGATTAGTAACACATGATCCTGATAGAAAGAAGAGATAGCCTAGTTCTTAATCCCCGTAGAAGAGAGGATGATGACTCAGATCAGAAGGCCATGAGGTATAAGGAGTAAAAAGAGCCTTACGTTCCATCCCACAATCAATTCCCTTATATAACTAAAGAATTTCTAGACTCAACTTCGACCAGTTTGGCTTGGTAATCCTACAGGCAGTCAAGCTCTGATACCAACGCTGTCAGGACCCCGATCCTAAGTCACACCAATCTAGCATGTAACACATCATATCACTTTGCGGCCTCATGCATGGTATTCCCACGGGTGCCACCTTACCTGGCCCGGGACCGTTTGCGCCTTTTGTCTCACGGATATGATAGTGCCGCTAGCATCCATATGACAAAGAACCCGGGCTGACATGTCTAGTCGTAAACCCAAAGTGGCACAGACTTACAGGGACATGCATCCATGACCCAGCGTCGAACGTGTCGGTCATCAGCGAGTGAATCCAGGCTATAGCACTGGGCTAGCAGGACTCCGGTGAACCGGGCTGTAGCGGGCTAACATGACTCCGGTATTCATCGCGTGACATTTCCCCGAAGGGACAGACACAAGAACGAAGAAGGACACATGCCGGCCAGCCTAAGTGTTCCGGAGCAGTAGCAAGCTACCATGGCTCAGTGGAAACACTAGGAGACATTTCCCGGTAAGAGAGGCTACTAAGGATAAACAACTAGATAGCCAGATCCCACACATACCAAGCATTTCAATAACATACACACAATATGCTCGATATGTGCAAATACAACATGGCATCACAACATGACTCTACAACTCAAGTATTTATTCATTAGGCTCCGAGGAGCGAGATATTACAAACATGGGTCTCATGACCCAACAATCAGAGCATACAAGTCAAAGCACATGCGGAAGCTTAACATGTCTGAGTACAGACATCTAGAACTGAAAAAGGCTGAGAAGCCTGACTATCTACCAGATCCTGCCGAGGGCACAAGATCGTAGCTGAGGTAACAAGCTAAACGTCGAAGTCCACGTGGAACTACTAGCGAGACCGAAGTTCTCTGCAAAAACATTAAATAGGCAAACGTGAGTACAAATGTACCCAGCAAGACTTACATCAGAACCAACTACATATGCATCATTATCAACAAAGGGGATGGTGGGGTTTAACTGCAGCAAGCCAGCTTTGACTCGGTGGCTATCCTAAACTACGACTGCAAGTAACTCTTTTGAGGTGGCGCACACGAGTCCACATATTCACCATATCAATACACCACTATGGATCCGCTCTCGTCTCCCTACGAGAACGCCATCCATAGCACTCACGCTTATCTTGCGTATTTTAGAGTATCCACTTTCACTTGTCTATGAACTGATATAAGCAACCCAGAAGTCCTTTTCCGCGGACACGGCTATTCGAATAGATGATGTTAACCCTGCAGGGTTGTACTTCTTCATACATGTTTCCACCACTTAGCGTCTGCACACGACATGTGCTCGGCAGACTTCAAGCGAAAGCCGACGCGGGTGTAGACCACGACCTACCTAAACACTCAAGTCTCTAGTCCAGGTTTATCGCCTATTCGGGTTCCATCCATGAGGAGATCCGGCCGGAGTTTCGCTCACAGCCCCAAACGATGTGAACAGGGTTCCCAAGATACCAAACGGGCATCCGGTACACCGTGCCACGTACCTACCGCATCACAGCCCACCCCTACGGTCAGCGCTGTCCACGGCCTCCAGTAAGCTACAAACACCAGAAACTACTTGCAACTCCTGGACAGAGGACTAGGGTGAATAAGAAGTCGAGCGGGGTCATATTTCAGGGCCCAATGTATGGTAGTAGCTGAATCATGGATCACAAACACAGAACTCAGTTCCTGAGGACGGCTGCAATGAGACAACCCACCATGTACTCCTACATGGCCTTTCACCACTACCTTTACCAAATCGTGTTCACACACTTAGCTCACACACAGTAGGACATGTTCACACACCTCTGATTCATCCCCGATGAATCAGACCTGACTCAACTCTAAGCAGTAGCAGGCATGACAAACAAACATGAATGAGTAGGCACAACAGGGCTCAAACAACTCCTACTCATGCTAGTGGGTTTCATCTATTTACTGTGGCAATGACAGGTCATGCAAAGGATAAAGGGGTTCAGCTACCGCAGCAAGTAACAGATGAATCGGTGTTGTCCTAATGCATTAAAAGAGAGCAGGAGCGAGAGATTAGGATTGTATCGGAATGAACAAGGGGGTTTTGCTTGCCTGGCACTTCTGAAGATAGCATTGAGTCTTCATCAGTGTCAACGATCACATCATCGGTATCACGTCTATCGAGAGGGGACAAATACCGGCAACACAGAAGGGAACACAATCAATGCAATGCACAATATGATGCATGATCATGACATGGCAAAATGAATGTGTTTTGGGCTAATGCATCTAAACCAGATTAAATGAAGTTGGTTTGAATCCAAGATTCAAATTCAAACGCCACATGTGGTTATTTAAATGCCATTTATATGATTTGTGCTAAACAGCAGCTATAAGTTGTTCTAACATGCATGAAAATAGTACAGATGGATAGATTGGATTTTTCTGATCATTTTTCATATATAAATTATTTAATTTGGAGCTACGGTTGAATTTCTATGAATTATTGAAGTTTAGGGCCTTTTCTGAAATTTCCTGAATAATAATAAATCCAGAAATGATTTATGGCGTCAGCACCACGTCACTGTGACGTCAGCAGAGTCAACTGGGCGTCCCAGGTCAAACCTGACCAGTGGGGTCCACTGGTCAGTGACTGGGGCTGGTTAGTGCCACTGACGTGTGGGCCCAGTCAACGGCCATGTCAGCACGGTCAAAACTGACGCGTGGGGCCACTGCAATTAGATTAAACCTAATCTATTTTAGTTAGCCGGTTAGTTAGGCCGCAGGGCCCGCATGTCAGTGAGAGTGTGGGTTAATTAGTGGAGTCATTAACTACTAACGACGGTGCCACGTCAGCTGCCGGCGTTTAACCGCCGGCGACCTCAGATCGCGGCGGCGTCCGCGTCAGGATTGCGCTACAGGCCATGGTTTGGGGCGCGGGGAGCATCTACGGGGAGCTGGCGGAGTGGCGCTTCCAGTGGTGGAGGCGGCTGGAGCGGAGGTGGCCGGAGTTGAGCACGGCGTCGACCTCGGCGGCGGCCGGAGCTCGGGCGAGCTCGGGGTCGGTGTTAGGGAGCACGGCAGGAGGAGCTGGGGCGTGCTACGGACTCCTGAGATCGCGGTGAGCACGACGGTGGGCTCGGAAACGAGCTGCGGTGGCTGTGGCCACGGCCACGCCATGGCCGGCGGCGAGAAGCTCTCGGCCGCGGTGGAGAAAGAAGCTAGGGGATGAGCGCGAGCTTGAGAGAAGGGGGAAGAGGAAGAGGGGCTCACAGTGGATCGAACAGAGGGGTCGGCGAGCTCGGGGGAGCTTCTGCGACGGCGAATTTACGGCGGCGATCTCCGGGCACCGGGGATGAAGACGACGACGCTCCGGTCGACTGGGGCCTCCTCTGGTCGCGTGCGTCGGTGTGCAGCTCCATGGAGTCGGGACGGAGCTCAGGGATGCGGAGAGGGAGCGAGGAAGTGGCTATGGCCGCGGTGGTTGCGAGCGACGTCGGCGGCGGCTCTCGGTGGGGAGAGCAGAGGAAGGGGAGAGATCCA
>NC_041386.1:357749634-357769238 GCF_002162155.2 Triticum dicoccoides | reverse complement strand
GGGGGGGGTTGCGAGGCGTCGCGGGAGGCGACCAGGGCGACGAGGGGGTAGCCAGGCAGGCAAGGAGGAGCTGGCGCGGCTCGCCTGCGCGCCGGGCACGCAGCTGCTTCGGGGCGAGGGGGGGAAGACGACGGAGGGGCTGCAGTGGTGGGCTGGGCCGATTCTGCTGGGCCACCAGGTGAGTGGGCCTCAGGTAAGCGTCAGGTAAGTCCTTTTCTCTCTCTCTTTTATTTGTTTTTGTTTTCTATTTTTATTACTCTGTTTTGAATTAGTAAAAATACTAACTCATTTTATAAAATCCCGACAAAAATTGTGGGCACTATTTGGATTATTTCCAATAGCCCCCAAGTACTTTCAGGATTATTTGGACATTTAAAAAAAATATTATAAAATTTAAATGTCCAAATTCAAATACTTATGAATTAATCCAGTGACCAAATGTGACATGAAAAATGTGCAGCACCTCTGGTTCTGGTTTAAAGCATTTTTCCAGAAATGATGAACATTTTCTAAAGCCATTTGAATTCACTGAAAAATATTTTTGGTTGAACCTATTTGAATTCCTTTAATGCTAGGGTTTAGGCAATCCCCATTTCAAGTTCCAAATAAGTTTAAACATGATGCATGGATGCAATGCCACTAGTTACAAGCAAGCTCTAGGGCTGTGACACCTTGGGTGATGGAGAGCTTGGTCTTGCATGTCCCCACGCGCTGCAGCTGGGAGCAGCGCGGGGTCTTGACGTGCGGGAGCAGGAGCATGGTCGCGACGTGCTGGAGCAGGGAGCGCCCGGGTAGCTTCTTGCGGGCGAGGGACTTCTTGGCAGCTCTGCTCTTGCCGCGCTGGCACCTGACGGAGCGGGTTCCGCCCAGGGGCCACGCGCCTTGGAGCCATGGCGCCTTCTTGAGGAGGAGGCGGCCGGGGCGCCGCCGGAGCTTCGTCGCCCGCGCGGGGCGGGGTGCGGTGCAGCGGAACGGACGGCGCAGGAGAGCCCCTACGGCGCGGACGAGCTCGGCGATGCGGTCGAGCCATTCTTCGTAGACGTCGTCGACGGGACGGTAGCACACGAGCTCGTTTGCCGCGATGAGCGCAGCTCGAGCCTCCATGGGTGCGCGGAGTGCGCGGGATGAAGAACCAGCTGGGGTGAGCGAGGGAGTAGCGGTGCGGCCGTCTTGCCGCACGGATGGATGCCGAGACGATGCTTGTTGCTCGTCCCCCGCCGGGCCGGTGGCGGCGTTGACGGCAGGTGATGGGGAACGGCGAGGATGCCCGCCGACAGGAGCCGTCTGGGCGACGCGGGAAGCGAGAGCGTCCCGGCGCTCAGCGCGGGCCTGACGAGCGTCAGACATGGACGCGATGGTCGGAGGAGAACGGGGTGGTGGAAGACGAATTCCGGCGCACCCCTACCTGGCACGCCAAATGTCGGATTTCTGGTCCGGCAGACCCTTGAGGTTCAAACACTGGGGTGCACGCGGAGATTTCGCCTTCTACCTACCTGCGCCCCACCGCCACGCTAAGATCTAAGCTATGGAAAGAACAGCACAAGAGACACAGGGTTTATACTGGTTCGGGCCACCGTTGTGGTGTAATACCCTACTCCAGTGTGTGGTGTGGTGGATTGCCTCTTGGGCTGATGATGATGAGCAATACAAGGAAGAATAGCCTCACGACGGTCTGTTCTTGGCTGGGGCGATGAACTGCTGGGAGGAGTTCAATCACCCTTCTCTCTCTCTCTATGTGATGCTACTCGATCCAATCCCAGCTTGTTTCTGGGTTGGCCGATTCTAGATCTTCTCTACCCTGGGGGTGGCTAGTCCTATTTATAGGAAAAGGCCCTGAGCCTCTTCCCAAATATTGAGCGGGAAGGGCACCAACAATTGGCCATTTTGAAGGGGAACATCTGGTACACTTATCCTGACTAAAGTTGGTCCTCGCCTGCCAAAGGCTCTGGTGGTGATGCTGGCTTGGGCTCCACAATGACTTCCTCCCTGCCGTTGGACTGGTCTTGGTCTCGTTGCACCGAAACGGGTGCCTTTGCTTGAAGCTCTCGCCTGCGCTTGCTCCCTTTGCACCAAAGAGGAAAGGAGGACACTGCGCGGCTGGCGCCTGCCTGGCGCCTTTGGTCGTCATGGCTTGCGTCACGGGCACCTCGTGAGGTACCCCGCCTTGATCTCTCCGCCTCCTCGTGAGCCAGCCTGATGAGGCCGTGCCTGAGGAAGCTCCGTGTCATCCGCCCCGCGAGGCTTGGCCTCTCGCAAGGGTCTTGGGTCTGTGTTGATGAAGATGGGCCGTGCTGGGCCCCCTTTGAGCCACGCCGTAGGCCGCAGGCAGGCAAGTCTGGGGACCCCCGTTCCCAGAATGCCGACACTCTCCTCGTCCACCGGCCTTGGTGCACTCAGTACGGTGTGGTCAACATGGTGAACAAACGAGAGTCATCAGAAGATGATTGTACGTGAGAGGCTAACAGTGGGGACGCACCACGCCCATGGACGCATGCATGCAACTGCATCCTTTTTACCCTGAAAAATAATGTTTTCTCCCCCTAATAGCTAGGACCCACCAGCTACATCTTCGCACGCAAGGAAGTGTGTCCTTATTATGGGCAAAAAAAATTGATTCCTCCCCCTAACAGCTGGGACCCATAAGCTATATCTTCGCACGCAAGGAAGTGCCTCCTTATCCTCCCTGGTAGCTGGGACCCACCGGGTTGAACTGTATGTAGGGTGTCTCTCTGGTAGCGAATGTGTACGTAGATACTAGTCGATCGGTCTCTCTACAAGGATAAACCGTGGCCGAGCAAGGAGCGGCATGTGTGACGTACCAGTTGAGGCAGTCCTGTATAAATCATGTACACGTACGTACAGTCACGCTGCAAGAAAGTAAATACGTCTATGTACGTACATACGGGAGGGGTCTCGAACATGTACGCGTGCATACTTACGGCCAGGGCTCGTGTACATGGAGAGACAACGCACGGCAGCGACATCGTCCTATTCATCGGCAGCTAACCGACTGGGTCGGAAGGAGCAAACAGCATTGTGTTCACCAGGAGCCTAGTGACTGGGTTAGAATGCGTCCTGTTCATCGAGAGCAAAGCCACTAGGTCGGACCGTGTCCTATTCATCGGGAGCCAACCGGCTTGGACAGAACAGCCGAACGGGGTCTGGTATACCGCAAAACAGAGGAAAACAGCCTTCTGTTCGACCGCGTATGGTAGAAATGGGGTCCTGTTCATCGGGAAGGGTCTGGCATACCGCAGAACGAAGGAAACAGCTTTCTGTCCGAGTGCCTACAGTCGAAACGGGGTGCTATTGATTGGGAGGGGTGTGGCGTACCGCAATGGAGGAAACGGACTTGTGTTGGAGCGCCTACGGTCGAAACGGGGTCCTGTTCATCGGGAGGGGTGTGTTGTATCGCAAAACGGGACTCCATGGGCTACTATTCATCCATCGTCTACTGCCTCGCTCCAGCCTCCATGGGCTACTTTTCATCCACCGTCGACTTCCTCCAGTTTCCACCTGCTACTGTTCATCCACCGTTGACTTCCTCCAGCCTTCACCTGCTACTGTTCATCCACCATCGACTTCCTCCAGCCTCCACCAGCTACTGTTCATCCACAAGGTCCTGTTCATCTAGCCTCCACCGGCTACTGTTCAACCAGCCCTTCACGTGGTCATCCACCCTCCACCGGCTACTTTTCATGGAGCCTCCACGGGGTCCTATTCGTCCACCCTCCATCGGCCTCCTCGATCGGGGTCATGTTCATCCAGCGGCAACGGCCTCTACTACCACGGGGTCCTGTTCAGCCAACCCCCACCGGGAACTGTTCATCCACAGCCAACCAACCGGCTCGACTCACCACGTCTTGACTCGTTCTACGTACAACGTGCACGGTAGCAATGTTCACTGTTCATCGAGAGGCAACCCAGCACCGGCTGGCTACGTCCCGCATGGGGGCTCGATCGACTTCAGTAAGCAGCAGTAGTGATCCATCAATCGGGTTCAGGTAGCAGCAGCAACGAAGGAATCGCTCGGGTTCAATCAGCAGTGAATGAGTCGCTCGGGTTTAGTTAACAGCCAAGGGATCGATGGCTCGGGTTCAGTTAGCCAATGCCTTGCACACACGCGCGTACACGAGAGCAATGCACAAACAACAGTGCATCGCTGTGCCCTGACCACCCACCGTAACCGGGAACTCCCCTTGCTTCTACCATGATTTTTTCCGTCATGGACGGCCCAAAGAATATCATGCAGGTGCGTCCCCGGCCCACCCAAGACGAAAAGCCCATTTTCTGTCATGATTTTTTGTCATAGAAGTAGGATCCCACCACATCTATGATGATACGTGTTTTTGTCACAATTATCATCATACAAGTGTCGTAAGCATGACAGGAAAAAAATTCGTTCAGGCCAAAATGTCATGGATGTGTCTTTTTTGTAGTGAATGATCATGTATATAGGCATCACGTCCAAGATTAGTAGACCGAAATGATTCTGCGTATACTAATATTACTCCACACAACGACCGCTATCCAGCATGCATCTAGTGTATTAAGTTCATGGAGAAACGGAGTAATGCAATAAGAACAATGACATGATGTACACAAGATCTATTCATGTAGGAATAGACCCCATATTTTATCCTTAATGGAAACGATATGTGCATGTCATGTCTCCTTCTGTCACTGAGAATAAGCACCGCAAGATCAAACCCATCACAAAGCACCTCTTCCCATTGCAAGAAAAATCAATCTAGTTGGCCAAACCAAACCACAATTTTGGAGAAGAAATGTGAGGCTATAATAATCACACATATAAGGGTTCAACAAAGACCCAAATAATATTCATGGATAGATCTGATCATAAACTCACAATTTATCGAATCCCAACAAACATGCAGCAAAAAGTCAATACATCAAATAGATCTCCAAGAACAACTAGGAGAACATTGTATTGAGAATCAAAAAGAGAGAAGAAGCCATCTAGCTACTGCCTACGGACCCGTAGGTCTGTGGTAAACTACTCACACATCATCGGAGGAGCACCAATGAGGATGATGAACCCCTCTGTGATTGTTTCCCCCTCCGGCAAGGTGCCGAAATAGGGCTCCATATTGGATCCCGTGGTTCTGGAACTTGCGGCGGCTGCAATTATGTTTCGTCGACTCACCGGGGGTTTCTAGAATATATTGGCATTTATAGAGCTCAGAGGTGGTGGAAAAGATCACCATGGGCCCCACAAGGCACCAGGGTGCTCCTGGGGCCTGTAGCGCGCCCTGGTGTCTTGTGGGCCCGACGAACCTCCTCTGGTACACCTCCTGGGCTCCCTAGGTCTCTTCTGGGCAGAAAAAATTCTCCAAAAAGTTTCGCTACATTTAGACTTCGTTTGATATGGATATTCTGCGAAGTAAAAAACAAGCAAAAATAGAAACTGGCACTGGGCACTATGTCAATAGGTTAGTCCCAAAAAATTATATAAAGTTGCTATAAAATGAATGTAAAACATCCCAGAATGATAATATAACAGCATGGAACAATCAAAAATTATAGATACGTTGGAGACGTATCAACACGCATAAAGGATTATGACCCAATGCTCTAAAACTTCACTTATTTCATTTCTCTTTGATAGGAAAAGATAAAGAATGTCTTTTTGCTTTGCCTAAAGGCGGTATTACTTCTTGGGATGCTTGTTGCGGTAAATTTTTATTTATGTTTTGTCCGCCTGCAAAATTTATGCAATTACGTTCTCAGATTACAAGTTTCAAGCAAGAAGAATGTGAGCCACTAGCGCTTGCGTGGGATATAATGAAAGAAGCAATAAGAAACTTCCCCAATCATGGAATGGAGGAGTGGTTAATCATTCATATGTTTTATAATGGCTTGAACCATATGTGGAAAACTATGCTTGATACAGCTGCAGGAGGAACAATCATGGGAAAACTCATAGAAGATGTGAAGAAGATACTAGATGATATGCAAGAGAACCATGCCCAATGGCACGTTGAGAGAACCACCACCAAGAAGGTGAATGCCATGCAAGAAAATAGCTCAGGTTAATAACCAAGCTAGAAGAACGTATCTCTTTGATGAAAGGTAAAGAGGAGGTAAATGTCAATGCCATCACTGATGAAGATATTAGTGATGTGAATTTTATTGCTCGTAATAGTTATAATCCCAATTGAAAAATAATAGTTATGCTCATAAATTTCTCTATCCTAATAATGGAGGAGCATCAAATAATTTTAATGGAGCTAATGGTAGCAATAGAAATACTCTTGAATAAACTCATAAAAGTTTTATTGCTAGTCAGACTAAGCAGAATGAAAACTTCAAGAATATCTTGAAGAATCATGATAACTTACTCAGTCAATTAACCGGTAAGGTTCTTGGACTAACAAATGATGTGCAGATACTTGAAGCCAGATCCAAGAATATGGAGGCACAAGTGGCAAAGATAGCAGAGAGCCAAACCCTGATTTTGGCCAAGTTTGCAGGGAAACCTTGATTCCTCGATACCATTGCTCCGGGTCTTGTGCCTAGCTTCGCGTTGTTGTTTCTTCAAACTAAAGTGGGGATCCAAGTAAGCAAGAGGGTGAGGAAACCTTACTTTCCGGGTCACCTGCCGTGTTTGCTGCCTTGGCGAGTGCTCTCAGTTGGATTCCTCGGGCTGAGCCGGCAGGTATAGTAACTCAGTAAAGGAATTTCACCCGCCGGAGAAGTATCTTGACAATAGAACCAAGTTTGGTTCCAATCTTTGGGATGACTGGGCAATGCAGCAGTAGGAAAGATGGGTATCTCCGTCTCTGGATCAAAATTCCACCAAGATCGAGACAGGGCCCATCAGTCATCTCAGTCTGGCGATTGAGATAGTAATATTCTCTAAACAAGTCAACACTGGGCTCTTCTTGAAGGTACACCTCGTTGAAGACTTGAAAGTTGCAAATGTTGGACACCGAATTTGGGCCGATGTCTTGAGGGTGCAGCTGATAAAAGTGCAGAACATCTCGAAAGAACTTTGAGTTGGGTGGTGAGAAACAGCGGAGGAGGTGATCTGCAAAAACTACGACTTTGCCTTCATCAGGGAGAGGCTTAGTTTCGGTCCCTGGAACTCTCCAGTGGATGGTGTTCTTTGCCGGTAAGACACCCATCGCAACATATTCGTTCAGAGACTGTTCAATGATAGTAGAAGCAACCCAATCATAGGAGGTAGTGGACTTAGTCATTTTTTCCAAGTTAAAACTTGAGAGTGAAGAATTGGAGGATTGATATTATGATGGTAAACCGCCCAATAGTTAAACGAACGAGTTTATTACTCAAAGCAAGTTACGCGTACAAGATTGATTATTATGAGCAATGGAGATTAATATGCTTGGTTAAACCAGCAAGGCATCAACAGGTTATGTGGTCCTTGTTACTGATTGAGAAGATACCGGAGGCTTAAACATTTATGAATTAGCTGGCTGACATTTGGCGGGTTACCATGGGATCCTATGAGCTGCCTATGCAACAATGATTACGACGACATTTACATATCTGGATTCTAGTGAAATTTCACTAAGTGCTAAACAAACAAGTTTCACGGGTCCTACTTATAATTTTGGACCTACGACAGTTCAAAAAAACAAGTGAAAAATGCTAAATCTAAAATATGAAGGATGAACTACTGTGTTGAGAGGTGAATCTCAGAATGGAGGAATGGATCTACAATGAAAGGCAGTTACTAAAAACTGATACCGCATGGTTTTGATGTTCTATTGGGATCCAAACAAGAAGTATATTAGAAGAACTACGGGCAAGCACGATGTACGCCAACGAACACCGATGAACTGAACCCTAATGTAGATTGAAAGTGGGGGAAGATGAATACCTGGTGATGCTGGTAAACAGTAGAAGGGTAACGCGTTTTCTGGTCAGAGTCAGGTTGATGCAGCGGCCGAGTGGGAGTCGCTGGTGAAAGTCGACAGTGGCGGCGGAGCTATGTAGGCTTCGGTGGTCGCGAGGAAGAAGAAGAAGGGAAAGAGGCAGGGGTAAAAGTTGAGAAAAAGGCCCCTTGTCCCTATTTATGAGGAAGTGGTGAAACGGCATGCATGGAAATCGAGGAGGCGGAATGATTATCTTAGCACTGCGGGCGCCTCGATTCTTGGAAGGCCTATTAAAATAAAGATTTGTTACGATATCATGGGTTCTATGCATATTTAATGGCGCATGAGGTCATGGTGGGTTACAATGATTCCGTTTACGTGATCTCATGACGGCTTACAATGGTTCGGTTCATGTGGTATTCTGACGGGTTACAGCGGTTTGTTTGAAGGTTCAACATTGGTGGATAGTCTGTTAGTTAAAGTAGTGAAGATTGACATCAACAAAGTTCAAATCAATCTGGGGCCTAATGTTGGGGATATAACCCCGAGGTACGACCCGCCATGCTGGGGCGGGTTACAAAGACGATTCGAGGAAGCCCAAGAAGATGGAGGGTCAATAGGCGGGCCTAATGATGGCCGATGACCAGACATATGAGCCGCCAGATGCTGACTTACCTCGCAAGATAGAACAAGTTAGAAACCGAGCTGCTCAAGTTGTGTGATCTGGCCGGGACTCTGTAGGCCTCAGGGTCTCGACCTATGTATATAAAGCCAAGACCCGACAGCGAGTTAACTCGAGAAACAATCAATCGAGAACTAGGTTAAGCGTATTTGGTCCCCTATAATCGAAACTCAAGCAATACAACTAGAAGCGGGACGTAGGATTTTACCTCCTCACGAGGGGTTGAACCTTGGTAAATCCTTTGTGTCCCTTGTCCTGTTCAACCCCTTCGAGCTAACCCACACCTAAGTCCATTCAAAAGGGCACCTGTCGTGACAAAACCACGACACCGAGGTTCTTGGTTATGTGTTGAGGAGGCAGTACATTTGGAGCATAAAATTCTGCTAGGAGTTGTGTAATGATATTTTGCTCCTTGTACTTGTTGTGATAGATTGCATAACCGAGAATTTCGGGAGTTCATAAGTGGGAATTCAAGTAGTTACCTAGAATTATCCTTACAACAAATGCATGACGGGGTTATGTATTTGTTTCCGGCTTATTCCGCAAGCCAAATCCTTTGTTTTGTTTTGATTTCTGGTATTCGAGTTGCTTCAATGTCAAGTGTTGATTCCATGCCTTTTTTCTAAGTGGTGCTCTCATATTTTTATGGGAGTACTAATCCTTCTTGATCATCGAGATGGTCATCTCAATTCTTTTTCAACCGGTGCGCTTCTCTTCAAGATGATGCTATCATTTTCTCCATTTGCAAGATCAATCCTCAGATTTCCCAATGGTGTCTGTTTCATCCGTCCCAAGTTGCCTTTGTTTTCCCACCATCCCACCCTTTTCTTCAAGGACTAAGATTTCTTAATCAAGTACCCCTTTTATTGATGTGAAGTCTCTTCATTATTTTCCTTCAATGTTTTTACCTGGTGATTCTCATGAAGATGCTCAGGAGTTTCAAGTTCATCATCCTTTGTTCTTGGTTCTTCTCCGATAGATTAAATTCAAGCTTTCGGCGTTGATCATATTCTTTTCCTTGGTTCAAATGTTTCCCCATGCCGGTGCACCTCTTAATCATTCACCTCTCGCTATTGATATCCATAGTGTAGACAGATACCTTGGAAGACTCGTTTTCCATCCAAGATCTGCTCAAGCTAATTCGAGGTTCTCACCTTATTCAAACCATTTAAATCAACCGGTGCAATCTCTCTTTAAAATCATTCTATGATGTTTCTCTCAGTGGGCCCTAACCCGCCTGTCTTTTCCTAGGATCTTACCTGACTCTTCTAATTTTTTCAGAGTTGTTCTCAAATTCTTTTCAAAGTTTGACATAAGAATGAATTTCATCAGTCAGATGTCTTCTTCAAGATCACTTTCAAATTCTTTCATCTTAGGCTTAAGCTTTTACCTTTTCCGTCTTCTGGAGTGTCTCAACAATTTTGGTGGTGTTCCTCGTCTTCATTCTCAGCATTACAGACTGGAGAAGAGTTTATCTTAAATCTTCGTCTGTTCTCTCAAAGATTCATGGTTCTAACTTCATGTCATCCTCATAATCGTTCTCGATTGTGAGAATTCTCTTCATAACCCATCCGGCACATTTTAGGAGTTGCTTTCCTTTCTCGATCATTCGAAGGCCATCATTTTAAAATATATCTTCATTCTCAACTTTCAGCTCGTTCTCCAATTCTACTTGTGCATCGTTCAAGTGTTCTCTATTTAGCTCGTGATCTCTTTGTTCTCATGTATCTAAATTCCGTCAAGTATCTTTGTCCATTTCTAATTATTCCCGACGAACGTTCTCTTCTCTTCGCTCGTTTTCAATTCTTACGGTGGTTCGACCAAGTGTTGTCTTCCTTTGTAATCGTATCAATTTAATTGTTCTTTCCAAATCCTACCACTGGTTCGTTCAAGGCCCTCTCCAAGTATGCGCTTTATTTCTCCTCAATATTTTTTTTCAATGACAAATCCATTGCTTGTCATCAATTTAAGTTGATGAAGGATAATCATAACATAATTATTATTCTTGTTTCATGGAAATGATGTAATTCCTTCTTCTGGACTTCGTCCATGATATCAAATTCTCGGTTCAAAGTGCTTCAAATTTTCTTCTCGAAGTTCCATGCTTCTTGGCTATCTCTTCATGAAGCTCCACTTAAATCTGTACATGGCTTCATCTTGTTCTTTCAACTTTCAATTGCTTTCATTCATCCTTCACTTTTCTGGAGTTCTTCCAAGAGGCTCAACATGATGGTTCATCATCGATTTCCTTCACCATCGAAGTGTTTCTCAAGATTTATTTCTCGATGATCTCAAGTATTCTTCATCTTGCATTTAGAAGTGCAATACATTCTCCCCTATCTTTTGAAGTGGAGTTTTGCCTCTCTTCGTTCCTGTCAAACTAATCAATCATTTGGTAGTGGCAGAATTTCACCTTAATTTTGGGATGGTTTTCATAAGCCCACAACAAGCTTATTCTTTTAGTTGTTGATTTTACAACAACTCTGTTCAATCCTTCTGTGTAAGGATGCTTTTCAAATTCAATTGTGGTAGAAGATGTTGTATTCTCCTTTGTTTTCGTTCCATTTTTTCATTTGTTCTGGAGGAAATGTGTTGTTGCTCTCGTCAAGTATCAACCCATCTTGTCAAGTTCATGTTCTAATCCTTCCATTTTCAGCCGAAGTGCACTCCGAATTCTTTCGCTGTTACTATTTGTCAATTTTGTTGTAACCAGAGTGGTTTCAAAATCTGCCTTGCCCTTTGATCTCTTGGTTTTCCTCTTTGTTCCTCTTGTCTAACGGAGTGTTTTAAATTTCATTCATCTCTGACGTGTCATTTCTTCAAGCTTTGCAACCTCTCAAGGTTCTTTGGTTTCACTCGTTTGTCAAGAAGCAACTTAGTTTTACATCTTCTCTTTCTCTTCCGTTTGTCATCCCTAGATCTCGGGGCGAGATCTCTTGTAAGTGGGGGAGAGTTGTAATAGCCTTTGACCGACGCCCTAGATACCTTCATTTATTTTTCATTGTTGTCGTGTGTTTCATTTGTTTGCTGCATTCATCATTGCATCATTCGCATTGCATCGTCACTCCGTGCCGTCATTCTTTCAGAACTTGTATCCGGGTGTTTTATAAAAATCGTGGCCATTCGTAGTGACCACCTCTTCCTTGTCTCTGTTAACCTTCTGTCAGATCAACCAGACCGCACTCTTCTATCTATTCTTGGATTCTAGCAAAACCCCTTGTCTCAATGGCCTTTTTGAAGGAAATATGCCCTAGAGGCAATAATAAAGTCGTTATTTATATTTCCTTATATCATGATAAATATTTATTATTCATGCTAGAATTGTATTAACCGGAAACTTAGTACATGTGTGAATACATAGACAAACTGAGTGTCACTACTATGCCTCTACTTGACTAGCTCGTTAATCAAAGATGGTTAAGTTTCCTAGCCATGGACAAAGAGTTGTGATTTGATTAACGGGATCACATCATTAGAGAATGATGTGATTGACTTGACCCATCCGTTAGCTTAGCACGATGATCGTTTAGTTTGTTGCTATTGCTTTCTTCATAACTTATACATGTTCCTATGACTATGAGATTATGCAACTCCCGAATACCGGAGGAACACTTAGTGTGCTATCAAACGTCACAATGTAACTGGGTGACTATAAAGATGCTCTACAGGTATCTCCGATGGTGTTTGTTGAGTTGGCATAGATCGAGATTAGTATTTTTCACTCCATGTATCGGAGAGGTATCTTTGGGCCCTCTCGGTAATGCACATCACAATAACCCTTGCAGGCAATATGACTAATGAGTTAGTTACGGGACGTTTCATTATGGAACGAGTAAAGAGACTTGCCAGTAACGAGATTGAACTAGGTATTGAGATACCGAGGATCGAATCTCAGGCAAGTAATATACTGATGACAAAGGGAACAACGTATATCGTTATGCAGTTTGATCGATAAAGATCTTCTTAGAATATGTGGGAGCCAATATGAACATCTAGGTTCTGCTATTGGTTGTTGACTGGAGACGTGTCTCGGTCATGTCTACATAGTTCTCGAACCCGTAGGGTCCACACGCTTAACATTCGGTGACGATCTATATTATGAGTTTATGTGTTTTGATGTACCAAAGGTAGTTTGGAGTCCCGGATATGATCACGGACATGACGAGGAGTCTCGAAATGGTCGAGACATAAAGATTGATATATTGGACGGCTATATTCGGACACCGAAAGTGTTCCGGGTGATTTCGTATGAAACCGGAGTGTCAGAGGGTTACCGGACCCCCCCCCACCCCACCCCCACCCCCGGGGGGGAAGTTGGGCCTTCATGGGCCATAGGGAAGAGGGGCGGCAGCCCACAAGGGGCAGCCGCGCCCCCTCCCTATAGGGAGTCCGAATTGGACTAGGGAGGGGGGCGCCCCCCTCCCCTTTCCTTCTCCTCTTCCTCTCACTTCCTTCCTTCCCCTTCCCCTCCTAGTTGGACTAGGAAAGGGGGAATCCTACTCCTACTAGGAGGAGGACTCCTCCCCTCCTTGGTGCACCCTAGGGCCGGCCGGCCTCCCCCCTTGCTCCTTTATATATGGGGGCAGGGGCACCCTAAGACACACAAGTTGATTGTTTCCAGCCATGTGCGGTGCCCCCTCCACCATAATCCACCTCGGTCATATCATCGTAGTGCTTAGACGAAGCTCCGTGTCGGTAGCTTCATCATCACCGTCATCATGCCGTCGTGCTGACGAAGCTCTCCCTTGACACTCAACTGGATCGAGAGTTCATGGGACGTCACCAAGCCGAACATGTGCAGATCGCAAAGGTGCCGTACTTTCGGTACTAGGATCGGTTGGATTGTGAAGATGTACGACTACACCAACCGCGTTGTCATAACGCTTCCTCTTATGGTCTACGAGGGTACATGGACAACACTCTTCCCCTCTCGTTGCTATGCATCACCATGATAGATCTTGCGTGTGCGTACAATTTTTTTTGAAATTACTACGTTCCCCAACAGTGGTATCAGAGCCAGGTCTATGTGTAGATGTTATATGCACGAGTAGAACTAAAAGAAGTTGTGGGCGTGGGTATATACATATTGCTTGCCGTCACTAGTTGATTCTTGATTCAGCGGTATTGTTGGATGAAGCGGCTCAGACCAACGTTACGTGTATGCTTACGCGAGACTGGTTCTACCGACGTGCTTCACACACAGGTGGCTGGTGGGTGTCAGTTTCTCCAACTTTAGTTGAATTAGATTCAATAAACAGGGTTCTTTCTGAAGATCAAAACGCAATCACTATACCGCGTTGTGGTTCTTGATGCGTAGGTAAGAACGGTTCTTGCTCAGCCCATAGCAGCCACGTAAAACTTGCAACAACAAAGTAGAGGACATCTAACTTGTTTTTGCAGGGCATGTTGTGATGTGATATGGTCAAGACATAATGCTAAATTTTATTGTATGAGATGATCATGTTTTGTTACAGAGTTATCGTCAACTGGCAGGAGCCACATGGTTGTCGCTTTATTGTATGAAATGCAACTGCTTTACTTTATCACTAAGCGATAGCGATAGTCGTAGAAGCAATAGTTGGCGAGACGACAACGATGCTTCGATGGAGATCAAGGTGTCAAGCCGGTGACGATGGTGATCATGACGGTGCTTTGGAGATGGAGATCAAAGGCACAAGATGATGATGGCCATATCACATCACTTATATTGATTGCATGTGATGTTTATCCTTTATGCATCTTATTTTGCTTAGTTCGGCGGTAGCATTATAAGATGATCTCTCACTAAATATCAAGGTATAAGTCTTCTCCCTGAGTATGCACCGTTGCTACAGTTCATCATGCCGAGACACCACGTGATGATCGGGTGTGATAAGCTCTATGTTCACATACAACGGGTGCAAGCCAGTTTTGCACACGCAGAATCCTCGGGTTAAACTTGACGAGCCTAGCATATGCAGATATGGCCTCGGAACACTGAGACCGAAAGGTCGAGCGTGAATCATCAAGTAGATATGATCAACATAGTGATGTTCACCATTGAAAACTACTCCATCTCACGTGATGATCAGACATGGTTTAGTTGATATGGATCACGTGATCACTTAGATGATTAGAGGGATGTCTATATAGGTGGGAGTTCTTAAGTAATATGATTAATTGAACTTTAATTTATCATGAACTTAGTCCTGATAGTATTTGCATAACTATGTTGTAGATCAATAGCTCGCGATGTAGCTCCCCGTTTATTTTTGATATGTTCCTAGAGAAAAATAAGTTGAAAGATGTTAGTAGCAATGATGCGGACTAGCTCCGTGATCTGAGGATTATCCTCAATGCTGCACAAAAGTATTATGTCCTTGATGCACCACTAGGTGACAGAACTGTTGCAGGAGCAGATGCAGACATTATGAACGTTTGACAAGCTCGGTATGATGACTACTTGATAGTTTAGTGCACCATGCTTTACGACTTAGAACCGGGACTTCAAAAATGTTTTGAATGACATGGAGCATATGAGATGTTCCAATAGTTGAAATTGGTATTTCATGCTCATGCCCGTGTCGAGAGGTATGAGACCTCTGACAGTACTTTGCCTACAAGATGGAGGAGAATAGCTCAACCAGTGAGCATGTGCTCAGATTGTCTGGGTAGTACAATAGCTTGAATCAGGTGGGAGTTAATCTTCCAGATAAAATAGTGATTGACAGAGTTCTCTAGTCACTATCACCAAGTTACTCGAACTTCGTGCTGAACAATAATATGCAAGGGATGACGAAAGTAATTCCCAAGCTCTTCGCGATGCTGAAATCAGCGAAGGTAGAAATCAAGAAAAGCATCAAGTGTTGATGGTTGACAAGACCACTAGTTTCAAGTAAAAGGGCAAGGGAAAGAAATGGAACTTCAAGAAGAATGGCAAGCAAGTTGCCACTCCCGTGAAGAAGCCCAAAGCTAGACCCAAGCCTGAAACTGAGTGCTTCTACTGCAAAGGAAATGGTCACTGGAAGTGGAACTGCCCTAGATACTTGGTGGATAAGAAGGATGGCATACTAAGCAAAGGTATATTGGATATACATGTTATTGATTTGTACTTTACTAGTGTTTATAGCAACCCCTTGGTATTTGATACTAGTTCAGTTGCTAAGAGTAGTAACTCGAAACGAGAGTTGAAAAATAAACAGAGACTACTTAAGGGCGAGGTGATGATGTGTGTTGGAAGTGATTCCAAGGTTGATAAGATCACCATCACACACTCCCTTTACCTTCGGGATTAGTGTTGAACCTAAAATAAATGTTGTTTCGTGTTTGCGTTGAGCATGAATATGATTGGATCATGTTTATTGCAATACGGTTATTCATTTAAGTCAAATAATAATTGGTGTTCTATTTACATGAATAAAACCTTCTATGGTCATACACTCAATATAAATGGTTTATTGAATCTCGACCGTAGTGATACACATATTCATAATATTGAAGTCAAAAGATGCAAAGTTAATAATGATAGTGCAACTTATTTGTGGCACTGCCATTTAGGTCATATTGGTGTAAAGCGCATGACGAAACTCCATGCTGATGGGCTTTTTGAATCACTTGATGCTTGCGAACCATGCTTCATAGACAAGATGACTAAGACTCCGTTCTCCAGAACAATGGAGCGAGCAATTGACTTATTGGAAATAATACATACTATTGTATGCGGTCCGATGAGTGTTGAGGCTCGCGGCGGGTCTCATTATTTTCTGACCTTCACAGAAGATTTGAGCAGATATGGGTATATCTACTTGAGGAAACATAAGTCTGGAACATTTGAAAAGTTCAAAGAATTTCAGAGTGAAGTGGAAAATCATCATAACAAGAAAATAAAGTTTCTATGATCTGATCACGGAGATGAATATTTGAGTTACGAGTTTGGTCTTCAACTAAAACAATGTGGAATAGTTTCACAAAATTCATGCCACCTGGAACACCACACCATAATGGTGTGTCTGAACGTCATAACCGTGCTTTATTGGATATAGTGCAATCTATGATGTCTCTTACTGATTTACCACTATCGTTTTGGGGTTATGCATTAGAGATAGCTACATTCACGTTAAATAGGGTACCATCTAATCTGTTGAGACGACACCGTATGAACTATGGTTTGACTAGAAACCTAAGTTGTCGTTCCTTAAAGTTTGGGGTTGTGATGCTTATGTGAAAAAGTTTCAGCCTGATAAGCTCAAACCCAAATCGGAAAAGTGCGTCTTCATAGGATACCCAAAAGAAAGTGTTGGGTACACCTTCTATCACAGATCCAAAAGGCAAGATCTTTGTTGCTAGGAGTGGATCCTTTCTAGAGAAGAAGTTTCTCACGAAAGAAGTAACTGGGAGGAATGTAGAACTTGATGAGGTAATTGTACCTTCTTCCGAATTGGAAAGTAGTTCATCACAGAAATCAGTTCTAGTGATTTCTACACCAATTAGTGAGGAAGCTAATGATGATGATCATGAAACTTCAGATCAAGTTACTACCGAACCTCGTAGGACAACGAGAGTATTGTCCGCACGGGAGTGGTACGGTAATCCTTTCTGGAAGTCATGTTACTAGACCATGATGAACCTACGAACTATGAGGAAGCGATGATGAGCCAAGATTCCGCAAAATGGCTTAAGGCCATGAAATCTGAGATGGGATCCATGTATAAAGAACAAAATATGGACTTTGATTGACTTGCCCAATGATCGGTGAGCCATTGAGAATAAATGGGTCTTCAAGAGGAAGATGGACGCTGACAGTAGTGTTACAATCTACAAAGCTCAAATTGTCGCAAAAAAAATTTCGACAAGATCAAGGTGTTAATTACGATGAGATTTTCTCACTCGTAGCGATGCTTAAGTCTGTCTGAATCATGTTAGCAATTGCCACATTTTATGAAATCTGGCAAATGGATGTCAAAACTGCATTCCTTAATAGATTTCTTAAAGAAGAGTTCTATATGATACAACAAGAAAGTTTTGTCAATCCTAAAGGTGCTAACAAAGTGTGCAAGCTCCAGCGATCCATCTATGGACTAGTGCGACCATCTCGGACTTGGAATATATGCTTTGATGAGTTGATCAAAGCATATAGTTTTATACAGACTTTTGGAGAAGCCTGTATTTACAAGAAAGTCAGTGGGAGCTCTGTAGCATTTCTGATATTATATGTGGATGACATATTGTTGATCGGAAATGATACTGAATTTCTGGATAACATAAAGGGATACTTGAATAAGAATTTTTCAAAGAAAGACCTCGGTGAAGCTGCTTACACATTGAGCATCAAGATCTATAGAGATAGATCAAGACACTTGATAAGTTTTTTCAATGAGCACATACCTTGACAAGATTTTGAAGTAGTTCAAAATGGAACAATCAAAGAAGGAGTTCTTGCCTGTATTGCAAGGTGAGAAGTTGAGTAAAGACTCAAAACCTGACCACAGCAGAAAATAGAAAGAGAATAAAAAATCATCCCTATGCCTCGGTCATAGGTTCTATGAAGTATGCTATGCTGTGTACCGGTCCTATTGTATACCTTAGCATGATTCTGGCAAGGGAGTACAATAGTGATCTAGATTAGATCACTGGACAGCAGTCAAAATTATCCTTAGAGGACTAAGGAAATATTTCTCGGTTATGGAGGTGATAAAAGAGTTCGTCGTAAAGAGTTATGTTGATGCAAGATTTTTACATCGATCCAGATGACTCTAAGTCTCGATCTAGATACATATTGAAAGTGGGAGCAATTAGCTAGAGTAGCTCCGTGGAGAGTATTGTAGACATAAATATTTGCGAAATACATACGGATCTGAATGTTGTAGACCTGTCTCACAAGCAAAACATGATCACTCTTTGGGTATTAATCACATAGCGATGTGAACTAGATTATTGACTATAGTAAACCCTTTGGGTACTAGTCACATAAAGATGTGAACTAATCACATGAAGATGTGAACTATTGGTGTGAAATCACATGATGATGTCAACTAGATTATTGAATCTAGTGCAAGTGGGAGACTGAAGGACATATGCCCTAGAGGCAATAATAAAGTTGTTATTTATATTTCCTTATATCATGATAAATGTTTATTATTCATGCTAGAATTGTATTAACCGGAAACTTAGTACATGTGTGAATACATAGAAAAACTAAGTGTCACTAGTATGCCTCTACTTGACTAGCTCGTTAATCAAAGTGGTTAAGTTTCCTAGCCATGGACAAAGAGTTGTCACTTGATTAACGGGATCTCATCACTAGAGAATGATGTGATTGACTTGACCCATCCATTATCTTAGCACGATGATCGTTTAGTTTGTTGCTATTGTTTTCTTCATAACTTATACATGTTCCTATGACTACGAGATTATGCAACTCCCGAATACCGGAGGAACACTTAGTGTGCTATAAAACGTCACAAAAGTAACTGGGTGACTATAAAGATGCTCTACAGGTGTCTCCGATGGTCTTTGTTGAGTTGGCATAGATCGAGATTAGGATTTTTCACTCCATGTATTGGAGAGGTATCTATGGGCCCTCTCGGTAATGCACATCACTATAAGCCTTGCAAGAAATGTGACTAATGATTTAGTTATGGGATGTTGCATTACAGAACGAGTAAAGAGACTTGCCAGTAATGAGATTGAACTAGGTATCAAGATACCGATGATTGAATCTGGGACAAGTAACATACCGATGACAAAGGGAACAACGTATATTGTTACGCGATTTGACCGATAAAGATCTTCGTAGAATATGTGCGAGCCAATACGAACCTCCAGGTTCCGCTATTGGTTATTAACCGGAGACGTGTCTTGATCATGTCTACATAGTTCTCGAACCCGTAGGGTCCGCACGCTTAACGTTCGGTGACGATCTGTATTTGATGTACCGAAGGTACTTCGGAGTCCCGGATATGATCACGGACATGACGAGGAGTCTCAAAATGGTCGAGACATAAAGTTTGATATATTGGACGGCTATATTCAGACACCGGAAGTGTTTCGGGTGATTTCGAAGAAAACTGGAGTACCGGAGG
>NC_041386.1:357717667-357749327 GCF_002162155.2 Triticum dicoccoides | reverse complement strand
GAGGGGAGGCATCCCACAAGGGGCAGCCGCACCCCCTCCCTATATGGAGTCTGAATTGGACTATGGAGGGGCCGCCCCCCCCCTTCCTTCTCCTCTTCCTCTCCCTTCCTTCCTTCCCCTTCGCCTCCTAGTTGGACTAGGAAAGGGGAGCCCTACACCTACTAGGAGGACTCCTCCCCTCCTTGGCGCGCCCTAGGGCCAGCCGGCCTCCCCCCTTGCTCCTTTATATACGGGGGCAGGGGCACCCTAGGACATACAAGCTGATTGTTTCCAGCCGTGTGCGGTGCCCCCCTCCACCATAATCCACCTCGGTCATATCGTCATAGTGCTTAGGCGAAGCCCTGCGCCGGTAGCTTCATCATCACCGTCATCATGTCATCGTGTTGACGAAGCTCTCCCTCGACACTCAGCTAGATCGAGAGTTCGTGGGATGTCACCGAGCCGAACGTGTGCAGATCACAGAGGTGCCATACTTTCGGTACTAGGATCGGTCGGATCGTGAAGACGTACGACTACATCAACTGCGTTGTCATAACGCTTCCGCGTACGGTGTACGAGGGTACGTGGACAACACTCTTCCCCTCTCGTTGCTATGCATCCCCATGATAGATCTTGCGTGTGTGTAGGAATTTTTTTTTAAATTACTGTGTTCCCCAACACTTTTGTCAAACCCCTCACACGCGTCCGAAAAACTGCCCCGAACCTAAACCGCTCAGTCGTTACCGATGGATCCGGATCAACCTCGAACATCCCTTAAACATCTTCGGTTATTTATTGAACTCTCCTAACCTATTTATTCCAGGTCGTTCGATTACGATCAGAGGTCCCGTATCTACCCCAATTCATCTCCCATCCCTATATATGAACGCACTAGTCTAAATCTGGGCAAACAACCCTAGACCCTAGGCATCCTGTCCCATCCATCCTGTGTCCGCCACTGCCACCATCTTCCTCGGGATCCATCCTGAGCCAACCACCTCTCCGCCTACTCGATCCATCCACCAACTAGCATCGCCTCCGACCAACTCCCCTGTTTTCCGCGCCACCCGAATCTTAGCAGCCTCCGTCCACGAGCGTGAGAGGAGCTCGCCCAAGGCTCCCGCGACCATGGCCCCGACTTCGTCCGCCTTTCCTGCTACTCTTCTCTTTCTACTTCTTCCCTTGCCTCTCTTACTTCCTCTCGATCTCTCTCTCAATTCTCTCTGTCGTTATTTCTTCACGTAACAGCACCCACATGGCGCCGCCGTGCTAGCCCGTCATTCCCGGCCCGGACTGGCCTATGTTCGTTGCGTCAGACCTCTTCTGCACCACCGCCGCCTTTCTCTGCCCTCGTCGCCCTTCCTCTGGTGAGTTGCACCAGCAGCACGTCGCCCTCCGCCTCGTCTCTCTTTTTTCTTCTCCTTTCAATTTTGTTCATAACTCTCTCCTGTTGCACACCACAGGAGGTCACCGCTCGCATTGACGCCACCTCCTCAAGCGCCGCCTCGTTCAGATCCACGGGTTCCTACTGGAATCCGAGGGAGCTGCGATGCCAAGGCCTCCACCACCTCGCTTCCCCGTTGTCCTTCGTCCCTGTCCTGACGTCGCTCCTTCCTCTTCTTCAAACAAGGAGGTTCACGGCTTCATGCTCCCCCTGCCCGCCTCAATTCAGCGAGAGTCAGCCATCACTGTTGACAGCGCCCGCGTGGGTTGCATCCCCGCAAGGCCCAACCTCCCGCGCTGCTCTTGGCCTGCCCAGCCTCCTCTCCACCGACAGGCCTCAGCCCATGGTGAGCCACTCTCGCACCTTCCTATTCCTCACCCATGCACTCATCTGTTATCCTGCGCCCAGTAGTTTCAGCCCGATAATGTTTTTCCCTCTGTTGCGAATTTAACCAATTATCCAGTAAAAATAGTTTTGTAGAAAAACCATCATACTTCATGCATTTTATAATTTCACAACCGTGCATCGGATTAAAACAATTTATATATGTAAAATGCTTAGAATTTCATGTACTCTCGCAATATTCAACTTTTATCCATGTTAAAAATGATTAAAATTGTTGTTTGCATTAATTTGCATAAATGACATGCTAAATTGGTTTAATTCATAACTTAATAAACGTAGCTCCAAATTAAATAAATTATATATGTAACTTCCTTAAAAAATGCATAGCTTAACATGGTGCACTTACTTTGCATGTTTAAAAATTCTAAAATTGTGTATAAGACAAAACAGTACCAAATTCAAAATATGCATATGAGGATTTTCTGGAATTGTTATGTGTTATTTTCGGCCTCATTTAAACTTGCCTAAGCTAGTTTACTTATGCTTCATCTTTTGCCATGTTAACCAACATTTAATATTGATGAGTACCTAAATGGTAGAGAACTAAATAATTGTTGTGAAGTTTCATCAATATGTAACCTCGTTGCATATTGAGCTTCACTTAGCTTGTAGTATTGTTTGTTGCACTTTGCCATGTCATGAATCATTAAACCGAACATGCATCATACTTTGTTGCGCATCATGTCATGTCTATGCTTGTTTGTTTACTATTTTGTTTGCTTCTTTTCAGTTGTGCTTCTTCTCGATAGTTCTGGTAACATGCGATTGTGAGGATTCGTTTGACTATGTTGGTCCGTCTACTTCATGGACTCGTTCTTCTTTCGAGCAAGATTTCAGGCAAGATGATCATTACCTTGGATACCACTACTATATTTGCTTGCTAGTTGTCTCGATACTATCGCTATGTCACGCTACCTACCACTTCTTTGTCAAGCCTCCCAATTTTCCATGATAAGCCCCTAACCTTTTTCCACCCTCCCAGCAAACTGTTGTTTGGCTATGTTATCGCTTGCTCAGCCCTTCTTATAGCATTGCTAGTTGCAAGTGCAGTGCAGCTTGTTCCATGTTGGGACATTGATGTCATGGGATATCACAATATATCTTATTTAATTAGTGCATCTATAGCAGACTCAGGCATAGCCTAGTGGTGGGAAGGGGCTGATGCCTTCCCACCCACCTAGGTTCAAGGCATGGTACTTGCAATTTGGGTTTGTTGCACCATTTACACTGTAAGGGGTTCCCTTACAGTCTTCCTGTCAAAACAATTAGTGCATCTATATACTTGGTAAAGGGTGGAAGGCTCGGCCTTTTGTCTAGTGTTTTATTCCACTCTTGCCGGTCTATTTTTTGTCATACTGGTGTTTATGTTCCTTGACGAGCGCTCCTAACACATGTGGGTATATGGGAACCCCTTGTCCATTCGCATAGGTTTAAACTCCTCCAACAAGGCCCAACTTGGTTTTAATTTGGCTAATAATAACTGAAACTTGCATAGGGATCTGCCGGCTCCCATGGATAATTAATCAATAGACCGGGCCAGTGCTCCTCATGAGTGTTGGTCCATCTACTGAGGAGTCAGCGATGCCGCCTCGGACCTACTTAGCAATCAGCGATGTCGCCTCGGGGCAACTCGATGGTATTTTGGCTATCGTCCACTTAGCATAGACGGTGTTGTCCTGAGAATGAGATACGCGCGGCTCCTATCGGGGTGACGACACACCGGGTGGTCTTGCTGGTTTAGTTTTGCCTTTGATAAGTGGCTTGTCCATCGGATTCCTTGTCGTAAGCATCATGTTCTTCATGATGTGAGGATGTTCCATCGGATGCGCGTGGAATTTATAATGGACCACTTGGAGCACCCCTGCAGGGTTGAATCTTTTCGGAAGCCGTGCCCGCAGTTATGTGGCAGATTGGAAATTTATAATATCCAGTTGTAGAGAACTTGACACTAAACCCGAATTAAAATACACCAACCACGTGCGTAACCGTGACTGTCTCTTTTCGAGTGAGTTTGAGAAGAGAACACGGTGGGGTTATATATGACTCGTAAGTAGTTCAGGATCACTTCATGATCATCACTAGATTGTGACCGTTATGTGTAGTTTCTCTTTTTATTCTTGTACTCGTAAGTTAGCCACCATATAAATGCTTAGTGCTTGCTGCAACCTCACCACTTATCCATTCCATACCCATTAAGCTTTGTTAGTCTTGATACCCATGGTAATGGGATTGCTGAGTCCTCGTGGCTCACATATTACTACAACAACAGGTGCAGGTGCACATAATGCGATGATCTAACGAGAGAGCAATGCTTGCTTGTTTTGGAGTCCATCTTCTGCTTCCTCTTCGATCAAGGGATAGGTTCTGGGTCGGGAGCCTGGGATTAGTAGGGTGGATGTCGTTCTTCTTTTTCGTTTGATTTTATCCGTAGTCGGATCCTGCTCTTCTGTATGATGATTCCTGTGTATTGATGTATTCATGTTGTAGCTTGTGGCGAGTGTAAGCCTTTATCTTGTATTCTCATCTATTCAGTACATGGTATGTTGTAATGTTATCGACCTTGCTATGCGCTTGAAATGCGGTTATGTCGCAATCATGAGTTCATCACGTGATTGGGATAGAATCGCATCTTGGGCGCTACATAGGTGCGGGATACTCTTTTTAGTTCCAATACCGGATCAATAAAAAGGAGATATCAGTTGTGGAGTCACATCGGTTGGTCTTCGCGATCAAAGGTGATCGGCATATCCGACCATCTATTATTCAAGATCACTGGATGGTCCACATGGCACATCTCTCGAAGAGCTCTTTTTTGCTGATTTCTCGAGGAGTGAGCCTTGTATATCATTAGGACCTCCTCGTCTTCGGACGGCTGCTCAATTTGATTAGATGTGATTCCGTGGCTTATTAGCACACTGAGGTTGTCGAGGAGTTCCACTCCTCCCTTTGCTACCTGTCAGATAACCCAACACGCTTCAAGCCTGTGTGTCGGCAGTTTGTCCGAGGAGACAGTGTGATTTGCACATGGTTGGTCCAATATCGCATCTAGAATTGATTTGGGTCCCTTGCCTGGTTTTTTTCTCTTCCGTGCTGGTTAATCATTAGATCTATCCGTACTGGATCTCTTTGGGAGTCGGTTACGTCGCGGGTCTGTGCCATCCTCGCTTGGCTCGGGTTGTTCCTGTCTCAGATTCTGTGTCGTTGATTCACCAACAAGGCATCCTCCATAACATAGTATCTTCTTACTATACCGGATAGCTCGGCAAACGTTCTAAGGTGTTTATGTGCCATAATTTTTCTTATTCATTCGTTGTAACAGTTGTGACGGAATGCCGCTAAGGCCTTCCCGTCTAGGCAATCTGGGATTTCGTTTTTTTCTTCGGTTTTTTATTTCTTAGATTATAACTTTTTTTCTTTGTTTCTTTATCGGTTTCACTGTTTTTCATTCTTTTTGCATTTGTTTCTTAGGTTATTTTTCTTTTTTCTTTGTTTTAATTTTTGATTTTTCACTATGCTCTCCATTTTTCTTTCTTTCTTTTGGTTTTCTTTCTACATTTTTTGTATATGTCACGAAGTTTTTTTGAAAACACGTTCAACAATTTTCAAATACGAGTTTAACAAATTTTTAATACATGGTTAAGATTTTTATATACATGTTTTCAACATTTTCAAATACTTGATTAACATTTCTCAAATACAAGTCTAACATTTTTCAAAATACGAGTTTAACATTTTTTGAATTGATGGTCAATATTTCTTCTATACACATTTTCAATATTTTTCAAATGCTTGATTAACATTTTTTAATACAGGGTCAATTGTTTTTTAATACACGTTGTTAAATATTTTTTAAATTATTGATTAACATTTTTCAAATACAAGATTGACATTTTTTAACACATGCTAAACATTTTTTCTATACACATTTAACATTTTGAAAATGCTTGATTAACATTTTTTTCAAATGCGACATTAACATTTTTTGAATACATGGTCAACATTTTTTCTATTTACATTTAAAATTTTCAAATGCTTGAATAACATTGTACAAATACAAGTTTAACATTTTTTTGAATAAAATAGAAGATTATTTTTTTAATACATGGTGAACATTTTTTCTACACATTTTTAAATGCTTTACTAAATTTTTTTACATACTTGTTAACATTGTTTCAAATGCTTGATTAACATTGTTTCAAATGCTTGATTAACATTGTTTGAATACACGATCAACTTTTTCACACACATTGTAAAAAATGTGTATACATTTTTCGTACACATGTGAAACATTTCCTCTATACACATTCAACATTTTTCAAATGCTTTGTTAACATTCTTTCAAATGTGCTATGTAAAATATATAGTATATTTAGGTAGAATATTTGGAAGCATAAACGAAAGAAATAAAGAAATAAAAAACATGAAAAAATGATGTCGTGGATTTCCGCGCGGCTGGGCCGGCCATCTAGCGGCCCCGACGCAAGGCCAGAAATAAAAAAAAACTTCATCAAATTTGAAAACAAAAGTTCATCATCTTTTAAGAAAAATCCATCGCATTTGAAAAAGTTCATGAATTTTGGGGGAAATCGGTGCATCTAAGAGAAAAAAAAGAAGAAAAGAAGGAACGGGAAAAAAGAAAAAAGAGAAAACAAATAAAATCATGCGGAAACTAAACAGTAACCTGGAAAAATCAAAGAAGGTAATAACTGGTAGACAAAAGCAGGTATGGATGAAGTCGGTGGGCTAGCCTAGCGGTTACTACTGTTCTCTTGGAACACTCGTGTTGGAAGCTCAATTCCTATCGCCCGCATCTTTTTGGGGGTTCTATAAACAGAAGAGAAAAAAGTATATGGGTCGGCTCAGCTTGGAGGGTTCTATAAACATAAGAAGAAAAGTATATGGATCGGTCCAGCTTGGACAGGTTCAGGCGCCTGAAGCTTCAAATTGGAGGCAAATCCTAAACGGCGCTCTCTGCACCCATTCCTTCAATATAAACAACCGGGCGTACACCCCCCGTGCGGAGCTGGGCCGGCCCATATTTCCATCCTTTTTTTGTTTTAACTAGCGCAAAAAAGAGAAAGCGGTAGGTTTTGAACATGCGACGCACTCGTGCAAGCTAGCCACGATAGCCAACTAGACCAACCAACCGACGTGGTTATCAACAACCTATTTATCCCTTCGGTCTTCTTTATTTTTTCTTTTCCTTTCCTTTCCCTTTTCCTTTTTCTTTTTCATTTTTTCCATTTTCTTTTTCCTTTTTCTTTTTCAATTTTTCTAATTCAACAAAAATAGTTCATCGAATTGGATGAATATTTTTTCAAATTTGGTGAACCTTTTCAAATTGGATGCACTTTTTCCAAATCTGACAATTTTTGTAAAAATCGGAGAACTTTTTTTCAAATTCGGTGAACTTTTTTCAAATCCGATGAACTTCTTTTAAAAACTGATGAACTTTTTTCAACATCGGCGAACTTTTTCAAATTTGACGCACTTTTTCCAAATCCGACAACTTTGGTAAAAATCGGTGAACTTTTTTTAAATTCGGTGAAGTTTTTTCAAATCCGGTGAACTTTTTTTAAAAACTAATGAACTTTTTTCAAAATCGGTGAACTTTTTCAAATTTGATGCACTTTTTCCAAATCGGACAACTTTCATAAAAATCGTTGAACTTTTTTTCAAATTCATTGAACTTTTTCAAATCCAATGAACTTTTAAAAAAGTTTTTAAACTTTTTTTTGAAAACTGATGAAATTTTTTCACAATCGATGACCTTTTTCAAATCCGATGAACTTTTTTAAAGTTTGCAAACTTTTTCTTAAAACTGATGAACTTGTTTCAAAATCGATGAACGTTTTTTTAGTCGGTGAACTATTTTTGAAGTTTGTGAAGTTTCTTTGAAAGAACATTTTAAATTCATGATTTTTTACGGATATTTTTTTTATTTTCTTTTCTTAAAGGTCAATGATTGACGAGTCAAAGGTGTACCGGTCAACAGCGATCGAAGTTTTTTTAGGCAAACAGCGATCGAAGTGTACGAGGCCAGGTGCACTGTGATCGTGCGGGACAAGCGTACATGGCTGTAACACCCCGGATGTAACTTGCCATATTTGTAACTTCGACTCTGCCATTTTCAGCTTTAAGTTATGAGATTTCCCTTCATGGTTGGGTTTTGCCTTCGTTTTGCTTTTTGTTCATGTCATGCATTTCATATCATGTCATCATGTGCATCGAATTTACATACGTGTTCGTCTCATGCATCCGAGCATTTTCCCCGTTGTCCGTTTTACAATCCGACACTCCTACGTGCACCGGCGCCCCCCCTTTTGTCTCTTTTCGTGAGCGGGTGTTAAACATTCTCAGAATGGACCGAGATTTGCCAAGCGGCTTTGGTACACCACCGGTAGACCGCCTGTCAAATTTCGTGCCATTTGGAGTCCGTTTGATACTCCAACGGTTAACCGGGGAACCATAAAGGCCTCGTGTGTGTTGCAGCCCAACACCCCTCCAAAACGGCCCAATAACCCTTCCAAACCATCTCCATGTCCTCCGCCATCGGATCACAATCGCGTGGGTGAAAACTACACTCCATTTGGACACTCCTACCTCCTCCTAGGTATAAATAGGTGCATCCCTCCGTCAAATTCGCGGTCCAAAAACCCTAGATCCACCCTCATCCGCCGCCAGACACGTCCAGTCCGAGCCGGACGGAATCGCCGCCGCGCCCGGACGAATCGCGTCGCACCATGTGGCATGCCGCCACCCGCCGCCGCCGCGGCCCGCGAGCCCGACTCCGTCGCCCCGCGCGCCTGAGCTTCCTCCCTCCATCGCCCGGGAGAGCCTCCGCCGCCGCCCTCTCCGTCCGCTGCCGCCCCTCGCCGCGCACCTCGCCGCCGGCCGCCGCTCCGCCTCGTCGACCACTGCCACCTCGCACCCCGCGTCGCCAATCCCCGCCGCCCTGCGCCATCTCCTCCGCTGCTCGCACCTCCCCGTGCCCGGATCCGCCTCTCCAACTCGCCGGCGCACCTCTCCGGTGAGCTCCGGCCACCGCGGGACGAACTCCGGTGAACTTCGATTTCCGTGCCAAAGAACAAACCCTAGATCTGGGGATTCCCAAGGTCGTTTTCATCTCCAAGTCATTTTTTTGCATCTTTTTATGCCTCTGTTCATCACATCATAACTCCATGACCGTAGCTTCGTTTCACGCGAATGATATATCAAAATGTTCATTGTGAGATGCTCTTCATTTAATTTCATTGTGCCATGCTTGTTTGAGTCCATCTTGATGCCCAAATCACTAATGCAAGAGTGCTATAAAATGTTTGCTCCTGTTACTTATCAGAATATGAGGATTTGTCATTTTTGTCACATTTGTTGTGTGCTTCATGTGGGCATGAGCTCTACATGTGTTTTGGTCTATGCCATGCCATATTTATAGGGGTTCTTGCCATATATTTTTGTGATCAATGTGCTGACTAGCACAAGCACGCAAAGTAGCCTTTGTGATATTGTTGATTTCAGGGACGTAGGATTTTACTGTCATTTCCCTGCTGTTATTTTCATGCCATGTAACCATGTTGCTACAGTGAGATCCATGCTTTATTTGAGTTGCTTCAGTAAGGATGTTTTGGACATATGGTTATGCTTTATCCATCCATTGCCCTGTTTGCAATTATGTAGTGCCCTAGCATGTCTCAATCTTGCTCTACTTTTGCTATAAAATGTTCCTGACAGATTGTTTACATGTTAATCAATTTTGCCATGGTTGTTGTAGTTGATCCATGCATGCTATAAACTTGATCTTGCCATGGTTAGATTAATGAACATGTATTCTTGCGGTTGGTATGCTTAGTTTGTCATGCAATGCTTTGTGGTGAGTGAATCGAACTTGTAAAGATGCCTTCATAATTCTGTTTATATCAGGCTCAGTTTTCTGCTAAGTCTGAAACTGTTAATAAAACTTGCTATGTTTACATAGGTGCCATCATATCTTCTGTGCCTTTTTGGCTCATGATCAGTAAGGGACTTTTGTTCTCTGAATTTAGTAGATTCATGCCATGCCTTTGTTTTCTATGATCTATTCCTGTAGCATGTAGTTAGCTTACTCTAAACATTGATTCCTGATGTTATTCCTGGCATATTAGTATTTTCTCGAAGTCTGTGAAGCTGATATCTTTTGCACTTTTGCCATGCTTGTTTGAACCTGTTCTTGTGTGATTTAGACGTAGCTCAGTGTTCATGTTTTGTCAAGCATCTTGAGTAGATCACTTCCGTGTGCTCTGTTGTTATGTTGGAGTGCAGTAGCTTAGTTTCTTGTTGCATTCTATATAGCATCGTGTTGTTAATCATAGAATTGTGCCATTCTTGTTTTGCTTGCCATTTGCAAACCGTGCATCCGATTCCGGTGATCTTTATATCGATTTCGACCAAAATCATCTCATCTTTCCAGCGACACACTTGGTTTGCGAAGTTGATGCCTTGATCAATCTTTTCCTTCGGGAGCACGCATATGCATTGTATATCACATCCCGCATGTCATGCCATGTTTTGCATCATGTTGATTCTGCATTGCACCGTGATTGATTGTGGGTCCTTTGCTTGTGTTCTTGCTTTGGGTAGAGCCGGGAGACGAGTACGTGATCGAGGAACCTCTTGAGAACGCTTACGAGGATCAAGCTTTCGTCAACTCTGAGAACTTTGCACACAAGATGACCATACCCTCGAAATCACTTCTATCTTTGCTTGCTAGTTGTTTGCTCTATTGCTATGCTGCGATACCTACCACTTGCTATATCATACCTCCCATATTGCCATGTCAAGCCTCTAACCCACCTTTCCTAACAAACCGTTGTTTGGCTATGTTACCGCTTTGCTCAGCCCCCCTTATAGCGTTGCTAGTTGCAGGTGAAGATGGAGTTTGTTCCATGTTGGAACATGGATATTGTTGGGATATCATTTATATCTTGTTGACTTTAATGCATCTATATACTTGGTAAAGGGTGGAAGGCTCGGCCCTATGCCTGGTGCTTTGTTCCACTCTTGCCGCCCTAGTTTCCGTCATACCGGTGTTATGTTCCTTGATTTTGCGTTCCTTACGCGGTTGGGTATTATGGGAACCCCTTGAAAGTTCGCCTTGAATCAAACTCCTCTAGCAAGGCCCAACCTTGGTTTTACCATTTGCCTACCTACCACCATATACCTTCCCTTGGGTTCTGCAGACTCAAGGGTCATCTTTATTTTAACCCCCCCCCCGGGCCAGTGCTCCTTTGAGTGTTGGTCCGAACTAGAGTCCTTTGCGGTGCCACCTCGGGGAAACTTGAGGTTTGGTTTTAGTTGTACGGAGTGCTCATCTGGTGTGCCCTGAGAACGAGATACATGCGACTCCTATCGGGATTTGTCGGCACATCGGGCGGCTTTGCTGGTCTTGTTTTACAATTGTTGAAATGTCTTGTAATCGGGATTCCGAGACTGGTCGGGTCTTCTCGGGAGAAGGAATATCCTTCGTTGACCGTGAGAGCTTGTGATGGGCTAAGTTGGGACACCCATGCGGGGTTTTGAGCTTTCGAAAGCCATGCCCACAGTTAGGGGCGGATGGGAATTTGTTAAAGTCCGGTTGTAGAGAACCTGACACTTATCTTAATTAAAATGAATCAACCGCGTGTGTAGCCGTGATGGTCTCTTTTCGGCGGAGTTCGGGAAGATAACACGGTCTCGTGTTATGCTTGAACGTAAGTAGCTTCAGGATCACTTCTTGATCACTATTAGCTTCTCGACCGTGCTTTGCTTCTCTTCTCGCTCTCTTTTGCGTAAGTTAGCCACCATATATGCTTAGTGCTTTGCTGCAGCTCCACTTCACTACCCTTTCCTACCCTTAAGCTTAAATAGTCTTGATCTTTCGGGTGTGAGATTGCTGAGTCCCCGTGACTCACATATACTTCCAAACAGATGCAGGTGCCGGTGATGCCAGTGCAGGGGACGCTACCGAACTCAAGTGGGGGTTCAACGAGGATTCGGGTCGTTACTATGTTTCTTTTACAGATGATCAGTAGAGGAGCCCAGTTGGGGAGATCGGGGATCTAGCATTTGGGGTTGTCTTTCTTTATTTTGGTTCCGTAGTCGGACCTTGATTGTATTCTAGATGATGTATGATATATTTATGTATTGTGTGAAGTGTCGATTGTAAGCCGACTCTTTATCCCTTTCTTATTTATTACATGGGATGTGTAAAGATTACCCCTCTTGCGACATGCCTACCATGGGGCTATGCCTCTAAGTCGTGCCCCGACACATGAAAGATATAGCCGCATTGTGGGTGTTACAATGGCGACCTTGGCCAACCCAGTTCGGGGGTATGTGCGCTGTAACTGGAGTAGGCGCTGAAGGCGCCCTATAGGGGCTCCCCGAATATTAAGCGCTAGACAGATAGGGGTTGTTTGCTTTGTGGGCGAACTAAGAAGTGCGCAAAATTTCTGGACGGGAAGTACCCAAATCATCCCCAACGAAGCTCCAGCTTTTCGTGGGACGGGAAAGAGGGAAACGGAAATGAGGATAAAATTACACATTTCAACCGTCAAGTCTCTGGAGCACTACAATTTAGTCTTGCTACTCAAGAAACACTACAATACAGTTCCTATACATGCGAATACGTCACACCTTATGGTTTTTACGTAACACACTACGACCCCTCACTCTGCTATCATTGTGTGGCGCTGCTTTTTGTGTATAACCCCCTCATATTTTGTGGAAACAACTCACGCTCCTTTGGTCCACCCTCTCTGCCACCCGGCCCACGCATCCTATCTCGTCGCCGCTAGGCCCACTTGTCGGCCTCCCGTGGTGCACCATCATGGAATCCAGTGAGAACCCCTTTAAAGTTGTATATGTAGGTGGTTCTGGAGAGTTCCCGACGTACCGTGTGGACGGCCGCTCGAAAACTACAAGATGCCTTGCGGCGGCCCTGATGCGGCAGGAGAGGTCGCCCTTGCCATTAATTGCGACGTTAAGCTGCGCACCGGCTCCCTCCTCGTCCAGCGGCTATAAAAGCCAACTAGGCCGGCCTCCCCCGACGCGCCATGTCGCACTCCTCTGCCGTCATTGTTCCTTGCCGCCATGAAGCTCATTTGCCGCCAACTCCAAGCCCACTCCCTTCTCGCTCCCGTCGTCAATGGCCAACCACACATCCGGAAGCAGCCGCGGGGGGTGGCACAGCACCTGCTGGCTCACGACCCTCCAGCCTTAGGCCTTAGCCAGCCGGAGACTGTGGAGATCTATCGGTGTGGCATGCTGGTGCCGCCGTCATTGCGCATAACGACAAGGAGGCATGTCACTACCAAGGGTACGCCGGGAAAATATCAGGTGCTACCAACACTTAGGTGATACTACGATACGGGCTTCTGGTCCGTTGGATCTCAGATCCGACGGCTCCCGGAAGTCTATTGTACCTACGCGAAATTTTGAGACTCTCGAATGACTTTTTTTGCAAAATGCTCAAAAACTCTGGGGAGCCGTCGGATCTGAGATCCAACGACTCCCACAAGCTCGTATCATGGTATCACCTAAGTGTTGGTAGCACCTGATATTTTCCCAGGGTTCGCCTCACCTAGCTCCGCCACCACTCTCAAGGAATTGCACACCCACCCCGGTGGCCATTGTAACATGCTAGAACGCCGCCGATTCTGGGCAGGGCGCAATTTCTACGCTGTCCTCCGTGTCTACCGTTGCGGCGAAGCACCCCCCCACCCTGGTGCTCCCCTCACCACCCGCTACCTCGCCCGTCCAGTCGGCGCAGGGTGCAGGCGGCGGTCGCTGCGCGCGTGTAGCCGTTGCCCCAATCGGCCACCGCCCCACGCTTGCAACCCCCTGCTCATTCCCAGCTCCCACCGGAACTGGCTGCGCTAAAGGAGGCGGGCAACCCCCAAGGACTCACTGGGGTTCATCTATGTGATCCGCGACTCCGCCGTTGCGCCCAGCTAGGTTTCACCACCGGTGTTCGTGGACCCTGCCGACCCGGCGGATGTGTCAGGGTACAAGAAGGCATTGAGGACTCGGTGGAGGCGCTGGTGAACTCGACAGCAAATGCGGATGATTTCTTCAACTACTTCCGTGGTAGCGACGACAATGACGATGGCACGGACGGCGGCGCAGAAGACGACGACGATGGTGTCTTTGACCTTTTGTGGCAGAGGGAGCGACGATGAGTAGTTTGTTAGGGTTTGGGTTTATGTTTTCTATTTTGTTTCGTTCGCCTTGTAGAAATCCTAAGACTTGATTATGTACTGTTTTCAATATGTGGACTAATCATTAGCACTCTGGATGTTTAAATGCAATGCATAAACATGAGTTTAGTACATTCTTTTGGCTAACTAGAGGGTTCAACAAGTGCATTTTAGCATGGCAAATTGTCACACAAGGGTAAATCCATAATCAAGTGCATAAGATACAACTTACTTCATAGTTCAAAGTTGCATCCCAGTTCAAACTACAACCTCAAATTCCATCATCTCACCAAATTCCATCATCTCTTACTAGTACTTCCTAGCTCAAATTCCACCATCTCTTACTGCTATGTCCTAGATCAACTAGCATCATCACTTTCCCTAAAAAAACTAGCATCATCACTTAGTACTACTTACTACATCAACTTGCATCATCGCTTCTTCCATCCATCCGTAAAATAATGCATGTTAAAGAAAATAACATTTTATAGTTCAAACTAATTTTCTAAATGTGTGTAATAAAAATAATATATTTTAATTATTTTTTCTAAATGTGTGTAATAACATAATATAATTTTAGCTAATTTTTCCTAAATGTGTGTACTAACACAACATAATTTTAATTAATTTTTCTATATGTGTGCAATAACAGAAATATAATTTTAACTATTATTTTTCTTTCTAAATGTGTGTAATAACACAATATAATTTTAACTAATTTTTTCTAAATGTGTGTAATAAATAGAATATAATTTTAACTATTTTTTCTGAATGTGTGCAATAACACAATATAATTTTAACTAATTTTTAATCTAAATGTGTGTACTAACACAATATAATTCTAACTGTTTTTCCTTTCTAAATGTGTACTAACCGAATATAATTTTAACTAATTTTTAATCTAAATGTGCGTGCTAACATAATATAATTTTAACTAATATATTTTCTAAATGTGTATACTAACCCAATATAATTCAAACATTTTTTTCTAAAAGTGCGTACTAACACAATATAATTCAAACTAATATTTTACCTAGCTAGCTACAATATAATTCAAACCAATATTTTTCTGGCTAGCTACAATATAATTCAAACTAATATTTTACTTAGCTAACTACAAAATAATTCAAACTCATTCATGCTTACTAAACCCTAATACAAATTTTCTACCGAACTACAATAAAATTGAGATAGGTTTTACCTCTACGGCGTGTTGGCGGAGCGTGCAATCCTCGGAGAGCGCAGGGGGAAGCGGGGAGAGCAACGCTGCAGGGTCACCTCCTTTTCCCTTGCATGCATCCTCCTCCTACGCAGGTTGGCTGATGAGGCACCAGGCAGTGCGTCCGAGCTGCATCGACATGACTGCCCTCGTCATGGCCCTGGTCGCCCTCTCCCATGTCGTGGACGCCCTGGTCAGCTGCATGATCTGCGCCTGTGCTCGTGCCTTGCCCAGCGCCGTGAGTCGCGCCATCGACAAGGCTTGATTTGCATGCCCTCCAGCAGTACCTCTGCACCGGATCGTCGCTCTCCGCCTCCATCATCACCCAGTAGAGGTACTCCACCGGAGAAGAGCGGTTCGAGCACATGCGGGCCTTCTCATCGTTAATGAGACAATCGGCGATGCCGACCACCTCCTCGTAGAGCATCACAAGGTCAGGGAACCAGGAGCATATCTCATGCGGACAGGAGAGCTTCTCGGCATCGCCTGCAACCACCTGAATAAGGAGTTGCGCCAGTGAAGGAGTGATCTCCATTGCCGATTGGAGATTGTAAGGTGACGGTTGCAGATCGATTAGTGAGGGTAAGGAGAAGGGTTAGGGATTTGGACAAGGGAGGCAAGTATCCAGTGCTACGGGAGCACCTAAGTTTAGGTGCTCCAGTAGCTTTTCAACCATTGGATCAGAGATCTAAAGGCCACAGTGCGACCTGACACATATTTGCTAAAAAAAACCTCAGAAGTCCAGTTATTTGGTCCAGCTCCAGCACATCCATAGATGATCATTGGATCTGAAATCAACGGTTGGGGAACTCCTCGAGCACCTAAACTTAGGTGCTCCCATAGCACTAGAAATTTTCCCTAGGCGACTGTGGGAAGGGTGGCGGATTTGGGGGAGATGAGGAAGAGACGAAGCGAGAGGAGTGGTGGCGTCCGAGGCAGCTGGCTTGGAGTGGTGGATCGGAGACGGCTAGCCAAACTAATCGATGCCGGATTCATTAGATAAATAAAACACCCGGACTAGCTGGCAAATCTGGTGATGGTGCTAAAGAAAGACAAATCCTGGCGCATGTGCGTCGATTTCAAAGACCTCAATAAGTCTTGCCCCAAGGATCCCTTCCCCCTCCCCCGCATCGACCAGATCATTGATGCTACTGCAGGAGATGACTCATTGTGCTCCCTCGACGCATATTCCGGATACCATCGAATTAAAATGAAGGAGTCCGATCAAGCCGCAACAACATTCATTACCCCATATGGGCCATTCTGCTTCAACACCATGCCCTTCGGACTCAAAAATGCCGGCGCCACCTACCAACGCATGATTCAAACATGCCCGGAGAAACAGCTCGGCAAGACAGTCGAAGCATATGTGGATTATGTCGTCATCAAAACTAGGCACGTTGAAACACTCATAGACGATTTACGTCTCACATTCGACAACCTCCGTGCATATGACATCAAGCTCAATCCGAAAAAGTGCGTTTTCCGCGTCTCCGCGGGGAAACTGCTAGGCTTCATCATTTCCAATAGAGGAATTGAAGCAAATCCAGCCAAAATCCGAGCTTTGTCACAATTGGTTATGCCAACGGACCTTAAACAAGTCCAAAAGCTCACCGGTTGCGTGGCAGCTTTAAGCCGCTTTATCTCCAGATTGGAAGAGAAGGCATTGCCACTCTATCGGCTTTTGCAGTGCACCGATCACTTTGAGTGGACGAATGCGGCAATGGCCGGACTGGAAGAAATAAAAACACTTCTAGCAAGCAACCCAATCCTGGTCGTGCCTAACGTCAGCAAACCTATGTTATTATACATATCAGCAACACACCAGGTGGTGAGCGCCGTGTTCGTCGTTGAGCGAGAGCAGGACGAACACAAATTTCCGCTTCAGAAGCCGGTATACTACGTATCCACTGTCCTCACACCATGCTAATCCCGGTACCCTCATTATCAAAAGATAGCATACGCGGTCTTCATGGCATCCCGAAAGCTACGACACTACTTCCAAGAGTGTTCATCACGGTGGCCTCTGAAGTACCACTCAATGACATAATAAACAACCGTGATGCCACGGGCCAGATTGCCAAATGGGCCATTGAGCTCCTTCCATTTGACATAACATATAAACCGCGGCGAGCCATTAAATCTCAAGTACTGGCTGATTTCGTTGCCGAATGGACCGAGGCCAAACTCCCTAAAGAGTACGGCACATATTCCAACTGGGTTATGTATTTTGATGGCTCCAAAATGCTACCAGGGCTAGGAGCGGGTGTCATTTTAACGTCTCCAGTGATCCAATACGTGATACGTCTCCAACATATCTATAATTTTTGATTGCTCCATGCTATATTATCTACTCATTATTGGGCTTTATTATCCACTTCTATATTATTTTTGGGACTAACCTATTAACCGGAGGCCCAGCCCAGAATTGTTGTTTTTTTGCCTGTTTTAGGGTTTCGAAGAAAAGGAATATCAAACGGAGTCCAAACAGAATGAAACCTTCGGGAACGTGATTTTCTCAACGAACAAGACCCGGGAGACTTGGACCCTACGTCAAGACACAGAAGAGGAGGCCACGAGGTAGGGGCGCGCCTACCCCCCTAGGCGCGCCCTCCACCCTTGTGGGCCCCTGTTGCTCCACCGACATGCTCCTTCCTCCTATATATACCTACGTACCCCCAAACGATTAGATACGGAGCCAAAAACGTAATTCAACCTTTGCAACTTTCTGTATCCACGAGATCCCATCTTGGGGCATGTTCCGGAGCTCCGCCGGAGGGGGCATCGATCACGGAGGGCTTCTACATCAACACCATAGCCCCTCCGATGAAGTGTGAGTAGTTTACCTCAGACCTATGGGTCCATAGTTATTAGCTAGATGGCTTCTTCTCTCTTTTTGGATCTCAATACAATGTTCTCCCCCTCTCTTGTGGAGAACTATTCGATGTAATCTTCTTTTTGCGGTGTGTTTGTTGAGACCGATGAATTGTGGGTTTATGATCAAGTCTATATATGAACAATATTTGAATCTTCTTTGAATTCTTTTATGTATGATTGGTTATCTTTGCAAGTCTCTTCGAATTATCAGTTTGGTTTGGCCTACTAGATTGATCTTTCTTGCAATGGGAGAAGTGCTTAGCTTTGGGTTCAATCTTGCAGTGTCCTTTCCCAGTGATAGTAGTGGCAGCAAGGCACGTATTCTATTGTTTCCATCGAGGATAACAAGATGGGGTTTTCATCATATTGCATGAGTTTATCCCTCTACATCATGTCTTCTTGCTTAAGGCGTTACTCTGTTTTTATCTTAATACTCTAGATGCATGCTGGATAGCGGTCGATAAGTGGAGTAATAGTAGTAGATGCAGGAAGCAGTCGGTCTACTTGTCTCGGACGTGATGCCTATATACATGATCATACCTAGATATTCTCATAACTATGCTCAATTCTGTCAATTGCTCAACAGTAATTTCTTCACCCACCGTAGAATAATTATGCTCTCGAGAGAAGCCACTAGTGAAACCTATGGCCCCGGGGTCTATCTTTATCATATTAATCTCCTACTACTTGGTTATTTCCTTTTCTTTTTACTTTGCATCTTTATCACAAAAATACCAAAAATATTATCTTATCATATCTATTAGATCTCACTCTCGTAAGTGGCCGTGTAGGGATTGACAACCCCTATTCGTGTTGGTTGCGAGGATTTATTTGTTTTGTGCAGGTACGAGGAACTCGTGCGTAGCCTCCTACTGGATTGATACCTTGGTTCTCAAAAACTGAGGGAAATACTTACGCTACTTTGCTGCATCATCCCTTCCTCTTCGGGGAAAACCTACACAGTGCTCAAGAGGTAGCAAGAAGGATTTCTGGCACCGTTGCCGGGGAGGTCTATGCAAAAGTCAACATACCAAGTACCCATCACATACCCTTATCTCCCGCATTACATTATTTGCCATTTGCCTCTCGTTTTCCTCTCCCCCACTTCACCCTTGCCGTTTTATTCGCCCTCTCTCTCTATCCTCCCTCTCTTTCTATTTGCCTCTTTTTGCACGCTTGCTTTTTGTTTGCTTGTGTGTTAGTTTGTTTTCTTGTCGTTATGGCTAGTCCCTTTTCTTCTCCGTTATCTCTCGAGAGTGAAATTCTAAATTTTAAGCAAAGGGAGGGAGAAAATCTAAAAGATGCTTGGTATAGAATTTGCAATGCTCAAAATAGATCTTCCAGGAAGCAATCTACTTCCGTTCTTCTTCGCAATTTTTATGTAGGCATAACTCCCTGGCACAGATATATCCTTGATACTATTGTCGGAGGGAACTTCTTGGGTAGACATACTTTTGATTCTTATAATGCTATGATAGATTTGTTTGGCTCACCCCCTCTTTTGTTTAATGGAACTGTATTAACTTTGGAGCATGTAATGCAAAGGCTTGAAATTATTGAAAATAAGGTTGCCACCGTAGAGTTAATTGAACATTTGGATAAAAAGATTCACAACCGAATCTCTCAATATGGATCTAAAGTAGGAGTCACTTTGAAAAATATTAAAGAGAAGGAACCCATAGTTAATGAGAAAATAAATCACGATTCCACTAGAATTGATAAACTTGAGGATATTATTACCAACTTGGGAACCGCTTTTTCTTCTATAAAGAACACTCCAAGTCCTCCCGCTAAAATTGCCAAGCTTATGTATGTTCCTAAGAATAAGGGTGAAACCTCTAGTAAGGAAACCGCGGATCTTAAATCTATAAGTGTTCATCCCAATCTTTTTGCTATCATTAAGGAACCATTTATTCCAAATGATTTTTTCGATATTGTGCCTAAAAATTTGATAATCAATAAAAAGGAAGAAATTCATAAAGATGGTAGATGCCTCATTGAAGAATTGCCTACCAAATATGGCAATACCTAGATCTATCCTTGCTTGTTATGCCTAGCTAGGGCCGTTAAACGATAGCGCTTGTTGGGAGGCAACCCAATTTTATTTTTATTCGTTGCTTTTTGTTCCTGTTTAGTAATAAATAATTTATATAGCCTTTGTTTTGTTTGTGTTTTTTGTGTTTAATTAGTGTTTGTGCCAAGTAGAACCGTTGGGAAGACTTGGGGATGTTAAACTTGCTGTAAAAAACAGAAAATTTAGCGCTCGCGAGAACTGCTGACATTTTTATTTGGAAAGTGATATTTAGTTAATTATTTTTTAAGATGATTAATAGATAAATTACTCACGTCCAGAAATTTATTTTAGAATTTTTGGGGTTCCAGATCTTGCGCTAGCTACATATTACTACAGACTGTTCTGTTTTTGACAGATTCTGTTTTTCGTGTGTTGTTTGCTTATTTTGATGAATCTATGGCTAGTAAAATAGTTTATAAAACCATAGAGAAGTTGGAATACAGTAGGTATAACACCAATATAAATAAATAATGAGTTCATTACAGTACCTTGAAGTGGTCTTTTGTTTTCTTTCGCTAACGGAGCTCACGAGATTTTCTACTTTGAGTTTTGTGTTGTGAAGTTTTCAAGTTTTGGGTAAAGATTTGATGGATTATGGAACAAGGAGTGGCAAGAGCCTAATCTTGGGGATGCCCATGGCACCCCCAATATAATCTAAGGACACATAAAAGCCAAAGCTTGGGGATGCCCCGGAAGGCATCCCCTCTTTCGTCTACTTCTACCGGTAACTTTACTTGGAGCTATATTTTTATTCGCCACATGATATGTGTTTTGCTTGGAGCGTCTTGTATGATTTGAGTATTTCCTTTTTAGTTTACCACAATTATCCTTGCTGTACACACCTTTTGAGAGAGCCATACACGATTTGGAATTTGTTAGAATACTCTATGTGCTTCGCTTATATCTTTTGAGTTATATAGTTTTGCTGTAGTACTTCACTTATATCTTTTAGAGCACGATGGTGGATTTATTTTATAGAAAATATTAATCTCTCATGCTTCACTTAGATTATTTTGAGAGTCTTAAATATCATGGTAATTTGCTTAAAATCCTAATATGCTAGGTATTCAAGATTAGTAAAATTTTCTTATGAGTGTTTTGAATACTAAGAGAAGTTTGATGCTTGATGATTGTTTTGAGATATGGAGGTAATAATAACAAAGTCGTGCTAGTTGAGTAGTTGTGAAATTGAGAAATTCTTGTGTTGAAGTTTGCAAGTCCCGTAGCATGCACGTATGGTAAACGTTATGTAACAAATTTGAAACATGAGGTGTTATTTGATTGTCCTCCTTATGAGTGGCGGTCGGGGACGAGCGATGGTATTTTCCTACCAATCTATCCCCCTAGGAGCATGTGAGTAGTGCCGAGGTTTTTGATGACTTGTAGATTTTTGCAATAAGTATGTGAGTTCTTTATGACTAATGTTGAGTCCATGGATTATACACACTCTCACCCTTCCATCCTTGCTAGCCTCTTCGATACCGTGCATTGCCCTTTCTCACATTGAGAGTTGGCGCAAACTTCGCCCGTGCATCCAAACCCCGTGATATGATACGCTCTTTCACACATAAACCTCCTTATATCTTCCTCAAAACAGCCACCATACCTACCTATTATGGCATTTCCATAGACATTCCGAGATATATTGGCATGCAACTTTCCACCATTCCGTTTATCATGACACATTCATCATTGTCATACTGCTTAGCATGATCATGTAGTTGACATAGTATTTGTGGCAAAGCCACTGTTCATAATTCTTTCATACATGTCACACTTGGTCCATTGCATATCCCGATACACCGCTGGAGGCATTCATATAGAGTCATCTTTTGTTCTAGTATCAAGTTGTAATCATTGAGTTGTAAATAAATAGAAGTGTGATGATCATCATTTTTTTAGAACATTGTACCAAGTGAGGAATTATAAAAAAAAGAGAAAGGCCATAAAAAAGGGAAGGCCCAAAAAAAGAGAGAAAAAGAGAGAAGGGACAATGTTACTATCCTTTGCCACACTTGTGCTTTAAAGTAGCACCGTAATCTTCATGATAGAGAGTCTCTTGTTTTGTCATTTTCATATACTAGTGGGAATTTTCATTATAGAACTTGGCTTGTATATTCCAACAATGGGCCTCCTCAAGTGCCCTAGGTCTTCGTGAGCAAGCAAGTTGGATGCACACCCACTTAGTTTCTTTTGTTGAGCTTTCATACATTTATAGCTCTAGTGCATCTGTTGCATGACAATCCCTACTCCTTGGATTAACATCAATCGGTGGGCATCTCAATAGCCCATTGATTAGCCTCGTTGATGTGATACTTTCTCCTTTTTGTCTTCTCCACATAACCCCCCCTCATTATATTCTATTCCACCCGTAGTGCTATGTCCATGGCTCACGCTCATATATTGCGTGAAAGTTTATAGGTTTGAGATTACTAAAGTATGAAACAATTGCTTGGCTTGTCATCGGGGTTGTGCATGATGAGAGCATTCTTGTGTGACGAAAATGAAACATGACTAAACTATATGATTTTGTAGGGATGAACTTTCTTTGGCCATGTTATTTTCAGAAGACATAATTGCTTAGTTAATATGCTTGAAGTATTATTATTTCTACGTCAATATGAACTTTTGTCTTGAATCTTTCGGATCTGAATATTCATACCACAATTAAGAGGAATTACATTAAAATTATGCCAAGTAGCACTCCGCATCAAAAATTCTGTTTTTATCATTTACCTACTCGAGGACGAGCAGGAATTAAGCTTGGGGATGCTTGATACGTCTACAACGTATCTATAATTTTTGATTGCTCCATGCTATATTATCTATGTTTTGGACATTATTGGGCTTTATTATCCACTTTTATATTATTTTTGGGACTAACCTATTAACCGGAGGCCCAGCCCAGAATTGTTGTTTTTTGCCTGTTTTAGGGTTTCGAAGAAAAGGAATATCAAACGGAGTCCAAACAGAATGAAACCTTCGGGAACGTGATTTTCTCAACGAACAAGACTCGGGAGACTTGGACCCTACGTCAAGACACAAAATAGGAGGCCACAAGGTAGGGGGCGCACCTACCCCCCCCCCCCCAGGCGCGCCCTCCACCCTCGTGGGCCCCGTGTTGCAACACCGACGTACTCCTTCCTCCTATATATACCTACGTACCCCCCAAACGATCAGATACGGAGCCAAAAACGTAATTCCACCACCGCAACTTTCTGTATCCACGAGATCCCATCTTGGGGCCTGTTCTGGTGCTCCGCTGGACGGGGCATCGATCACGGGGGGCTTCTACATCAACACCATAGCCCCTCCAATGAAGTGTGAGTAGTTTACCTCAGACCTACGGGTCCATAGTTATTAGCTAGATGGCTTCTTCTCTCTTTTTGGATCTCAATACAATGTTCTCCCCCTCTCTTGTGTAGAACTATTCGATGTAATCTTCTTTTTGCGGTGTGTTTGTTGAGACTGATGAATTGTGGGTTTATGATCAAGTCTATCTATGAACAATATTTGAATCTTCTCTGAATTCTTTTATGTATGATTGGTTATCTTTGCAAGTCTCTTCGAATTATCAGTTTGGTTTGGCCTACTAGATTGATCTTTCTTGCAATGGGAGAAGTGTTTAGCTTTGCGTTCAATCTTGCGGTGTCCTTTCCCAGTGACAGTAGGGGCAGCAAGGCACATAATGTATTGTTGCTATCGAGGATAACAAGATGGGGTTTTCATCATATTGCATGAGTTTATCCCTCTACATCATGTCATCTTTCTTAAGGCGTTACTTTGTTTTTAACTTAATACTCTAGATGCATGCTGGATAGCGGTCGATGAGTGGAGTAATAGTAGTAGATGCAGGCAGGAGTCGGTCTACTTGTCTCGGACGTGATGCCTATATACATGATCATACCTAGATATTCTCATAACTATGCTCAATTCTGTCAATTGCTCAACGGTAATTTGTTCACCCACCGTAGAATACTTATGCTCTCAAGAGAAGCCACTAGTGAAACCTATGGCCCCCGGGTCTATCTTTATCATATTAATCTCCTACTACTTAGTTATTTCCTTTGCTTTTTACTTTGCATCTTTATCACAAAAATACCAAAAATATTATCTTATCATATCTATCAGATCTCACTCTCGTAAGTGGCCATGTAGGGATTGACAACCCCTATTCGCGTTGTTTGCGAGGATTTATTTGTTTTGTGCAGGTACGAGGGACTCGCGCGTATCCTCCTACTGCATTGATACCTTGGTTCTCAAAAACTGAGGGAAATACTTACGCTACTTTGCTGCATCATCCCTTCCTCTTCGGGGAAAACCAACGCAGTGCTCAAGAGGTAGCAATACATACTACAAATATTATATACGGACTCCACAATGCAGCCGAATATGAGGCCTTGTTGCATGGTCTTCGGATGGCCGTCTCCATGGGCATACAATGCCTGGAAGTGCGCGGGGACTGAAACCTCGAAATATCTCAAATAAATGGAGACTTCGATGCCAAAGATCCAAATATGGCGGCATATCGCAATGCCGTCTTAAAAATGTCGGCCCGGTTTGAGGGGCTCGAGTTTCATCACGTGGCCCGAGAAAGTAATCAAGCGGCGGACGTCCTTGCTCGCATCGGTGCCAAGCGCGACCTCGTCCCACCCAACATCTTTCTGGAAAAGAATTTTAGGCCATCCGCAGTGTGGCAATGGGAAAGCGGCAGCACCAGTCCGGATCCAAACACAACCCCAGATTTTGGACAAACGGATATCATCAGGGCCTCAACCACCGAAATAACACCATCATCCCATCTCATTATGGCAATCATCGCCCCATGGACCGAACCCTTCTTGGCCTACCTCAATAGGAAGGAACTCCCCGAGGATCAGACCGAGGCCTGCCACATTGTTCGGCGTTCGAAGGCCTACAAGGTTCATGAAGGAGAACTCTACAAGAAAAGCCCTACCGGAGTCCTTCAAAGATGTATCTCCGAGGAAGAGGGGCGGCAGCTCTTTGTTGAAATTCATGCCAGTCTCAGCGGGCACCACGCCGCAGCTCGGGCCCTTGTTAGCAAGGCCTTTCGTACATGTTTTTATTGGCCGACGGCCCGAGTAGATGCACAGGACCTTGTCCAACGTTGCGTCGGATGCCAACTCTTCGCCAACCAAAGCCATATGCCGCGCACCGCCTTACAGAAAATCCCCATCACCTGGCCTTTCGCGGTCTGGGGGCTCGATATGGTCGACCCCTTAAAGGAGGAAGCCATAAGAAAAAGTATCTGCTGGTCATGGTGGATAAATTCACCAAGTGGATAGAGGCCAAACCAGTTAAAATGGCCGAGTCCAGGCCGGTGATAGAATTTATATCTGGTGTTGTACACCGTTATGGTGTTCTATACAGCATCATCACCGATAACGGCTCCAATTTCACAGCCGATGAGGTGAAAACCTGGTGCGCTAATCTGGGCATCAAACTCGATTACGCCTCTGTCTATCATCCACAAACAAACGGTCAAGTCGAACGAGCCAATGGTCTTATTATGAGCGGCATCAAGCCTAGACTAGTGCGGTCTTTGAAAGAATCAGACAAGCACTGGGTTGAGGAACTCGACTCCGTACTTTGGGGGCTGCGGACCACGCCCAATCGTACTACCGGATATACACCTTTCTTCATGGTGTATGGCGCAGAGGCAGTGTTACCCTACGACATTATTCACGACTCACCTTGAGTGCGCATGTACGAAGAGAGAGAGAGAGAGGCCGAGCTTGATCGACAGGACAACTTAGATGCCCTGGAGGAGGAGCGCGATGTCGCAAAAGCATGTTCCGCATTTTATCAACAGCAGGCTCACAGGTATCAAAGCAGAGAAGTGCGTGCCAAGACTTATAATGTTGGTGAACTTGTTCTACGCCTGCCGAAAAATAAAAAGGACAAACTCAAGCCCAAGTGAGAGGGCCCCTTCATTATTGACGAAGTTCTCACCGGAGGAGCGTACCGCCTGCGTGATGCGTCAGACAATCGCCTAGAGCCGAACCCTTGGAACGCGGCCAGACTCCGATGATTTTATGCCTAGCGTCGAACCTCCTTCCTCCTGTTGTTTCCATTATTTTTTTCTCTCTTTTAGTTTTTTCTCTTTAGCTTTACAGTTTTCGTGCGGCTAGACCATGCACCCCTGACACATACATCTTCAAATATGTATGTCCATTATACCTGGGGTCTTCTTGGACAGAAGCTTGCTATTATTATCTTGCGAGCATTAAGCTCATCACATATGAGCCTTTTCCCATATGTACCTTTTCTTCGCCATTATATGCATTGATATGACTTATGTTTTGGCCAAGATGGGTTGCCTGGCTCCTGTGCTTATGACCTACATTCCCGTTAATTTGGCTAGGGCATAAAGGGAGCACCTTTGCGATTGTTACTGCCGGGTCATCCGGACGTGTACCTCAGACTGGGTGAAGCCGAAAGCTAGCGTTCTTAAGGGAATATTCGGTCGGTGAATTAAAGATGTTTTCGCATTCACTCCATCGTGAACCCCAGAAGTTACTTATACTGCGATTTTTCCAAATCACAGTTCAGACATGCACATGAAACGCATGCACGCCCAGGGAAAGGAACCCTTAACGAAACTATTCTCTCTGGAAGATGTTTCTTACATAATGTAATATAACGTAACTAGCCGGATAGAACTTGTTTGTTCAAGAAACTATGACCCCTACGCCTGGTTTCCACGCATACCCCGGTCTATTTTACCGCTCATGTATTTGGAAACACTCTGCACCTTCGGGTCCAGAGGTCGAAGCGAAAAGGTCTGCCATGACAATTGTTATACAATTCAACTAGAGTTACATACGTCAAGAAAGGTACATAGTCATTTGGACTCAAAAATTTCCTCCTCTATACCGTCCAGCAGGCTGTCTAGCTTACAATCCTGCTGGGAATACTTGGCGGCTATTTCTACTTGGCCATATACGAAATTAACTAGAACTTCTTTTCCATCTGACCCTAGAGTTCTAACCCGAGCCATATGATTCGGATTAAGTGTGGCATACCGTGTTTTCACCATGGCCCATGCTTCTCGTGCACCTTCCCGGCAAGCCGATATTTTCCACAATCGCAAGCGCCCCCACGCCCCCTTGAATAGTTGTATAAGCTCCTCCATCTTTCCTGGAGGGGAGGCGGATGACCATAAGGCCTTGGCAACACTTCGCATGACCTGTCGAGCCTTCTCGTGCACTAGCGACAGCTCTTGTAGTAGGTCGCCCGAGAATCCGGACATCTCCTCTTCGGGACGACTGGTTAGCATACAAGCAGACATAACCCTATCAGTCTCCTCCACCTCCGAGTTATTCGAAGGTAAGTTCGACCACATACCGAATATGCCGCCTCGCAGCCATTTATTCTCCTTTACGGAGTCAGCTAGCTGGGCCCGTACATCTTTCAGATCCTCACCCAATCGGGTATTCGAATCCTGGAGCTTGTTCTTCTCCAGCACGACTTTTGTGACCACACGCTCGGCCGCGTCTAGCAGTTTCTTGGCTTCTCATTCTCCGCCTTGGGCAGCTTTCAGTTGTTCTTGTAGTTGACCTAGTGATCCTAATAAGAGGCCAGCAACCGTGCTAGCATTATTGGTATACCATTATGTTATCTCGATGGAGGGAAACATTACCAGGAGACGCCTTCTTGGATTTCTCTAGTTCGGCACGGGCAACAATTAGCTGTGTCTGGCACTTTTCTAGCTCCTGGGCTAGCAGGTCATTCTTCTCCGTACTCCGTAAGAACCTGGTTATGCAATGATACTTAAATCAGTTGTACCAACTGCTTCAAGTCTCGGGGGCTACTGGCATATGGTTATCATATTAGGACAAAGTAAACTTACCCACACATCTTTTAAATGTTGCTTTGTGGCTCTGTTAAGCCCATCTCGAGCAGCTCTTATGTATGCATCAGCCGAGCTGAAGGCGTTAAAAGCCTCTTCGGAAAAGTCGGGGCCTTGTAAAACGGCCCTTAGACGCTGATGATTCATGGCACTCTCCACTTCCGAGTTAGTGACGGATACATCACCCGAATCCTCGGCTGGAGGATAGTCCGGCGTTACCCCCATATCAGCCCCCATCTTTACGGCAGGATCTGGATCCTGGCTGTGGGAAGTATGACCGCCCGGACCCCCGGATATAGTCCGACACACCTTTTTCCTGATACAGGATAAACAGAAAGGTCACAGTTGAATGTGACTGCCAAGGTGCATATGTGCAAATTCATACCTCTTTGATGAAGGCTCGGTCGTATCTTTGTTTGCCTTCCTCTTTGAAGGCTTTCCCGGCGTGGGGGCCGCTCTCTTTGGAGATGCCCCTGGGGCAGCATGGCGCGCCGAACACCTCCCCCTTTTGAGCATGGGACAGTCCGGTGGGTGAGGCAGAATGAGAGAACTCTTTCGGATAAGATGTCTCCTGATTACTTATGTGTGAAGCAGGGAGAAGGCCAGGATAATCGACGGTGATAGCCACCTTTGTGCCATCATAGTTCTCCTGGTAAAACACCCCGTCCTCGAGCACCACAATTATATCCGGATCCTCCTCGAATCCGGGATCAAGGTCCCGATTGTGGCCCTCGGGCTGTGGGGCGGGGCTGTGAAACCCTTCAGAAATCTTTCGCCAGCGCGTTATAAATGGATGGGTTAATACTCATTGAAAGTAGCTCATGGAGTGGAGTGAGTAGAGCAGAGGAGTTGGTACTTACCCATCTAGGTGGACTGTACATGGAAAAACCATCTCTGCGCTTGATACTAGAAATTCCTCTTCCTCCCCTTTGAACAGTTCGGCCAATATTTTGGCCAGAGCGGCGAGGGTGTTCGGACCCTTTCGGCCGCAGCGGGAGGCGTCATCTTCCCCATTGTAGTGCCACATGGGGAGACTTATGTACTGGAGTGGTTAAACCCCCTGTACTATGGAAGTCGCCATTACTTCAACTATTGATAATCCGGACTGAGCGAGTGACCTTATCTTGCTCATGAGTTGACAAATTTCCGCACTATCTTCCTCCTCGAGGTTCCGAGGGCACCAGCTGTGGCGTTTCTTCAAAGGAGCTCTTGTGAATTCGATAAGCCCCTTCTGAACCGGGTCCGGAAGTGCAACGTGCTCAATATAGAACCATTCGGAGGTCCACTCTTCTGGTGCCTTCTTTGGTGTGCCGGACAGGTATCCGGTCTCGGTGATGCGCCATATTTTGGCTCCGCCCACTTCAAATATTGACCCCTCGTGGTTGCGCGGGACAAGACAAAATAGTTTTCTCCACAATTCAAAATGGGCCTCACAACCCAGGAATAGCTCACAAAGGCGACATAACCCACGATATGCACGAGGGAGGCAGGAGTAAGGTTGTGCAGTTGGAGGCCATAATACTCCAGAAGCCTTCGGAGGAATGGATGAATTAGAAATCCGATGCCTCTTAGCAGATAAGGGACGAAGCATACTCGTTCCCCCCTGGATGGATTGGTGTAGCGACCCGACCTCAAATGGTCAAGTCTCTATGCTTCAGTGTCATCCCTGGATAGGTAATGCTGACACACACTACTCGGAGGATTTATAATAGAGTAGCAATCACACACTTATTAAATCGAATGTCTCAAGAGAGAACTTACTACAATAATATGGCTTAAGGCCATCTAATGCGATAACAGCGGAAGGCTTGGAAGATAAAGTGAATCCATCAACTCCAACGGCATAACTGAGCTACACCACAACGACCTAACGAACCTTACTCCTCGTCTGAAAAGTCTGCAACATAATACGTTGCAGCCTGAAAACGGGTCAGCACATGGAATATGCTGGCAATATAACATAGTAGAGCATGAACAGAATAATGCTAATACTACATGCATATTTGGCTGGTGGAAAGCTCTAGGGTTATAGTTTTTGCGAAAAGCCATTTTTTTCCTACAACAAAGGAATAGATTTTAATTTAACTATCATGGTGGTTGAAACATTGAGAAGGTAACCCCAACTCAATCCCAATTAAAGTCATTAACAACCCAACAAATTTAATTAAAAGTGATGAGATACGTGTGGTAACCCAAGTACTAGATACTCAAGATTGTCCATAACCGGGGACATGGCTAACCATGATTAGATTGTACACTCTGCAGAGGTTTGCGCACTTTTCCCCACAAGAATCGATCGCCTCCATTGGATTTCTCGCACTACAAGGTGTTTGAGAAACGGATGACCGAGACACAGTCTTTCAGAAACATTAACTCTCTACTCCGGGTAGACCTACCTCTTCAAGAGCTTCACGTAACTTACTTAACTATGCTAGAGCCCATAATAGCTTGTGGCTGCACACGGAAGTTTGTAGCATGAATCATCTCAGTTCCCTTTGAGCCTGGGTGGCGGTCCATAGGAAGATCACACGGGTTCCCCGGGATTTCCAAAAAAATAGACAACACTGGGTTCCCTAGGTGCCTCAATCCACCCAGATGTTTATTTAAGTTGCCACCTTAAGTTGAACCATTAATTAACAATCTCACATCTGTCATGGATTTCACTCAAACCCGAACCACGTCTACGAGCATAGCATAGCATAGCAATATAAGCAACGCGTAGAAGTAACTCCCAAGGGTTTGATAGTAACAGGGTAATAGGTTCTAACACAATAACTACTTCCCAACCCACAAGTTAATGACACCCTAATCATGCAATGTTTGAGGATTGGAACTAATGCATAAAAACTGGGTATCAAAAGAGTATGATCAATGTGTTACTTGCCTTGCTGACGATCCGCAAAACCTAGGGACTCGTAGTAGCATGCTTCACACTCCGGGTGTTCTATCGCAAACAAACAATAACATACATAAGCAACAAGCAAATATGCGCAAGAAAAACTCAAATAAAAGAGGTTGACCGGAAAGTTCAACTTAAGAACTCCGGTTAGCAAAAAGAATGAAATAAAACGGAGCAACGAAACTCAAACGGCGAAAGAAAACAAGATCCATTTATTAATCAGGACCTAGGTCAAATTTTACAGTAGCAAAAACTTGTTCAAGTTAATTAAACAGAAAGAGGGTTTCGAGACGAAGATCTAGGCGCTTGAATCGCGTGATTCCGACTAACGAGCGAAAAGATAAATAGAAACTAAGATCGAATCAGAAATCGCGATCGAGAAAATCACGGATAAATCTGACAAAAAGAAAACTGACGAATAGACTAACGAACGAGCATTCGTTAGCTGTAACTAACGGGCGAAAACTATTTGTTAAAAAGAATGTATGGACGAACGTCCGCTAACAAGAAGAACCAAGAAAGACCAGCGAACTGAAAAAACGGATCTAGGGTTTCTAAAAAAACCGAACGGTTTTTAAAAAAAACCGGTATCTCGGAACCGGCGCTGTACCTCCGGCGAGGGCTCCGGAGGGGCGGTCCTGGACGGCGGCGACGACTCGCGGGCGGCGGGGCTCGGCG
>NC_041386.1:357686089-357717184 GCF_002162155.2 Triticum dicoccoides | reverse complement strand
TGGTTTGGGGCGGCGGGATGGCGGCTTATAAAGGGGCGGGGCGGCGACTTGGGGAAGGGGGCAAAACGCGGCGGAGGCGGAGTCCGGCTCAGACTCCGGTCCGAGCGGCGGCGGGGCGGCGCACGAGCGCAGGGGCGGTGGCGGCTCGGGTTGGCCTGGCTCGGCTGGGCCTTAGGCCCAGTCGGGCGCGGGAAACTTTTTTTTAAATTATTACGCTGACAGAAATAAAACCCTAGAAAATAAAATAAAAACCTAAAAATGCCAAAACAAATTTTCACCGTCTAAATAAAATATTTAGAACGAGATGAATATTTTCTTGGCCCTAAAATGCAATTTTGAAAACGTGCAATTTTTCTAATGCAAATAAAATCCAAATAAAATCAAATAAAATCAAATAAATGATTTTAATATTTTTCCTCCAATATTTCAATTATTTTGGAGAAGTCATATTATCTCCTCTCATATATTTTAATATGAAATATTTTAGGAAGGAAAAATAATTAAAATCCAAATCCTCGATTCATTATTTGATAAAAATCAAATATGAAAACCGGGGAAATCCCCAACTCTCTCCGAGGGTCCTTGAGAAGCTTAGATTTTGAGGATTGCAAAACGAAAATGCAATAAAATATGATATGCATGGATGACCTATGTATAACATTCCAAATTGAAAATTTGGGATGTTACAAACCTACCCCCCTTAAGATGAATCTCGCCCTCAAGATTCAGGTTGGCTAGAAAATAGGTGCGGGTGGTCTTTGAGTAGATCATCCTCTCGTTCCCCGGTGGCTACATCCTCGGTATGGTGGCTCCACTAAACTTTGCAAAACTTGATAACCTTGCTGCGCGTGACTTGGCTGGCAAACTCAAGAATCTTAACTGGCTTCTCCTCATAAGTCAAATCACTGTCCAACTGAATAGCCTCCAAGGGTACTGTATCTCTTAACGGTATATCGGCCATCTCAGCATGACACTTCTTCAGCTGTGAAACATGAAACACATCGTGAACTCCTGATAATCCCTCTGGTAATTCCAACTTGTAGGCAACTTCTCCCATCCGTTCTAAAACACGATACGGTCCTACAAATCTCGGGGCTAACTTTCCCTTAACTCCAAAACGTTTCACTCCTCGCAAGGGTGATACTCACAAATATGCTCTGTCTCCAATTTCATATGTTACCTCATTGCGTTTCGAGTCTGCGTAACTCTTCTGCCTGGACTGAGCAATCTTCAGTCTATCGCGAATCAATTTAACCTTCTCTTCAGACTCTTTGATTAAGTCTGGTCCAAACAAATGTCGGTCTCCTACCTCGTCCCACATCAACGACGTTCTGCATCTGCGTCCATACAGAGCTTCAAACGGTGCCATCTTCAAACTGGCTTGATAGCTATTGTTGTATGAGAACTCTGCGTAAGGCAAATTGTCGTCCCAACTAGATCCATAATCTAGCGCACAGGCTCTCAACATGTCCTCCAGTATCTGGTTGACTCTCCCGGTCTGTCTGTCCGTCTGCGGGTGAAATGTTGTACTGAACTCCAATCTTGTACCCAAGGTCTGGTGTAACTGATGCCAAAACTTTGAAGTAAATTGTGTTCCTCGATCTGATACGATGGTCCTCGGAACTCCATGCAGACATACGATCCTGGACATATATATCTTGGCCAACTTCGCACTCGTATAAGTGGTTTTCACTAGGATGAAGTGAGCCACTTTGGTCAAGCGATCAACTACTACCCATATTGAATCATATCCTACTTTGGTCCTGGGCAATCCGGTGATAAAGTCCATGCCAAGTTTATCCCACTTCCATTCGGGTATCGGCATAGGCTGTAACAGTCCTGCTGGCTTCTAATGCTCTGCCTTCACTCTCTAACATACATCACATACGGCTACGTAGTCGGCAATATCCTTCTTCATACCAGTCCACCAGAAACATTCCTTCAAATCCAAATACATCTTTGTGTTTCCGGGGTGTATCGAGTATGGTGAGTCGTGAGCCTCCTGAAGTATTAACTTCCTGATCTCTGGGTTATTGGGCACATAAACTCGATCCTCAAACCATAAGGTATCGTGCTCATCCTCACGAAAACCTTTGGACTTTCCTTTGCCCATGTTTTCCTTTATCTCGGCAATCTCTTTGTCATCCTTCTGAACTTCTCGAATCTTGCCCAACAATGTAGACTGAACCTCCATTGTTGCAACGAAACCTCTTGGAACAATCTCCAACCGAAGTTCCATGATATCCTCTGCTAACTCCTTCGGCAATCCCTTACTTTCAAGGGTATTAGCATAACTCTTTCGGCTCAAAGCGTCTGCTACGACATTGGCCTTTCCGGGATGATAGTGTAGCTTCATATCGTAATCCTTTATAAGCTCCAACCATCTCCTTTGTCTAAGGTTCAGCTCCTTCTGTGTGAAAATGTACTTCAAACTCTTATGATCCGTGTACACATCACAACGGTTTCCAATAAGGTAATGTCTCCAAGTCTTCAATGCATGCACTACGGCTGCTAGCTCCAATTCATTAGTGGCATAGTTCAACTCATGAGGTTTTAGTTGCCGTGAGGCATATGAAACAACTCTTCTGTCCTGCATAAGTACACATCCAAGTCCTAAGCGAGAGGCATCGCAATACACTTGGAAATCCTTATGTATCTAGCAGTGTTAGCACTGGGGTTGTAGTCAAATGTTTCTTCAACTCCTGGAAACTTGCCTCGCAATCTTCTATCCATTTAAACTTAGTATCCTTCTTCAATAGTTCAGTCATTGGCTTCACAATCTTGGAAAAATTCTCAATGAATCTCCGGTAGTATCATGCGAGTCCAAGGAAACTGCGGATCTCGCTAACTGAAGTGGGTGCCAACCATTCAGTGACTGACTGAACCTTGCTGGGGTCCACTGCTATTCCTTCCCCTGATATAACATGTCCAAGGAATCCGACTTCCTTCAACCACAATTAGGATTTGCTAAACTTAGCATACAACTGGTGTTCCCTGAGTTTCTCGAGAACTAATCACAAATGCTCTTTATGCTCCTCTTCATTCTTCGAGTATACCATAGTATCATCTATAAACACCACAACAAACTTGTCCAAATATTCCATGAACACATTGTTCATCATCTCATGAAATAGGGAGGGGCGTTAGTCAGTCCAAACGACATGACCATATACTCGTATAATCCATACCGTGTGGTGAACGATGTCTTTGGTATATCCTTCTCTCGAATCTTCAATTGATGGTATCCTGATCGCAGACCGATCTTCGAGAACACTTTAGCTCCTTGCAGCTGATCAAACAGATCATTGATCATCGGCAGTGGATACTTGTTCTTAATCGTCACTTCATTCAAGGCTTGATAATCAACAACCATCCTTAGGGATTTATCCTTCTTCTCAACCAAAAGTACTAGAGCTCCCCAAGGTGACGAACTTCTTCGAATGTAACCTTTCTCCAATAACTCCTTGATCTGTTTCTTAATTTCCTCTAGATCATTTGCGGGCATCCGATAGGGTCTCTTGGATATTGGCCCTGTACCTGGCAATAGCTCTATCAAAAACTCAATGTCTCTATCCGGTGGCATGCCTGGTAACTCCTCTAGGAAAACATCCGGGTAGTCCTTCACTACAGGCACTTCCTCCTGAACAACTCCCGTAAGGGCATTCACTTGGCTCCTCCTAGGCACATGCCTAGATACATACTTAATCCTTTTTCCCTCCGGGGTGGTGAGATAAATCGACTTACTAGCACAGTCAATGCTTCCTCCATACTTTTACATCCAGTCCATACCTAGTATCACATCCATCCTTGTGACTCCAAGATAATTAGGTCGGACGGAAAAACATGTGTACCAATGGTTAAGGATATCTAGTCGCACCATCGGCTAGCCATGTACTCTGCTCCGGGTGAACTCACTAGGAGAGGGGTCCTAAGGGTTTGGGTTGGTAGTTTAAACTTATCCATGAATCCCCTTGATATGTATGAATGCGATGCAACAGTGTCAAAAAGAACAAGAGCGGTAAATGACTAACCAAAAACTTACCTATTACCGCGTCCGGCTGCTCTTCAACCTCCTCCACGTTAACGTGGTTCACTTGTCCTTTGTTGAATGGATTAGGCTTCTTCCCCAAGCTCCCATTTCCGTTTCCATTCCTTCCTTCAGGGCAATCATTGGCATAGTGCCATGTCTTCCCGCATTTAAAGCAAGTAACTTGACTTAGATCTCTTTTGGAGGGTGTGGCTGGGTTGGAGCGGTTCTGATTGTTGTTAGCTCTGTTCCCATTCCCATTCTTAGACCATTGTGGTTATGCGATCCCCCTCCAGCGTGGTTGTGACCTCCATGGTTATGAACTAGTACTCCCGAGTTCGGGGTTAGGCGAGGCTTATGCTGAGCTCCTGAGTTATACTTCCCTTGTTCGTACTTCCTCTTACGGCTCTCAATCTGCTGCTGCTTCCCTTCAATCATAAGACCCTTATTTACCAACTCCTGGTAGTTGTTGAAGGTTGCTACCATCAACTGCATGCTCATCTCGTCATTCAACCCTTCCATAAACTTCTCCTGCTTCGCGGCATCTGTGGCCACATCATCAGGGGCATAGCGTGATAACTTGCTAAACTCATCCGCATACTGAGCCACAGTACGGTTCCCCTGGCATAAGTTGCGGAACTCCCGCTTCTTCATCTGCATAACTCCGGTTGAGACATGGGTTGTGCGGAAAGCTTGCTGAAACTGGTCCCATGTCACCGTGGCTATGGGGTAGGTGACAGTGTAATTCTCCCACCATGATGTTGCTGGTCCATCCAACTGATGTGCAGCAAAATGCACCTTCTCAGCATCAGTGCATCCCGCAGTGGTTAACTCCCTTCCAATCCTGCAGAGCCAATCATCTGCAACTATAGGCTCGATGCTACTGGAAAATACAGGCGGTTGTAACCTTAGAAAGAGGGCTAGGTTGTCCACTTGTGGCGGGTTGTTGTTGTTGTTGCCCTGGTTCTGAACTAGCAATTGCATCAAAGTATTCTGCTGCTGGATCAACTGGGTGAGCTCCGGTGGGAAAACAAAACTGGGGTCACATCCCGGAGGCATCTGATGGGTTTAGATGGAAGAGCTCAGAATATAAAAGGGGTCTAATGAGAAAGCACTACCCATATGCACATGAGACAAACACAATCATTTCACTCAATCAATCAAGCAAGGGCATACAAGCGGTCTGGAACTATCGCAAAAGTGCTCAACTACTACTAAATACATGGGGGAAATAATACTAATATATGGTGGTCCTCTAGAAATTTTGATCGGTGGAAGACTCCATGATATCCGCTCCAGCTTCGTCTTCGAAGTCATCATCACTTGGATCAGAATCGGTGTCGTCAATGATGATGTAGTTGTCCGGGCAAGTGGAATCGTCATCTTCTACTCCCGGTGCTAGACCTCCCATGAATACTCCGATCTTCTTAACCAGGTCATCATTTTTCTCTAGTAGTGTCTTGATTTATTCCTCATATCCATCGCGTGTAAACTTGAGTTCTTCCTCCAGCTCGATGATCCTAGTCTTCGCCTTCTTCAAGTCTGTCATGTCCACGCACATCTGGTTCTCCTAGCATCGAATGTGCTGGTTTAACTCCTGGATGAAAGCTGCAATGGATCTATCCTTCTTGGTTCTGATTACTTCCCATTGCTCGTCTCGGTGCCCACATATCTGGTAGATAGTGTCCTTAAGTTCCCTGTTGTAGACTTCTCCAATGTGTCCCATGGTAATGTGGGCTGCCATGATCTTGCCTAGACTCCAGGTGGGTGCCTCGAAAGAAAATTCTATGGGTTTAGAAGTTGGCGAGAACGTCCTTCCTGGAACTTGTACTTGAATCATCCAGCGCTCCTCTTCTGGCAAGGTAGCGTTGTATGTCCCGGTGAAGCTTGGTATTCCAATGTTCAAGTACCTAGTGACTTCCTTCGAGTGGCGTCCAAAAGATGTGTCTTCATCCGGTTGGGCAAACTTGTTCTTCATCTCCGTCATCCTAAAGATTAGAAATTGAAGAGGAGTCAGAAATGAGAAGAGAAGTGTGACCTATGGTTTAGCTTAGTGGTCGTGTCCTACACTCAGCGTGTGCTCTGATACCATCTTGTAGCGACCCGACCTCAAACGGTCAAGTCTCCGTGCTTCAGTGTCATCCCTGGATCGGTAATGCTGACACACACAGTACTCGAAGGATTTATAACAGAGTAGCAATCACACACTTATTACATCGAATGTCTCAAGAGAGAACTTATTACAATAATATGGCTTAAGGCCATCTAATGCGATAACAACAGAAGGCTTGGAAGATAAAGTGAGTCCATCAACTCCAACGGCATAACTGAGCTGCACGGCAACGACCTAATGAACCTTACTCCTCGTCTGAAAAGTCTACAACGTAATACGTTGCAGCCCGAAAACGGGTCAACACATGGAATATGCTCGCAATATAACACAGTAGAGCATGAACAGAATAATGCTAATACTACATGCATATTTGGCTGGTGGAAAGCTCTAGGGTTATAGTTTTTGTGAAAAGCCAATTTTCCCCTATAACAAAGGAATAGATTTTAATTTAACTATCATGGTGGTTGAAACATTGAGAAGGTAACCCCAACTCAATCCCAATTAAAGTGATTAACAACCCAACAAATTTAATTAAAAGTGATGAGATACGTGTGATAACCCAAGTACTAGATACTCAAGATTGTCCATAACCGGGGACATGGCTAACCATGATTAGATTGTACACTCTGCAGAGGTTTGCGCACTTTTCCCCACAAGACTCGATCGCCTCCGTTGGATTTCTCGCACTACAAGGTGTTTGAGAAACGGATGACCGAGACACAGTCTTTCAGAAACATTAACTCTCTACTCCGGGTAGACCATACCAAACCTACAAAACCCACTACCTGCTGATCTACCTCTTCAAGAGCTTCACGTAACTTACTTAACTATGTTAGAGCCCATAATAGCTTGTGGCTGCACACGGAAGTTTCTAGCATGAATCATCTCAGTTCCCTTTGAGCCTGGGTGGCGGTCCATAGGAAGATCACACGGGTTCCCCGGGATTTCCAAAAAAAACAGACAACACTGGGTTCCCCAGGTGCCTCAATCCACCCAGATGTTTATTTAAGTTGCCACCTTAAGTTGAACCATTAATTAACAATCTCACATCTGTCATGGATTTCACTCAAACCCGAACCACGTCTACGAGCATAGCATAGCATAGTAATATAAGCAACGCGTAGAAGTAACTCCCAAGGGTTTGATAGTAACAGGGTAATAGGTTCTACCTCAATAACTACTTCTCAACCCACAAGTTAATGACATCCTAATCATGCAATGTTTGAGGATTGGAACTAATGCATAAAAACTGGGTATGAAAAGAGTATGATCAATGTGTTACTTGCCTTGCTGACGATCCGCAAAACCTAGGGACTCGTAGTAGCACGCTTCGCACTCCGGGTGTTCTATCACAAATAAACAATAACATACATAAGAAACAAGCAAAGATGTGCAAGCAAAACTCAAATAAAAGAGGTTGAAGGGAAAGTTCAACTTAAGAACTCCGGTTAGCAAAAGGAATCAAATCAAACGGAGCAACGAAACTCAAACGGCGACAGAAACAAGATCTGTTTACTAATCTGGACCTAGGTTAAATTTTCAATAGCAAAAACTTGTTCAACTTGATTAAATAGAAAGAGGGTTTCGAGACGAAGATCTAGGCGCTTGAGTCGCCTGATTCCGACTAACGAGCAAAAAGATAAACAGAAACTAAGATCGGATCAGAAATCGCGATCGAGAAAATCGCGGATAAATCCGACAAAAAGAAAACTGACAAATAGACTAACGAACGAGCGTTCGTTAGCTATAACTAACGGGCGAAAACTGTTTCATTAAAACAAACATACGCACGAACATCCGCTAACTAGAAGAACCGAGAAAAACCGGTGAACCGAAAAAAACGGATCTAGGGTTTCTAAAAAAACCGAACGGTTTTTTAAAAAATGGCTGCTCGGAATCAGTGCGGTACATCCGGCGAGGGCTCCGACGGGGCGGGCTTGGGCGGCGGCAGCGACTCGCGGGCGGCGGGGCTCGGCGGCGGCGGCAAGCGGAGGCGGCTGCGGTGGGGGTGGTGGTTTTGGGCGGCGGGGTGGCGGCTTATAAAGGGGCGGGGCGGGGACTTGGGGGAGGGGGCAAGACGCGGCGGAGGCGGAGTCCGGCTTGGACTCCGATCCGAGCCGCGAAGGGGCGGCGCACGCGCACGGGGGCGGTGGCGGCTCGGGCCGGCCTGGCTCGGCTGGGCCTTAGGCCCAGTCGGGCGCGGGAAACTTTTTTCTTAAAATAATTACGCTGACAGAAATAAAACCCTAGAAAATAAAATAAAAACCTAAAAATGCCAAAAAAATCACCGTCTAAATAAAATATTTAGAACGAGATGAACATTTTCTTGGCCCTAAAATGCAATTTTGAAAACGTGCAATTTTTCTAATGGAAATAAAATCCAAATAAAATCAAATAAATGATTTTAATATTTTGCCTCCAATATTTCAATTATTTTGGAGAAGTCATATTATCTCCTCTCATATATTTTAATATGAAATATTTTTAGGAAGGAAAAATAATTAAAATCCAAATCCTCGATTCATTATTTCATAAAAATCAAATATAAAAATCTGGGAAATCCCCAACTCTCTTCGAGGGTCCTTGAGTTGCTTAGGATTTTGAGGATTGCAAAACGAAAATGCAATAAAATATGATATGCATGGATGACCTATGTATAACATTCCAAATTGAAAATTTGGGATGTTACAATTGGGGAAATTTTCAGCCTGAGCATCGCCATTGAAGGAGGTCAATCCTGCTCGAACAGGGACTAGATCTGCGGGGGGGGGGGGAGAAATCCCTATGTTTGCAGCTTCACCAGCTGACTGTGCGATACGCAGCACCTCTCCCGTTCGCCTTTTTCGAGGACGTGGGGGTGGGATGAGGAGCTGGGAGCGTCAGCCATGTTGGAATGGATTTTCTGGCGCGCTTAGAGGATTTTTCCATGTGGCGCTAAATGGATCTGAGATTCAATCCCTTTAAATAGACGCTCCTCCTTAATGGTCGGGGTGTTATGTGTAAAATCACCATAACCTCTCGCCTTCACTCAACACGTGGAAGCTGAAGTTGTTGATACACAGAAACCAAGGGGTTCGACATTAAATGGAAGGCCGAATACATCACTTTGAAGTCATCGGAGGAAAAACCTGCCTTGCATTGCCGAAGACAATCTGCACGCCGGACACCTCGTCATTGAAGTCTAGTTCGGGGGCTACTAAGGGAGTCCTGGACTAAGGGGTCCTCGGGCGTCCGGCCTGTTAGCCATGGGCCCGACTGTTGGGTTGTGAAGATACAATGACCGAAGGCTCTACCCGTGTCCGGATGGGGCTCTACTTGGCGTGAAAGGCAAGATTGGCGACCGAATATGAAGATTTCCTTTTTTTGTAACTGACTTTGTGTAACCATGGATCCCTTCGATGCCTATATAAACCGGAGGGCTAGGTCCATAGAGAGGACAATCATAATCATAGTCATATAGGCTAGACTTCTAGGGTTTAGCCATTATGATCTCGTGGTAGATCAACTCTTGTAATACTCATATTCATCAAGATCAATCAAGCAGGAAGTAGGGTATTACTTCCGTAGAGAGGGCCCGAACCTAGGTAAACATTGTGTCCATGTCTCCTGTTACCATCGACCTTAGACGCACAGTTCAGGACCCCCTACCCGAGATCCGCCAGTTTTGACACCGACAATGGCTAGGAAACTTAACCATCTTTGATTAACGAGCTAGTCAAGTAGAGGCATACTAGTGGCACTCTGTTTGTTTATGTATTCACACATGTACTAAGTTTCTGGTTAATAAAATTCTAGCATGAATAATAAACATTTATCATGATATAAGGAAATATAAATAACAACTTTATTATTGCCTCTAGGGCATATTTCCTTCAGTCTCCCACTTGCACTAGAGTCAATAATCTAGTTCACATCTTTATGTGATTTAACACCAATAGTTCACATCTTTATGTGATTAGTTCACATCTCCATGTGACTAATACCCGAAGGGTTTACTAGAGTCAATAATCTAGTTCACATCGCTATGTGATTAACACCCAAAGAGTGATCATGTTTTTCTTGTGAGAGAAATTTAGTCAACGGGTCTACCACATTTAGAGCCGTATGTATTTTGCAAATTTTCTATGTCTACAATGCTTTGCACGGAGCTACTCTAGCTAATTGCTCCCACTTTCAGTATGTATACATATTGAGACTCAGAGTCATCCGGATCGGTGTAAAAGCTTGCATCGGCGTAACTCTTTATTACGAATTCTTTATCACCTTCATAACCGAGAAATATCTCCTTAGTCTTCTAAGATAATTTCGACCGTTGTCAAGTGATCCACTCCTGGATCATTATTATACCCTCTTGCCAAACTCTTGGTGTGGTATGCAATTGGTCTGGTACACAACATAGCATACTTTATAGAACCTATGGCTGAGGCATAGGGAATGACTTTTCATTCTCTTTCTATTTTCTGCCGTGGTCGGGTTTTGAGTCTTTACTCAACTTCACACCTTGCAACACAGGCAAGAACTCTTTCTTTGACTGTTCCATTTTTGAACTACTTCAAAATCTTGTCAAGGTATGTACTCATTGAAAATATATCAAGCATCTTGATCTCTCTCTATAGATCTTGATGCTCAATATGTAAGTAGCTTCACCGAGGTCTTTCTTTGAAATACTCCTTTCAAACACTCCTTTATGCTTTCCAGAAAATTCTACATTATTTCTGATCAACAATATGTCATTCACATATACTTATCAGAAATGTTGTAGTGCTCCCACTCACTTTCTTGTGAATATCGGCTTCACCGCAAGTCTGTATAAAACCATATGCTTTGATCACTTTATCAAAGCATATATTCCAACTCCGAGATGCTTGCACCAGTCCATAGATGGATCGCTGGAGCTTGCTCACTTTGTTAGCACCTTTAGGATCGACAAAATCTTCTGGTTGCATCATATACAATTCTTCTTTAAGGAATCCATTAAGGAATGCAGTTTTGACATCCATTTGCCAGATTTCATAAAATGCGGCAACTGCTAACATGATTCAGGCAGACTTTTAAGCAACGATACGAGTGAGAAAATCTCATCGTAGTCAACACCTTGAACTTGTCGAAAACCTTTTGCGACAATTCAAGCTTTGTAGATAGTAACACTACTATCAGCGTCCGTCTTCCTCTTGAAGATCCATTTATTCTCAATGGCTTGCCGATCACCGAGCAAGTCAATCAAAGTCCATACTTTGTTCTCATACATGGATCCCATCTCAGATTTCATGGCCTTAAGCCATTTCGCGGAATCTAGGCTCATCATCGCTTCCCCATAGTTCATAGGTTCGTCATGGTCTAGTAACATGACTTCCAGGATAGGATTACCGTACCACTCTGGTTCGGACCATACTCTGGTTGACCTACGAGGTTCGGTAGTAACTTGATCCGAAGTTTCATGATCATCATCATTAGCTTCCTCACTAATTGGTGTAGGCATCACTGGAATTGTTTTCTGTGATGACCTACTTTCCAATTTGAGAGAAGGTACAACTACCTCATCAAGTTCTACTTTCCTCCCACTCACTTCTTTCGAGAGAAACTCCTTCTCTAGAAAGGATCCATTCTAAGCAACAAATATCTTGCCTTCGGATCTATGATAGAAGGTGTACCCAACAGTTTCATTTGGGTATCCTATGAAGACGCACTTCTCCAATTTGGGTTCGAGCTTATCAAGCATAAGCATCGCAACCCCAAACTTTGAGAAATGACAGCTTAGGTTTCTTGCCAAACCACGGTTCATACGGTGTCGTCTCAACGGATTTAGATGGTGCCCTATTTAACGTGAATGCAGTTGTCTCTAATGCATAACCCCAAAATGATAATGGTAAATCAATAAGAGACATCATAGATCGCATTATATCTAATAAAGTACGATTACGACGTTCGGACACACCATTACGCTATGGTGTTCCAGGTGGCGTGAGTTGTGAAACTATTCCGCATTGTTTCAAATGAAGACCAAACTCGTAACTCAAATATTCACCTCCATGATTAGAAACTTTATTTTTTTTTGTTACGATGATTTTCTAGTTCACTCTGAAATTCTTTGAACTTTTCAAATGTTTCAGCTTATGTTTCATCAAGTAGATATACCCACATCTGCTCAAATCATCTGTGAAGGTCAGAAAATAACGATACATGTCGTGAGCCTCAACACTCATTTGACCGTACACATCAGTATGTATTATTTCCAACAAGTCTGTTGCTCGCTCCATTGTTCCGAAGAACGGAGTCTTAGTCATCTTTCCCATGAGGCATGGTTCGCAAGCATCAAGTGATTCATAATCAAGTGAGTCCAAAAGTCCATCAGCATGGAGTTTCTTCATACGCTTTACACCAATATGACCTAAACGGCAGTGCCACATATAAGTTGCACTATCATTATTAACTTTGCATCTTTTGGCTTCAATATTATGAATATGTGTATCACTACGATCGAGATTCAATAAACCATTTATATTGAGTGTATGACAATAGAAGGTTTTATTCATGTAAATAGAACAACAATTATTCTTTGATTTAAATGAATAACTGTATTGCAATAAACATGATCCAATCATATTTATGCTCAACGCGAACACCAAATAACATTTATTTTAGGTTAAACACTAATCCCGAAGATAACAGGAGTGTGTAATGGTGATCTTATCAACCTTGGAATCACTTCCAACTCACATCATCACCTCACCCTTAACTAGTCCCTGTTTATTTTGTAACTCCCGTTTTGAGTTACTACTCTTAGCAACTGAACCAGTATCAAATACTGAGGGGTTTCTATAAACACTAGTAAAGTACACATCAATAACATGTATATCAAATGTACCTTTGTTCACTTTTCCATCCTTCTTATCCGCCAAGTATTTGGGGCAGTTCTGCTTCCAGTGACCATTTCCTTCGCAATAGAAGCACTCAGTTTCAGGCTTGGTTCTAGCTTTGGGCTTCTTCATGGGAGTGGAAAATTTCTTGCCATTCTTCTTGAAGTCCCCTTTCTTTCCCTTGCCCTTTTACTTGAAACTAGTGGTCTTGTCAACCATCAACATTTGATGCTTTTCTTGATTTCTACCTTCGTCGATTTTAGCATCACGAAGGGCTCGGGAATCGTTTTCGTCATCCCTTGCATATTATAGTTCATCACGAAGTTCCAGTAACTTGGTGATTGTGACTACAGAACTCTATCAATCACTATCTTATCTGGAAGATTAACTCCCACTTGATTCAAGTGATTGTAGTACTCAGTCATTCTGAGCACATGCTCACTAGTTGAGCTATTCTCCTCCATCTTGTAGGCAAATTACTTTGTCAGAGGTCTCATACCTCTTAACACGGGGATGAGTCTGAAATATAATTTCAACTCTTGGGACATCTCATATGCTCCATGTCATTCAAAACATTTTTGAAGTCCCGGTTCTAAGCCGTGAAGCATGGTGCACTAAACTATCAAGTAGTCATCATACCGATCTTGTAAAATGTTCATAACGTCTGCATCTGCTCCTGCAATAGTTCTGTCACCTAGCGGTGCATCAAGGACATAATTCTTCTCTGCAGCAATGAGGATAATCATCAGATCATGGACCTAGTCCGCATCATTGCTACTATCATCTTTCAACTTATTTTTCTCTAGGAACATATCATAAATAAAACGGGGAAGCTATACATGAGCAATTGATCTACAGCATAGATATGCAAATACTATCAGGACTAAGTTCATGATAAATTTAAGTTCAATTAATCATATTACTTAAGAACTCCCACTTAGATAGACATCCCTCTAATCATCTAAGTGATCACGTGATCCATATCAACTAAACCATGTCCGATCATCACGTGAGATGGAGTAGCTTTCAATGGTGAACATCACTATGTTGATCACATCTACTATATGATTCATGCTCGACCTTTTGGTCTCAGTGTTCTGAGGCCATATCTGCATATGCTAGGCTCGTCAAGTTTAACCCGAGTATTCTACGTGTGCAAAACTGGCTTGCACCCATTGTATGTGAATGTAGATCTTATCATACCCGATCATCACGTGGTGTCTCGGCACGACTAACTGTCGCAATGGTGCATACTCAGGGAGAACACTTATACCTTGAAATTTTAGTGAGAGATCATCTTATAATGCTACCGCCGAACTAAGAAAAATAAGATGCATAAAGGATAAACATCTCACGCAATCAAATAAGTGATATGATATGGCCATCATCTCCTGTGCCTTTTGATCTCCATCTCCAAAACACCATCATGATCACCATCGTCACCGGCTTGACACCTTGATCTCCATCGAAGCATCATTGTCGTCTCACCAACTATTGCTTCTACGACTATCGCTACCGCTTAGTGATAAAGTAAAGCAATTACATGGAGATTGCATTTCATACAATAAAGCGACAACCATATGGCTCCTGCCAGTTGCCGATAACTTGTTACAAAACATGATCATCTCATACTACAATTTATATAATCACGTCTTGACCATATCACATCACAACATGCCCTGCAAAAACAAGTTAGACGTCTTCTACTTTGTTGTTGCAAGTTTTACGTGGCTGGTACGGGCAAGAACCGTTCTTACCTACGCATAAAAAACCACAACGCGGTATAGTGATTGCTTTTTGATCTTCAAAAAGAACCCTGTTCATTGAATCCGATTCAACTAAAGTTGGAGAAATAGACACCCACTAGCCACCTGTGTGCGAAGCACGTCGGTAGAATCAGTCTCACATAAGCATACGCGTAATGTCGGTCTGAGCCGCTTCATCCAACAATACCGCTGATTCAAGAATCAACTAGTGACGGCAAGCAATATGTATATACCCACGCCCACAACTCCTTTGTGTTCTACTCGTGCATATAACATCTACGCATAGACCTGGCTCGGATGCGACTGTTGGGGAATGCAGTATTTCAAAAAAAATTCCTACGATCACGCAAGATCTATCTAGGAGATGCATAGCAACAAGAGGGGGAGAGTATGTCTACGTACCATCATAGATCGAAAGTGGAAACGTTATGAATCGCGGTTGATGTAGTCAAACGTCTTCGCGATCCAACCAATCAAGTACCGAACGCACGACACCTCCGTGATCTGCACATGTACAGCTCAGTGACGTCCCTCATACTCTTGATCTAGCTGAGGCCGAGGGATTCGTCACCACGACGACATGATGACGGTGATGAAGTTACTCCCAGTAGGAGTAGGTTTCCCCCTTCCCTAGTTGGAGTAGGAGAAGAAGGAAGAGGGAGAGGGAGAGAAGAAAAGGGGGGCCGGACCCCTTCCCAATTAGGATTGGGCTTGGGAGGGGGGGCTCCCCCACCTTGGCCGCCTCCTCCACTCTCCCACTAAGGCCCAATAAGGCCCATTGACTCCCCGGGGGGTTCCGATAACCCCCCGGTACTCCGGTAAATGCCCGAACTCATCCGGAACCATTCCGATGTCCAAACATAGCCTTCCAATATATCGATCTTTATGTCTCAACCATTTCAAGACTCCTCTTCATGTCTGTGATCACATCCGGGACTCCGAACTACCTTCGGTTCATCAAAACACATAAACTCATAATACCGACCGTCATCAAACGTTAAGCGTGCGGACCCTACGGGTTCGAGAACAATGTAGACATGACCGAGACTCACTTCCGATCAATAACCAATAGCGGAACCTAGATGCTCATATTGGTTCCTACATATTCTATGAAGATCTTTATCGGTCAAACCGCATAACAATATACGTTGTTCCCTTTGTCATCGGTATGTTACTTGCCCGAGATTCAATCGTCGGTATCTCTATACCTAGTTCAATCTCGTTACTGGCAAGTCTCTTTACTCGTCCCGTAATGCAACATCCCACAACTAACTCATTATTCACATTGCTTGCAAGGCTTATAGTGATGTGCATTACCGAGAGGGCCTAGAGATACCTCTTCGACAATCGGAGTGGCAAATCCTAATCTCGATCTATGCCAACTCAACAAACACCATCGGAGACACCTGTAGAGCATCTTTATAGTCACCCAGTTACGTTGTGAGGTTTGATAGCACACTAAGTGTTCCTCCGGTATTCGAGAGTTACATAATCTCATAGTCATAGGAACATGTATAAGTCATGGAGAAAGCAATAGCAATAAACTAAAAGATCATAGTGCTAAGCTAACGGATGGGTCAAGTCAATCACATCATTCTCTAATGATGTGATCTTGTTCATCAAATGACAACTCTTGTCCATGGCTAGGAAACTTAACCATCTTTGATTAACGAGCTAGTCAAGTAGAGGCATACTAGTGACATTCTGTTTGTTTATGTATTCACACATGTACTAAGTTTCCGGTTAATAAAATTCTAGCATGAATAATAAACAATTATCATGATATAAGTAAATATAAATAACAACTTTATTATTGCCTCTAGGGCATATTTCCTTCAGGTTATGGGCCCACCATGTGGGTTAAAGGTAGAAATGGTGCTGACCTCTTGCACAGTCATGATAGCAAGGCATGTTAGAGGGTAGCATGTCAGTTATGTCGGCATCAACGTCGGTACCAAGGGAGAGGGACGAAGAGAACCATTCTCCTGCTCGTTAAATGAGGTGTACCAATAAGCAAAGTTCTCGTCCATCGGTGGTTACCAGAATGTCATCAACAATAGTAACAGGGTCTTACTGACATAGTCGTACAACGAGGTGCTTACCTAAGCAGGGAATTATTACTGCTCGGTTAAGTCAGATTACAAGAAAGGTTAAACAGAACAATGGAAAGGAAAATATGGTTATGAGATCAAACAGAACAATGGAAAAGAAAATGTGTTTAAACACATATTTTAGGGGTATATCCTTCCCAAGGGCAAGCAGAGCATGATATCCTTGACAGGATAGAAAGTAGAAAACCATTTAGGTAAGGGGAGAGGAATTTCATGACATTACCCAAACAAAGGTGTTTGGATAATTGATAAGGAAAATTTAGCATTGTGCTTCAAATTTTCTTATTGAAAATCGGAGTACCACGAACATGCTTCGAGATAGCATTGACATGGTCTAAAAGCAAAGGTCATACTTTGGATACTCAAAGGGTCCATCAGGAATATCCCATAGGATAAGTCTTTCAATTTCCTCATGGAAGAATGGTTAACCTTGCTAAAAAGGGAAACTATAACAATAGGTGCTCCGGCCAGGTGTGCTAGGCATGTCATCATCTTACCGGGTCATATAAAGACCAATGTTATAACTCTTGGAAATATGTTCCAACCATCATATCTGACCGAGATTCAGATCTAATGGGTTAGGATACCTCATACTCAGGATGCCCGAGAAGAAAAGGTGCAACACACATTGATGAGATGACACTATAAGACTCTCGGGAAATGAACTATGGAAACGAATTCCAAAACAAGAGTTCATCAATAAACCAAAGAGAGGATGAGGAGGTGGCTGATGGACTTAGCAACAATTCATCGAGATTTCCAAAGGATGGATTTCCACAATTATGTGAACAAGGAGATAACATTTGTCAGACCAAATGATATAATGAGGTATGCTCGAGGAAAACATACGCAATTAACCATTGGTTGAAAAGTGGACCCGAAATATGGGCTTAGTTAGCATGATCAATGTTAGAATGGTGATTCAATAACCAATAGTCTAAGAATGAACTGTCGACCATTAACTTCAAAGCAATAGGGTTGCTAGAAGTTTTGAATTCGCACATCATAGTTCAATTGTCAGTTTTCCAGTTAGAAACAACACAGGCACTAAGGAACGAATGGAGATGGCAAGAGGTATCACTTGTGTTAAGAATTCTTAAAGAGGTGGTGAAATTATCATGACATCATTGACATAAAAGACAGTAATACTTCAAGGTAGATTTTAATACAAGCTGGATATCAAGTTGCATCCATATCATGAACAAGTTTGTGATGGAGGGAAGGCCATAAAGTTACCATTGATAACACAAATCATCGAAGGGTAGGGATGGTATTTCTAATCGAGAATTCGATTGATATTCTGAAGAGCTCAGAATGCTGATGATGATCTCAATACATTTGTCAAGAGGTTTCATGAAGATGTAATCAATCAGCGATGACATCAAGCAAAAGCAATGGTGAAGCGAAGGGTTATTGGAACCACAGATACGACACAAACTTGGAATCAAGCTTGATGTTCATGGAGAATTGATATGACGAGGAAGATCGACGCAAGATTAGCTCATCATCGAAAATTGTGCTCCGGGAAAAAGGACCAGGTAGCACAGTTAAAATTAGCACGATAATGATATAGCCGATCAGTCTAGGAATGACTTGAAGGATTATTAAACTCATAAGAAATGAAAATTTCTTAGAGTTATTGAATCAGAGTGCGGAATCGATTCACTTATCGGTGTTCTCGAGTGACTAATGACTCAGAACCCGGGGGAAATCTGAAATCGATGAGAATAATAGTTGATGAAGATCTCATAAGAAGTTATGTAGTTCCATGATATTCTCGAGATACCAAAGGGTATACTCGAAGGTAGAGCAGAATAGAGGTTGGATAGGTGTATTGACCTGCAGAAGACAAGTACTTCTCTTTTCCGAGAAATGGGATCAAAGAAGAACAATATGGTCGGAACCACGATCGCAAAGGACCAATTCCCAGATATCAGTTGATAGTTATCAAGGAAATAGTTATTATTACAAGAAGCTTCCATGATAGGATCTACATTGTGTCCATGGGCATGAACACAAAGTTCAAGGTTGACTCCCACTTCTTTAATGCATAACCTTTCATTCACTTCTTGCCTTTAATGAAGTTGTGGTGTTGAAATTTTATCTGACACAACACTAGTAGAGTATGACTCGTAGTAGTTTCTGGGTTCACACAGATTAGAAAAGGCATAGGTTCAACCCATCGAGGACTCTTAGGAACACATACCACAAACTTCAGGAGTAAATAACACTAGCTCGAAAGCAGATCATGTTTGACAAAGTAGAGGATACAATTTACCAAAGGCATTATGTATCCGAGAAAAGACTCACAAAGTTATTGGATATGAAGGAAGTTGTCGGATAAAATCCAATAAAGGATCTGGTGGTCCACAAGGGATCTGATGTGAGCATCGGTACTCAACCAGAAGAAGAAAGAAAGCAAGGAGATAGGATTATCGAAATAACTGATTAATTCAAAGCTCAAATGCAAAGGAATTATGGGCTCCAAATCAAGGGATCAGAAGCAAACACTCTGTTTAAGGATGGATAAGTTTATAGACTTAGGGGTACAATTGTCGACAGTTTGATTGGTCGAGAACCATCTCCTGGTCAAAATGATGTCTGAGCCATGAGGATAAATTCGAGGATTCGATTGAGGATTGCAAGCAATTGCAACATATTGAATCAAGGAGCTCGAAATTACAATAATGAAGGATACTAATGAATATTGCTAGTCATATGGAACGCAACCATAATGTAAGAAGACAAGTATTTGCAGAGCAATAGCGGGCAGAGGATTAAAAAAAGATCAGATAGTATTTCAATGCATCTTGTGAATCATATGAGCAACGGGGAAAGAACGGATACTCGGTAAGTGCAAGGAATTATCCGTAGGGGGGTATTCATGTGGCAAGAACTGCAAGGTAGTAAGCTCAAAGGATTCTTAGAATAATAGAGAGAATTTCAGGGTATCTTGTAATAGCAAGATCAACCGAGAATAAAAGTAAGAACGACAGGTGTATGTATTCATCCATAGCGATATTTCAGTGGTAGGGAATTGCAAAAGCAATCTTGTGCAAAGTCTCGAAAGAACATCGGAGAGTATCTTTAGAATCCTTCGGTGCACCAAGCAATCATCTGGGGTGGGGGGGCTCTCCGGGAGGAAGTAATTACGAGAACCTAGAGTTAGAGTTGGTAAAATCATTTAACCCGAATAGAAGAGAGATCAGAGTCCCGGAGTATAGATAAGGAATAAAAGATCCTAATACCACCCAATGGTGACGTGGGCCTATAAGCCACACAGCCAAGTTAGTAAAACATTTTCCCGGGCTAGACTCAACTTCGAACAAGGTGTTTGAAAGGGGGATTCCTACATGCAGTCGGTTCTGATACCAACTTGTGACACCCCTGATTCAATCATACACTAATCATACACACAAACGTGTATGATCAAGATCAGGGACTCATGGGAAGATATCACAACACAACTCTAAAAATAAATAAGTCATACAAGCATCATAATACAAGCCAGGGGCCTCGAGGGCTCGAATACAAGTGCTTGATCATAGACGAGTTAGTGGAAGCAACAATATCTGAGTACAGACATAAGTTAAACAAGTTGCCATAACATGGCCAGCACAAACTGGGATACAGATCGAAAGAGGCGCATGCCTCCTACCTGGGATCCTCCTAAACTACTCCTGGTCGTCGGCGGCGGCCTGCACGTAGTAGTAGGCACCTACGGTGTAGTAGGAGTCTTCATCGACAGTGACGTTTGGCTCCTGGGCTCCAGCATCTGGTTGCGACAACCGAGAGGAAAGGAAATGGGGAAAAGAGGGAGCAAAGCAACCATGAGTACTCAGCCAAAGTACTCGCAAGCAAGGATCTACACTTCATATGCATCGGTATCAATGAAAGGGGTAGTATATGTGGACTGAACTGCAGAATGCCAGAAGAAGAGGGGAATAGCTAGTCCTATCGAAGACTACGCTTCTGGCTGCCTCCATCTTGAAGCAGTAGAAGAGAGTAGATGGTAAGTTAACCAAGTATCATCGCATAGCATAATCCTACCCAGCGATCCTCTCCTCATCACCCTGTGAGAGAGCGGTCACCGGGTTGTATCTGGCACTTGAAAGGGTGTGTTTTATTAAGTATCTGGTTCTAGTTTTCATAAGGTCAAGGTACAACTTCGGGTCATCCTTTTACCGAGGGACACGGCTATTCGAATAGATAAACTTCCCTGCAGGGGTGCACCACATTATCCAACACGCTCGATCCCTCTCGTCGGGCATACTTTCCTGGGTCATGTCCGGCCTCGGAAGATCAACATGTCGCAGCCCTACCTAGGCACAACAGAGAGGTCAGCACGCCGGTCTAAATCCTATGCGCGCAGGGGTCTGGGCCCATCGCCAGTTGCACACCTGCATGTTGCCTATGCGTCCGCTGAGTAGACCTAGCAACCTCCATTACAAAGGAAGTTGTGTTACGCGGTCCAACCCGGCGCGTGCCGCTTAGTCGCTGACGTCAAGAAGGCCTCGGTTGATACCACGATGTTATGTGCCCATAACTATTCCCGCGTAGTTGGTTAGTGCGTATAGACCAATGGACAGACTCAGATCAAATACCAAGATCTCGTTAAGCGTGTTATTTTGAAGTAACCGTGGACGCCGACCAAGACTGCTACCTCTTGAGCACTGTGTTGGTTTTCCCTTGAAGAGCAAAGGGTGGTGCAGTAAAGCAGCGTAAGTATTTCACTCTGTTTTTGAGAACCAAGGTATCAATCCAGTAGGAGACCAAGCGCGAGTCACCTCGTACATACACAAACAAATAAGAACCTTGCAACCAATGCGATAAAGGGGTTGTCAATCCCTTCACGGCCACTTGCAAGAGTGAGATCTGATAGAGATGATAATAATACGATAAATATTTTTGGTATTTTTATGATATAGATGGAAGTAAAAGATAGCAAAATAAAATAGATTGGAAACTTGTATGATGGAAAATAGACCCAGGGGCCATAGGTTTGATGTCTACTACACAACCTTCTTCTTGTAGACGTTGTTGGGCCTCCAAGTGCAGAGGTTTGTAGGACAGTAGCAAATTTCCCTCAAGTGGATGACTTAGGGTTTATCAATCCGTAGGAGGCGTAGGATGAAGATGGTCTCTCTCAAGCAACCCTGCAACCAAATAACAAAGAGTCTCTTGTGTCCCCAACACACCCAATACAATGGTAAATTGTATATGTGCACTAGTTCGGCGAAGAGATGGTCATACAAGTGGTATATGGATAGTAGATAAAGGTTTTTGTAATCTGAAAGTATAAAAACAGCAAGGTAACTAATGATAAAAGTGAGCGTAAATGGTATTGCAATGATAGAAAATAAGGCCTAGGGTTCATACTTTCACTAGTGTAAGTCCCCTCAACAATAATATCATAATTGGATCACATAACTATCCCTCAAGATGCAACAAAAAGTCACTCCAAAGTCACTAATAGCGGAGAACGAACGAAGAGATTATGGTAGGGTACGAAACCACCTCAAAGTTATTCTTTCCAATCAATCTGTTGGGCTATTCCTATAAGTGTCACAAACAGCCCTAGAGTTCGTACTAGAATAACACCTTAAGACACAAATCAACCAAAACCCTAATGTCACCTAGATACTCCAATGTCACCTCAAGTATCTGTGGGTATGATTATACGATATGCGTCACACAATCTCAGATTCATCTATTCAACCAACACAAAGGACCTCAAAGAGCGCCCCAAAGTTCTATCGGAGAATCACGACGAAAACGTGTGCCAACCCCTATGCATAGGTTCATGGGCGGAACCCGCAAGTTGATCACCAAAACATACATCAAGTGAATCACGTGGTATCCCATTGTCAGCACAGATACGCACGACAAGACATACATCAAGTGTTCTCAAATCTTTAAAGACTCAATCCGATAAGATAACTTCAAAGGGGAAACTCAATCCATTACAAGAGAGTAGAGGGGGGAAGAAACATCATAGGATCCAAATATAATAGCAAAGCTCGCGATACATCAAGATCGTATCACCTCAAGAACACGAGAGAGAGAGAGAGAGAGAGAGAGAGAGATCAAACACATAGCTACTGGTACATACCCTCAGCCCCAGGGGAGAACTACTCCCTCCTCGTCATGGAGAGCACCGGGATGATGAAGATGGCCACCGGAGAGGGATTGCCCCCTCCGGTAGGGTGCCGGAACGGGTCTAGATTGGTTTTTGGTGGCTACGGAGGCTTCTGGCTGTGGAACTCCCGATCTAATCTCTGTTCTGGAAGTTTTAGGATACGTAGGTATATATGGGTGCAAGAAGTACGTCGGTGGAGCTTCGGGGGCCCCACGAGGCAGGGGGTGCGCCCTAGGGGGGAGCCCCCCACCCTTGTGAGCACCTCCCTTGGCTCCTGACGTGGGTTCCAAGTCCATCCGGTAGCTTTCCTTCCAAGAATAACTTCTCCAGTTGATTTCGTTCCTTTTCGACTCCGTTTGATATTCCTTTTCTTTGAAAAATTGAAATAGGCAAAAAAACAGCAATTCTGGGATGGGCCTCCGGTTAATAGGTTAGTCCCAAAAATAATATAAAAGTGGATAATAAAGCCCAATATTGCCCAAAATAGTAGATAACATAGCATGGAGCAATAAAAAATTATAGATACCTTGGAGACGTATCAAGGTTTCAGTAGTGGCTTCTCTCAAGATAGCATAAGTATTACGGTGGGTAAACAAATTACTGTCGAGCAATTGATAGAAAAGCGAATAATTATGAGAATATATAGGTATGATCATGTATATAGGCATCACGTCCGAGACAAGTAGACTGACTCTTGCATGCATCTACTACTATTACTCCACACATCGACTGCTATCCAGCATGCATCTAGAGTATTAAGTTCATAAGAACAGAGTAACGCCTTAAGAAAGATGACATGATGTAGAGGGATAAACTCATGCAATATGATGTAAACCCCATCTTTTTATCCTCGATGGCAACAATACAATACGTGTCAGTTCCCTTTCTGTCACTGGGATCGAGCACCGCAAGATTGAACCCAAAGCTAAGAACTTCTCCCATTGCAAGAAAGATCAATCTAGTAGGCCAAACCAAACTGATAATTCGAAGAGACTTGCAAAGATAAACCAATCATACATAAAAGAATTCATAGAAGATTAAAATATTGTTCATAGATAAACTCGATCATAAACCCACAATTCATCGGATCTCAACAAACACACCGCAAAAGAAGATTACATCGAATAGATCTCCTAGAGAATCAAGGAGAACTTTGTATTGAGATCCAAAGAGAGAGAAGAAGACATCTAGCTACAAGCTATGGACTCGAAGGTCTGAAGTAAAGTACTCACACATCATCGGAGGGGCCATGGAGTTGATGTAGAGGCCCTCCGTGATCAATTCCCCCTCCGGCGGAGCTCCGGAAAAGGCCCCAAGATGGGATCTCTTGGGTACAGAAGGTTGCTGCGGTGGAATTAGGTTTTCGTCGTGGTCCTGGATGTTTGCGGGGTACATGGATATATATAGGAGGAAGAAGTAGGTCGGTGGAGCAACGAGGGGCCACGAGGGTGGAGGGCGCGCCCTCCTGCCTCGTGGCCTCCTCGATTGATTCTTGACGTCCACTCCAAGTCTCCTGGATCACGTTTGTTCCAAAAATAACGCTCCCGAAGGTTTCATTCCGTTTGGACTCCGTTTGATATTCCTTTTCGGCGAAACTCTAAAATAGGCAAAAACAGCAATTTGGGCTGGGCCTCCAGTTAATAGGTTAGTCCCAAAAATAATAAGTGTAAAAATAAGCCCATTAACATCCAAAATAGATAATATAATAGCATGGAGCAATCAAAAATTATAGATACGTTGGAGACGTATCAAGCATCCCCAAGCTTAATTCCTGCTCGTCCTCGAGTAGGTCAATGATAAAAATAGAATTTTTTATGTGGAATGTTCCTAACATATTTCTCAATGTAATTTTTTCTTTAATGTGGCATGAATTTTCAGATCCGAAAGATTCAAGATAAAATGTTAATATTGACATAGAAATAATAATACTTCAAGTATTCTAACTAAGCAATCATGTCTTCTAAAAATAACATGGCCAAAGAAAGTTATCCCTACAAAATCATATAGTCTGGCTATGCTCTATCTTCATCACACAAAATATTAAATCATGCACAACCCCGATGACAAGCCAAACAATTGTTTCATACTTTTGATGTTCTCAATCTTTTTCAATCTTCACGCAATATATGAGCGTGAGCCATGGATATAGCACTATGGTGGAATAGAATGGTGGTTGTGGAGAAGACAAAAAGGAGAAGATAGTCTCACATAAACTAGGCGTATCAACGGGCTATGGAGATGCCCATTAATAGATATCAATGTGAGTGAGTAGGGATTGCCATGCAACGGATGCACTGGAGCTATAAGTGTATGAAAGCTCAACAAATGGAACTAAGTGGGTGTGCATCCAACTTGCTTGCTCACGAAGACCTAGGGAAATTTGAGGAAGCCCATCACTGGAATATACAAGACAAGTTCTATAATGTAAAATTCCCACTAGTTTATGAAAGTGACAACATAGGAGACTCTCTATCATGAAGATCATGGTGCTACTTTGAAGCACCAATGTGGAAAAAGGATAGTAACATTGTCCCTTCTCTCTCTTTCTCTCATTTTTTTCTTTTGGCCTATTTTTTCGTCTGGATTCTCATCCCGACTTGTGGGGGAATCATAATCTCCATCATCCTTTCCTCACTGGTACAATGCTCTAATAATGATGATCATCACACTTCTTTTTTCTTACAACTCACAAATTACAACTCAATACTTAGAACAAAATATGACTCTATGTGAATGCCTCTGGCGGTGTACCGGGATATGCAATGAATCAAGAGTGACATGTATGAAATAATTATGAACAGTGGCTTTGCCACAAATACGATGTCAACTACATGATCATGCAAAGCAATATGATAATGATGAAGCGTGTCATAGCAAACGGAATGGTGCAAAGTTGCATGGAAATATATCTCGGAATGGCTATGGAAATGCCATAATAGGTAGGTATGGTGGCTGTTTTGAGGAAGGTATATGGTGGGTTTATGGTACCGGCGAAAGTTGCGTGGTACTAGAGAGGCTAGCAATTGTGGAAGGGTGAGGGTTCGTATAATCCATGGACTCAACATTAGTCATAAAGAACTCACATACTTATTGCAAAAATCTATTAGTTATCGAAACAAAGTACTATGCGCATGCTCCTAGGGGGATAGATTGGTAGGAAAAGACCATCGCTCGTCGCCGACCGCCACTCATAAGGAAGGCCATCAATAAATAAATCATGCTCTGACTTCATCACATAACGGTTCACCATACGTGCATGCTATGGGAATAACAAACTTCAACACAAGTATTTCTAAAATTCACAACTACTCAACTAGCGTGACTCTAATATCACCATCTCCATATCTCAAAACAATCATCAAGTATCAAACTTTGCTTAGTATTCAATGCACTTATATGAAAGTTTTTATTATTCCTAAAAGCAAATTGCCATGTTGTTCTAAAGGACTCTCAAAATGATATAAGTGAAGCATGATAGATCAATTATTTCTATAAAATAGAACCACCGCTGTGCTCTAAAAGATATAAGTGAAGCACTAGAGCAAAAACTATATAGCTCAAAAGATATAAGTGAAGCACATAGAGTATTCTAATAAATTCTAGTTCATGTGTGTCTCTCTAAAAAGGTGTGTACAGAAAGGATGATTGTGGTAAACTAAAAAGCAAAGACTCAAATCATACAAGACGCTCCAAGAAAAACACATATCATGTGGCGAATAAAAATATAGCTCCAAGTATAGTTACCGATGAACGAAGACAAAAGAGGGGATGCCTTTCGGGGCATCCCCAAGCTTAGGCTTTTTGGTGTCCTTGTATTTTACCTTGGGGTTCCATGGGCATCCACAATCTTAGGCTCTTGCCACTCCTTGTTCCATAATCCATCAAATCTTTACCCAAAACTTGAAAACTTCACACCACAAAACTTAACAAGATAATCTCGTGAGCTCCGTTAGCGAAAGAAAACAAAACACCACTTCAAGGTACTGTAATGAACTCATTATTTATTTACATTGGTGTTAAACCTACTGTTTCCAACTTCTCTATGGTTTATAAACTCTTTTACTAGCCATAGATTCATCAAAATAAACAAACAACACACGAAGAAATAGAATCTGTCAAAAACAGAACAGTCTGTAGTAATCTGTAACTAACGCAAACTTCTGGAACCCCAAAAATTCTAAAATAAATTTCTTGACGTGAGGAATTTATCTATTAATCATATGAAAAAATAATTAACTAAATATCACTCTCCAACAAACAATTGCAGCAATTCTCGTGAGCACTAAAGTTTCTGTTTTTTACAGCAAGATCAAAAAGACTTTCCCCAAGTCTTCCCAACGGTTCTACTTGGCACAAACACTAATTAAACACAAAAAACACAACAAAAACAGAGGCTAGATAAATTATTTATTACTAAACAGGAGCAAAAGGCAAGGAATAAAAATAAAATTGTGTTGCCTCCCAACAAGCGCTATCGTTTAACGCCCTTAGCTAGGCATAAAAGCGAAGATAGATCTAGGTATTGCCATCTTTGGTAGGGAATCCATAAGTGGCTCTCATAATATATTCATATGGTAACTTATCTTTCTTTCTAGGGAAGTGTTCCATGCCTTTCCTTAATGGAAATAGGAATTTAATATTCCCTTCCTTCATATCAATAATTGTACCAATCGTTCTATGGAAAGGTCTACCAAGAATAATAGGACACGAAGGATTGCAATCTATATCAAGAACAATGAACTCTATGGGAACATAATTCCTATTTGAAACAATAATAACATCATTAATCTTTCCCATAGGTTTCTTAATAGTGGAATCCGCAAGGTGCAAGTTTAGAGAACAATCATTAAATTCACGGAAACCTAGCAAATCACACAAAGTTTTTGGAATCGTGGAAACACTAGCACCCAAATCACATAAAGCATAGCATTCATGATCTTTAATTTTAATTTTAATTGTAGGTTCCCATTCATCATAAATTTTTCTAGGGATAGAAACTTCCAACTCAAGCTTTTCTTCATAAGATTGCATCAAAGCATCAACGATATGTTTAGTAAAAGCTTTATTTTGACTATAAGCATGGGGAGAATTTAGCATGGATTGCAACAAGGAAATACAATCTATCAAAGATCAATTATCATAATTAAATTCCTTGAAATCCAAGATAGTGGGTTCGTTGCTATTTAAAGTTTTGACCTCCTCAATCCCACTTTTAACAATTTTTGCATCAAGATCTAAAAACTCCGAATTTTTGGGACGCCTTCTAACTAAAGTTGACTCATCTCCAGTCCCATCAATATCAAGATTCATATTGCAAAACAAAGATTTAATAGGGGACACATCAATAACTTTTAGATCTTCATCCTTATTATCATGAAAACTAGAAGAACACGCTTTTACAAAGTAATCTTTCTTAGCACGCATCCTAGCAGTTCTTTCTTTGCACTCATCAATGGAAATTCTCATGGCCTTGAGATACTCATTATATCATGCTTAGGTGGAATACATCTAAGTTTCAAAGAATCAACATCAAGAGAAATTCTATCCATGTTCCTAGCCAACTCATCAATCTTAAGCATTTTTTATTCAATCAAAGCATTGAAACTCTTTTAGGAAGTAATAAATTCTTTAATACTAGATTCAAAATCAAAGGGCAGCTTATTATAATTTCCATAAGAATTGTTGTAGGAATTACCATAATTATTAGAGGAATTACTAGGAAACGGCCTAGAATTAAAATTACCTCTATACGCGTTGTTACCAAAATTGTTCCTACCAACAAAATTCACATCCATAGATTCATTATTATTCTCAATCAAAGTATACAAAGGCATATCATTAGGATCAGTAGGAGCACTCTTATTAGCAAACAATTTCATAAGTTCATCCATCTTTCCACTCAAAACATTAATCTCTTCAATTGCATGCACCTTTTTACTAGTGGATCCTTCAGTGTGCCATTGAGAATAATTAATCATAATATTATCTAGGAGTTTGGTAGCTTCTGCTAAAGTGATTTCCATAAAAGTGCCTCCCGCGGCCGAATCTAAAAGATTTCTAGAAGCAAAATTCAATCCGGCATAAAAAATTTGTATAATCATCCATAAATTCAATCCATGAGTAGGGCAATTACGTATCATTAATTTCATCCTCTCCCAAGCTTGTGCAAGATGTTCATGATCAAGTTGCTTAAAATTCATAATATCGTTTCTAAGAGAGATGATCTTAGCGGGAGGAAAATACTTAGAGATAAAAGCATCTTTGCACTTATTCCATGAATCAATACTATTTTTAGGCAAAGACGAAAACCAAGCTTTAGCACGATCTCTAAGCGAAAACGAAAATAGCTTAAGTTTAACAATATCATTATCCACATCTTTCTTTGCATATCACACAAATCAACAAAGTTGTTTAGATGGGAAGCGGCATCTTCACTAGGAAGGCTAGAAAACAGATCTTTCATGACAAGATTCAGCAAAGCAGTATTAATTTCACAAGATTCGGCATCGGTAAGAGGAGCAATCGGAGTGCTAATAAAATCATTATTGTTGGTATTGGTAAAGTCACACAATTTAGTATTATCTTGAGCCATCATGACAAGCAAGCAATCCAACACACAAGAAAACAAGAAATGGGCAAAAGAGGCAAATTGAAAAAGAGAAGGGGAACGGAAAAAGAGAGGGCGAAAGGAAAAGAGGGCGAATAAAACAACAAGGGTGAAGTGGGGGAGAGGAAAACGAGAGGCAAATGGCAAATAATGTAATGCGAAGGATAAGAGTTGTGATGGGTGATGTCTACTACACAACCTTCTTCTTGTAGACGTTGTTGGGCCTCCAAGTGCAGAGGTTTGTAGGACAGTAGCAAATTTCCCTCAAGTGGATGACCTAAGGTTTATCAATCCGTGGGAGGCGTAGGATGAAGATGGTCTCTCTCAAGCAACCCTGCAACCAAATAACAAAGAGTCTCTTGTGTCCCCAACATGCCCAATAAAATGGTAAATTGTATAGGTGCACTAGTTCGGTGAAGAGATGGTGATACAAGTGTAATATGGATGGTAGATATAGGTTGTTGTAATCTGAAAATATAAAAACAGCAAGGTAACTAATGATAAAAGTGAGCACAAACGGTATTGCAATGTGTTGAAACAAGGCCTAGGGTTCATACTTTCACTAGTGCAAGTTCCCTCAACAATAATAACATAATTGGATCATATAACTATCCCTCAACATGCAAAAAAAGAGTCACTCCAAAGTCACTGATAGCGGAGAACAAATGAAGAGATTATGGTAGGGTATGAAACCACCTCAAAGTTATCCTTTCTGATCGATCTATTCTAGAGTCCATAGTAAAATAACACGAAGCTATTCTTTCCGTTCAATCTATCATAGAGTTTGTACTAAAATAACACCTTAAGGCACAAATCAACCAAAAATCTAATGTCACCTAGGTACTCCAATGTCACCTCAAGTATCCATGGGTATGATTATACGATATGCATCACACAATCTCAGATTCATCTATTCAAACCAACACAAAGTACTTCAAAGAGTGCCCCAAAGATTCTACCGGAGAGTCAAGATGAAAACGTGTGCCAACCCCTATGCATAGGTTCATGGGCGGAACCCGCAAGTTGATCACCAAAAGATACATCAAGTGGATCACATGATATCCCATTGTCACCACAGATAAGCACGTGCAAGACATACATCAAGTGTTCTCAAATCCTTAAAGACTCAATTCGATAAGATAACTTCGAAGGGAAAACTCAATCCATTACAAGAGAGTAGAGGGGGAGAAACATCATAAGATCCAACTATAATAGCAAAGCTTGTGATACAACAAGATCGTATCACCTCAAGAACACGAGAGAGAGAGAGAGAGAGATCAAACACATGGCTACTGGTACATACCCTCAGCCCCGAGGGAGAACTACTCCCTCCTCGTCATGGAGAGCGTCGGGATGATGAAGATGGCCACCGGAGAGGGTTTCCCCCTCCGGCAGGGTGCCGAAATGTGTCTAGATTGGTTTTCGGTGGCTACGGAGGATTTTGGCGGCGGAACTCCCGATCTATTCTGCTCCCC